>NC_140479.1:2641838-3091838 GCF_051167445.1 Perissodus microlepis
GTGTGTGTGTGTGACAGTGTGTGTGAGTGTGTGACAGTGAGTGTGTGACAGTGTGTGTGTGACTGTGTGTGTGTGTGTGTGTGTGTGTGACAGTGTGTTTGAGTGTGTGACAGTGTGTGTGTGTGTGACTGTGTGTGTGTGTGTGTGTGTGTGTGTGACTGTGTGTTTGAGTGTGTGACAGTGTGTGTGTGTGTGACTGTGTGTGTGTGTGTGTGTGTGACAGTGTGTTTGAGTGTGTGACAGTGTGTGTGTGTGTGACTGTGTGTGTGTGTGTGTGTGACTGTGTGTGTGTGTGTGTGTGTGTGTGTGTGTGTGTGTGTGACTGTGTGTGTGTGTGTGTGTGTGTGTGTGTGTGTGACTGTGCGCTGCAGCTATTTATCGGTGAAGTTTCTTTTCTTGATTTGTGCTCATCTCCATCATCCTGGTGCCTCAGCTCTTAACCTTGTTTTTTGTAGAATACATTTACACTGATACATCTGCTCGTGTTGTTATGTGATGTTTTAAATAGTTGTCAATAAATTGTTATTTATTTCATCACTGAACGATGTTTCTGTGCCGAGTATAACAGACCTAAGTGCCTCCTTGGTGAGTAGCATCATCTCACTCCAGTATTCTCTGGGTGAAAGGTGGCGTTTGTCGGTTTTCTATTAAAGTATAAAGAGTATCCTTCCCCACCTCGTGCTGCCACAGTAACATCAGTTTTCATTCAATACATTTAATATATTCAGACTTATATTTATTTATATATATATATATATATGAATATGATGGATCTGTTTTTACGTTTTTACTTTATGTCCAGAAACATGAATGGCACCTTAGTGTAAAGAATCTGGGACTTTAATCTTGGACATCCAGTAGGAATACAGTTCTGAAGCCAGACATGCATAATGTGCAATGTCAGCATTTCTGACCGAGCCCATATTTTCTGTATTGATTGACATGAAGCATTTTGCACTCTGTGTGTCTCTGTATGAATATGTCATCATTTACACAGCTGTAGATAACATTGACCAGACCTCAGCTTGCCACCACAGGTGACCCCACCCCCCATCTCCCTTCATCCGCTCCTCAAGAGTAAAAGGAGCCCCTCTTTGATATGAGCCTCCCTCAGGGGCTCTCCTGCTACTAACAAATGTTAGAAGTTCAAGTTCCAGCCACTAGCCCATGAAAGCTGACCTGGTCTGCCACGTGTCCTCTGTTGCCAGCCAGCCAAGGACAAGGGCACACAAGAATGAAGAGAGCAATCAGTACACAACATGGAGGAAACTGCTGACACTGGGTCATGTCTATACAATGTAGATTTTACAGTGCAAGCAATAGTCTTTATTATCTATAGAGGCCTTTATATATCTGTGTGGAAAGCTGGAAAACAGTGGTTTAATAAAAGTATACTATGTGGAATCAAGAGTTGCTGCATAAACATGCTGGGGTCTCTTTGATGAAGGAGAGGGCCGACTCACGAGACCTAAAAACGCTGTTTAACCCCGAAACATTAACCTGGACATTTGCAGTCCATTTAGGATTAGAATCAGGTTTTGTTTTAGTGAATTTGTTCCAAATGTCCAAAAAGAAAAAACAAGAAAAATAAAACAATTTTTAGAAATCAACAAAAGTGGTAGCTTCAACAAGGTGTGATTGATAAAGGAGGCCCCTTATTAATTCATCAGTAAGTCACCCTGCATATACTTTGTGTCCAAAGTGATGGATCAAAGTGTGGCTTTGTTTTTACATCACGGTCCACATGCAGCCCATTGTGATCTTAAGTGGGCTGGAGATGTACACAGAACTATTTACACATTTCTGTTTCTTCAAATGATCTCTCTTTGCTAAACTATCAGCTCTGCTGGATCATGTTCGGTGTTTCGTGTTGCATTCCTACTCTAACTGAACTTAGGGTTGCACCTCTTGTTAATTCATTTGCCCCTAACACACAGGAAAAATGTTCATTTCTGTGCAGTACCACACATTGTTTATAAAGCACCCTCACAGTAGAATGTGCATGCTTTAGCAGTGCCGAATCATCACTGCGTCTGGACTGTTTCATTAGTACATAGGTTGCATTGAACCATTGAGCTCCAGATTGGAAATGTGACTCAAGACTAAAGACAAAATCTGCAACATTATTGATAGAAGGTATAACTTTTCTGCTCCCAGTAAGTCTGTGGGATTGCCTATAGCTCTGAAAGGTTACAGCACATTAACTGAGCTTTCAAATATCAGCACAAATACGGCAGGAGTCGTTTCAGTTATAACAGCTGATAAAATGCATTACCATGTTTGCATCAGGAAATTTTGGCAGTTAGAACTGAGATCCTGCTCGGAGACATTTGATAAAAATAGATATCCTGATTGCTTCCAGAAACGCTGTGTAAATCTGATCTTTTTCTGACAGAAAACTCACTTATGCAGTTATCAGCACAACATTCTGATGCTTCTTTCACTGTTTGGGACCTGATACCTCACATACAGACATGCTGCCTTTTCATATGAATTTTTTATCAAACTCATGAAGAAAATGTGGCAATTATAATCTGTCAGATATTTGTTAATGCCCCTCAAGTGCTTAATGAACCTTGTTAACCTCAATTTATCGTGAGTAGTACATAATTTGGACAGAGTTTCAGTTCTGCGATGCAGAGCAACTGACAGCAATGCTTCAGTCATTAGCAGTGAGCAGCAGCCAGGTTGTGCACACAGGAACTCTACACAAGTGCTCTGAACTGCTTTCCTTCTTCTAGATAAAAAGGGAATCTATTTTTTGCCCATTAGCACTAGCATTAAAAGTTATTATTTGCCTTTAATGGTGCGTATCCACATCCACATCAGCGATCATTATGCTTATTATTCAGAGTTAAACTTGAAAGGACACAAAGACTTGTGACAGGTGCTACAGCCACCAATTGATTGGCTGCTCCTTTGATTAGAAGATGGGAGAGTGGAGAAAATACATGCCTAGCTCTTTAGCCTTGGCACGGTAATGGAGACGGAAGGAAGGTGTGTGCATGGAAAGATCAGACGTCGAAAGAAGAAACTTAGTGAGAAGAATTCTCTCGACCTGAGCAGGATTTCATTTTTCTCTTTGTCCAATAATAAAGCAGTCCAACACGCCCCGATAATAAAACATTGTTCTTTATTGGGACATGGATTTAAAGTAGATGTGAGAAGTTTGGAGTTATTGAGTTTGATATGCAGTTTCATTTGACCAAGCCACAGACAATGTCAAGGCGGGGTGTGGTAGACCAACGATAGATGCCCTAACGATCTCTAAATCCTCCCAGGGCCACAAAAACACTTGAAAGAATAAATGACCCATCTCGTTTTACCACATCCCCAATATGTGGAGATATTGCTGAATGGGCAGGGAGCTGTGGTGTGGAGCAGCTAGGATGGCACAGGGACTGGCCTCACCTGTAATGGCATATCTTAGCCTTTCCTTATCGATCAGCTCTGCGCCTGAACACTCGTCTGGGCTCCGGGCCGTGGATTGTTAGGGCGGTGGCCGTGGATCTCATTGCCACGGTGCCCTTGGTGAAGGCTGGTGTCCAGTGACAGGCAGCAGATTGGAGTGAGTGTGAGAATGGAGTAGTGGCTGCACTGATTGTGGTACAGGACACACTGGATATTATCAGTGGAGGAGCAAACACACACACACACACACACAGACTTTGAGAATGATCTAATTAGGACCCAGCATGTAATTGTTTTTAGTTCAAATATATATTTTTATGTTAAATGATCTTTGTGGGACCTCAGAAAGTCAATAATGACATCGACAACTGTAACGACAGCGGCAGTGTGTGGAACAAAAAAGTCAGTTATACATATGCAAATGTATAACTGACCGTACCCATTCCCTCTCAGGGCTCAATACATTTTTTGAAACTTTAGTAGGGGTCTTTTTGGGGTCTGTATTTTCAGTCCACTTGAAACAATTGGCCAAACCAACCCTTGACCGATGTCTTGTGCAGACTCGGGACATTCCAGGATCCCAGAAAGCACTTTAAATAGTATAGAATAGAATAGAATAGAATTGAATTCAACTTTATTGTCATTGCACATGCACAGGTACAGGGCAATGAAATGCAGTTTGCATCCATCCAGAAGTGCTTTAGCCGTGATATAGATATATTACAATATATATTAGCAATAATATAGATATGTAAGTATATTACAGAAATGGGTCTATTGTGGTATGTAATATGTACACGGTATGAAGTATGTTATGAATATGCTATAATTATAAGTATGTACAGGCTGTAGTGAGTACAAGCTATGTACAGGATACGAACAGGATATAAATATGAAAAACTATACAGAAATCTGAGATATACAGTTATACAGAAATGGGAACTATGCAAGTTGTAAACAGTTGTAGAATTAAAAATGATCGTATTGTACAGAATGATTATTTACACAGAACTATACAGTAGTGCAGTTAAGAGGCTATATAAAGTGCTAGTGGTTGTGAGTGGTGGTTCAGTCCATGTTATTATTGTGCGTTTGAGGGTACAGTTGTCCATTTGTTTGTTTTGTCCATTGTGTGTGTGTGTAGGTGGTTGTGGGTGTGTGTACGTCCAGTCCATGTGTTAACATGGGTCAGATGTCAGGAGGCAGAGTTCAGGAGTCTGACAGCTGTGGGGAAGAAGCTGTTCCGGTACCTGGTGGTCTTAGTCCGGAGGCTCCTGTAGCGCCTCCCAGAGGGCAGGAGGGTGAAGAGTCCATGTGCTGGGTGACTGGGGTCTTTGATGATTTTCCCAGCCCTTTTCAGACACCGCTTCCTGTAGATGTCCTTTATGGCAGGAAGTGGTGCTGGGCAGTTTTCACGACCCTCTGCAACGCCTTCCGGTCCGAGGCAGAGCAGTTCCCGTACCAGACTGTTATACAGTTGGTCAGGATGCTCTCGATGGTGCAGCGATAGAAGTTCACCAGGATGTCTGAGGACAGGTGGTTCTTCCTCAGAGTCCTCAAGAAGAAGAGGAGCTGGTGAGCCTTCTTGACCAGCTTGGAGCAGTTGGTCGTCCATCGAGATCCTCGGAGATGTGGACTCCCAGGAACAAAACTGTGAATAAAACTCCGAAGTAACTACTGGCAGAGTAGCGAGCACCAAACTTGAAAATGACATTTTGAAAAATTACAGTTTCTGTGTTTCTGTGTGACAAAATACACTTGTATTAAGACTTTTTTAAGATGTGCAGAGGTAGTGGTGTAAACTTCCAACGTGCCTATTTGTAAAAAAAATGCTGATGTTTTGGAAGACGTGCACTTCCACACAAGCCAGCATGCCTCGCAAGCTATTCGACCAACAGGAAATCTGCCAACATTTTAAAATTGACCATGCAACTGGCTACAAAAATAAAACAAACACATTTTAAATAATTATTGTAAAAGTAAAACAGTCAAAGGTTTTTCCAGCTCCTTTACATCTGCCTGAGATCACCAAAATTGCAGCCTCTTATCCAGTGTCCAGAGTACTCCACCTCAGTCTGTAGCCCTTCACATCCTCAGCTCTCCAGCTCAGGCCTGTAGCCCCTTTGGCTGCTCTGCTCTGGATTTTATTCTTTATTTGCTTGGATTAATTCTCCACACTCTGAACTCCCTGTTCAGTTCAGCTAAGTTTCCCCAGCTGCTCAGAACCGCTCACAACCGGCCCAGTTCTCTATGCATTCAGATAAAAGATGAAAGATTACTGCTGGGTTGGGATATTGGACCTCTCAGAGCGAGGTGTGCGTGACTAACTGCAGTACACTATATATTTATTTATCAATCACAACTAGCTAGATCTGGCTCGTGTGTGTAAACAATCATGTTGGTAGGAAAACTGCAGCAGTGGTTTTACATTCATTTCTTCTGGTCAAAGTGACATCATCTGTGGTATTTGACAAATAAGCCCATTTTGGGGAAAAGTCAAGTATGTTAAATATGAATTGATGAGGATTTAATTTAACACAGTTACAGGGTTTTTAAGGCCAAAGAATCATATTTAAATTCCTTCTCCTCACACAGGAGGTCTTGAAAAGTAGGCCCCTTCTTATCTTATTACCATATCACTTCACGTTTAGACTACAGGCTTACTTTTGGTTTCTGGGGTATTTAAATGTAGACTAGTTTTTATGTTGAAGCAACTCCCAGTTTGGATTCAGGAGAGGGACAGCTTATCTGCTTCAAGATTGGCCTTAAAACTTTCCCTTTTCATGAAGGTTATAGTTAGGCTTGGATCAGATGGCCCTGAGTCCTCCTTTAATTATGCTGCAACAGGCCTAGACTGCTGTGGGTTTCCACCATCCATTCATGTTTTTATTTCTCTATATGATATTCATACAGCCTATAATCATTAGTTATTATTAATCTCCGGCTCTCAATAGAATATTGTTGTGATTTGGTGCTGTATGATTAAAATGGAATTGGATTGAATTGAATCGCTGTTTAGAGCCAACTCAAAAGGACGAGGATAAGCTCATAACCACCACTACCCAGTACCTGGAACTCTCTACCAGTTGTTCTAGCACTGAAGAAGCCTCTTGGATAAAAGGCAAAACATCTTTCAAAGCAAAAAACGTCCAGCAGCCTTCTTTTCAAGCTCTCAACAAACCATTCCTTTTGTACCAGCACTCGCTTCCTGCTTTGTGACAAGGAGCATTATCCTGATTAAAGGGGCCGCAGCCATCAAGGCATATTGTTTTCATGAATGGGTGTGTTTGGGCTGAAACAATGCTTAGGTAAATGTAACATGTAACAAGTAACATTTATATGTAAGGCAAGACCCAAGGTTTCCCAGCAGAAGATTACCCAAAGCATCAAACTATCTCCGCTGGCTTGCCTTCTTCAGATAGTGTATCCTAGTGCAGCGGTCCCCAACCTTTTTTGCGCCACGGACCGGTTTATGCCCGCCCGTGTTGCGGATAAATACAACAAAATAAAACTAGTACTGGTACCGAAAAAAAGAAGATTTATTCATAACACGTGAAAAGACCCAGGAAAACCGAGTTAACGATAAAAACGATAACAAAATAACGCTGAAAACCGATAAAAACCCTGAAAACCATACATTTCACACCTGAGCCTCAACTCTCGCGGCCCGGTACCAAACGACTCAGGGACCGGTACCGGTCCGAAGCCCGGGGGTTGGGGACCGCTGTCCTAGTGCCAGGTGTCCCCAGGTAAGCAACGCACATGCATCCAGTGATGGATGATTTTAATCTTAAAGAAAACAATGTATAGTTTATTTTGTTTTTCCAAGATTTCATAATTTATTATTAATTGGTAGGTCCGGATCACTCCAAATAGGTGATTGAGGAGGTATTGAAGTGTTAGGATTGGTGATGTTTTTTGATGATTTTTATGCACAAGCAGAGTTAAAACTATGGTTATACAGTGAGAAACCATGGCTTCTTCATAGTACAGTAAATACACACGAGGTCTGATAAAAGCATGAATTGGCATAATGCTTATTCAGTTTGTGACCAAAGTGAGACTGGGACTTATTGAACCACTTGATAAGATTTTTGAGTTGATTAGACAGATGATATATTTGTGTTTGGTACTTGTAGACTCCCTTGGTGTTTTCTTGTTGTATATGTCACGATTGGTGCGTTTCAGTCTTCCTGGAATAGTTTTCCACTTCTGTCAGATGACACATCCATGAGGAGCTTTTAGCTCAAGGTCCACCTTCACCTCACCCGCGGGTCGTTGTCAATGATCAGTGCGGCAGCATTTATAACCAGCGCAGACCTTCACTCTTTGCCAGATCATCAGCTTACAGTTACGGTAAATTGGTTCAGTGCTCCCTGTTTCTGTGGGACTCACTCTCCGCTTTGCCCTGGAAAATCTTTTTGTTCAATAAAGACTTGTTTTTATATGACTTGTTTTGAGTCTGGTTTTGGGTCCCACTTTGCACACTGGCCCTGACAATATAGTTGGCCTTTTCACTGTGAAAAGAAACACAGCATCTGGATGTCCTTAAATACTAAGGTCAAGTCATCTACACAGATTATCAAATTATATCTTTTCGGTGTTTATTCAACTGTAAAATCACCTGTCTATGAAGTTTTTCAATTCTACTGGACTAAGAAAAATCATCATGTTATTTTTTTTTTAGTAAATAATAATCAATGTAAATTTATATATACATCCACAAGACCAATTCAGCCCCCAACAGTTGGGTAACTGTAAAATTAAACAAAATTTAAATAAATATATAAAACAAAATACAATCATTTGCAAGTCTCAAAGCTATATTTTTTTGCATTAGAACATAAAAAACATACTAAATGTTTAAAATTAGATGTTGTAGTATTTAAAATGATTATTTCCTTGTTTTTTATTTGATGGCAGCAAAGTTAATTGCGTTAATTCGGTTAATTGGAAACTAAACCTACTAAACAAACTTAAAACTATCAGTTTAATTGAAGTTGTGTCATGACTGGATATAAAAATTACTTTTTAGAGAGAAAGAGTTTCTCAGAAGTAAAGGTGGGCAATTGTGGAAGAATTTCAGAATTATGTACAATTATGAAGACTTTAAGTATCTCATCAATTAACAGGCATAATATCATCAAAAGACTCTTGAGAAATCCCTATGATGACAATCACTGCATGTGCAGGGTTCTTGCTGATCGGAGCTGGCTTGGCCCTGGCTTATCGGAGAATTAAGACAGCGGAACCGGCTGTTCAAACCCCCCCAAGGCTGCCCGCTGGGATTGAAACGATGGGCGACTTCTCAGAACGGGCTCATTGAGAGCAGCATGGTTAAGACCTTGGAGACGCTTACAGCTGCCGTGAATACTCAGAATAACACCTCTGAGCGTATATTGGGTTACATCAGGGAGAGGCCTGTTCAGAATAACACCTTTGAGCGAAAGTTTGATTACATCGTGGAACAGCTCACTGCAGTCGTGAGTTCTCAGAATCGGCTCTCTGAGCACAAGAATGACAAGACCACGGAGCGCAAGTTTGATAACATCATGGGGAAGCTCGCGGTTCTCCAACGGGAGATTGAGAGACCAGTGTCGGAGTGTTAAAGAACAGCTTTGAAATTCTCATGAATTGTTGCAAAAGACAAATTACCATCATAATGCGGCTACCCCTTCGGCACCAGCTGTGGGCTCAAGGCTGGAGCCGAACAAAAACTCCCTGATAACGACTGTGTTGAGTCTGTTCCTTCTCATTCCATGCAAGGCCACCTGTGTTGGCTGGAAGACTGTTTACTTAGCCTGGCAGGGCGAAGGACACTGCCTCAGCTGAACTCTGGACACGCACACACATACATATATTAGAGATGGCACGATACCACTTTTTTATGTCCGATACCGATACCGATATCATAAATTTGGATATCTGCCGATACCGATATGAATCCGATATAGTGTGTTTTTTAATCAATAAAACTGTTTTTTTTAAATATATTGCTGCACTTTGTATACGTTCATACTCAAGTTTAAATAAACAACAACACTAAAGCTACTCTTTTATACTTGTATGTAAAAAAAAACACACTGCGCCCAAAATATTTCATAGTTCAGCAAAACTGATCAATCTAATAAACTTAAACCTGCTCCATCCTCCCTATTCTGGTATTTTAAAGAGTACTTAGCAGAAATATTAAGCAACCTAACCAATAGGGTTGCAAACTCCCAGAAAAAAAAAATAGGGAACCACCCCCCACCCTCCACCTCATGATGCTTAATCGACGTAATCAACCTTAATTTGATGCAGTGTGAAAAAAAAAATTGCACAGAAATCAATTATTTTTCAAGAATAATTAAATAGATTCAACATCTTTCTTCAACAGAACTGCAGACTGCACAGATGGTATCTTCCCAAAGGAAAAAGTACTATAGCTTACTAGGGTATATTAGACTTAACAGTTACTATATACAGTAATGGACTTCTATACATTTTACATCAGATTAAAACTTTGGGTGTAAGATTCAGATAATTAATTATTAAAAGCTAGACATTTTAAATGAGAATAAGAAAGAAAAGTATGTCTTTGTGCCCCCCTTTCCCTGTTAATGCCCTATCGGCCCCCCTGGCTAAACTGTGCTAGATCCGCCCCTGCACAGTTACCAGCCGTCAGCTGCATAGAAAAGGATCCTGGTGTAGAAAGTAATATTAAATAAATTCTAACAACAGCTTATCAAGGTTAAACGTGCTGCTGTTGTTCAGCCGCTGGTTTCCTCTTTCTGGCGCGAAGTGGGCGATAAACAAACAAGAGAGACGGACTCACGACAGAAAAGCCGATCAGCTGATCATTAAGCATGATTTCATGATTGAAGTAGCAGCAGGAGAGAGAGAGAGAGAGGCAGTCCCTCCATATATCGGTTGTTAAGCTTAACATGGGAATGCTTAACAAACATTCAGAGATGAACTTACACACTTGCTTTACTTCTCTCTGGGATCACTTCCTCGGAGATGAAATGCTGGGTTGGTAGCGAGGCTCCAAATACACACAGCCGCTCTATCACGTGACCACACTGCTCCGACGTGCTACGGTTATGAGCCGAGTTATGCTGTGTCGCAAGTTTTGTGAGGTGCTTTTTTGATATTTAATGGATCGGATTACATTTTTTATTTCTCTCCGATATCCAATCCAGTAATTTACGTCAGTATCAGACCGATACCGATACGTAATATCAGATCGGTCCATCTCTAACATATACTGATACTGATAAGCACTCACTGACGCATCACCCTCCCTACCCCGGATCCAACGCCACCTCCAACACTTACCTCCCCTCTGATGTGGACATCGGGTCAGTTGGAGGCGCAGTCGAAAGATTGCAGCGGTCCCAGATCAGATGTACACACTGGAACTCTTTCCCATGTTGCTGTCTGTGTTTATTGTGCTATGGTGTGTTGATATCTGTGCATTCCTGTATTATCCTTTTTTTCCTCGCTACCTAGCCTGACCTGTCTCCCCAATGTGATGTTTGTGTATTGTATGTACGGTCGGCAAGGTCTGTCATCTTGGTTGTGGGCAAAAGACCTGCAACTGACAAATAAAGGCTATCTCATCTCATCTCATTTTACAACACAGACATCAGTATCCGTCAATACAGTTTGCTGTGTCATCCACGCTGCTCAAAATTCTATCATGCAAAGAAGAAGCAATACGGGCCAATCTGGGCAAAAGCTAATTTAAAATGGACCGAGGCAAAGTTGAATACTGTTCTGCATGCCCCATCCACCAGACTACAGAAGAGATAGACAGTCTGGCAGCACTAAGTTTATACCTGCATTTCATATTTGGGTTCTGCATTCGTGCCTGTGGAAATGATGCTCACAGATTTGGGAAGGCACCATCAGTGCTGAAAGTTATATACAAGTGTTAGGGAATATATTCTCCCATCCAGATTTTCAGGAGAAGTGTACATATTTCAGCAGTGCAATGCAAAAACACATACTGCATCTACTGCAACAGAACATTGGTTTGGTATATTACATCCAGTTTTCATAGTAAATATTAGTCACAATGCAGACAGTCAGATAGTAAATGACACACTAAAGACAAGCTGAGCAGCAGATTCACCAAGCATGCTCAGCAGAGTGTAACAGTGACAACAGTTCTTTAAATTCTTTGGCTCTGAGGGGGAATTTGCCATGGATTACCTCCACTAACGTATCTGACAATCATTATATATCGAGTTTTAAGAATTGAACCAAGCCAAGCTCAGAAGGTGAGGTATGAGCATAAAAAGATTTGATCTGGAACAAATAAATAAATAAAGAAGGAACAATTATTTTAATTATGTTGGAACTGTATATCCCACAATGCATTGCAAATCCCAGATTCCACACTAAATGAAGTCCAACCTTCTTGTATTTAATAATATTCATTGTTAGTGTTGTATAATAGTAGTTTTAAATACATATTGTAGTTTCTATTCTGCATGTGTTAGTTATGTTTGCAGTACCGTGCTTTTTTTCTGACTGTATTCACCACTCAGGCAATTTCAGAAGTTTCACAAGTGACCTGATGTTTGTGGGCTTAAATATTTCCATGATAACAGTTCGTCTGCCTCCAGCAATCAGAGATGTAACTGTTTCACTTTGGATTTTTGGCCAAAGTAGACCTTTTCTGCTTTTTGTTAAAGCAGTAAGACTACTTTGAAAAAGAAGAGAGACAATTCAGATTTATATCCAACCTGATATCACGATCTGAACACCAAAGATGAATAAACTGAATGTCCCGTTTAAGCTGAGTGTAGTTTTCCCCTGACAGTCAAATTTTTGTTTGGCTTCTTATCTTAATGACCTTGTAGTACCATATCACCCTATTAGAGCACTTTGCTCTCACACTGCAGACTTACTTGTTGTTCCTAGAGTATTTAAAAGTAGAATGGGTGGCAGAGCCTTCAGTTTTCAGGCCCCTCTTCTGTGGAACCAGCTTCCAGTTTGGATTCGGGAGACAGATACTATCTCTACTTTAAGACTTTTTGCTAAACCATATAGTTAGGGCTGGACCAGGTGACCCTGAATCCTCCCTTAGTTGTGCTGCCATAGGTGTAGGTTGCTGGGGGAATGTGTGCTGCTGGTAAAGTTTCTGGGCTGCCTTTCCTCATAACAACCATCTCTTAAGACTCTCGCCATTTAACGCAATGCATTATCAGGGAGTACAACATCTAGTTCTTTACTGAATCAGAACTCTGGAGTGATCCAGTGACCGCTGCGAAAGGGCAGCTGACAATCAGGGAAAGACCAGATGACAGCCTGGAAAGACTGCTGACAGGAGGGTATAGAGCTTAATGGGGCTGGTGTGGGTTAGCGCCTCATACCAGCAGGACCCAGCACTTTTTAGCGTACTTGGGTGCACCCAATATTGCTACAGAAATCTCAAAGGAGAAGATACCCCTAGCATCTGTGAGAGCAGGGGTGGAAGAAGACCCTTTCCAGACGGATTTAATGGCAAAGAACCACGGAGCGGTACCAACGATGAATAGATCAACCAGCATTGCAAATAATGGACCATCAATGATGGTAGGAAAGAAGCTGCAGAACTGCATTTGTGGCTGGTCAAAACTAACAACCGACATGGGCTTAAAATCCACCAAGGCAGGAAGAAGTGACTCAGCGAGCTGAGAAAGGGGCCTCACATTGGCACATACTTTTTAAGAAGTAAGTCAAATCAGTCAATTGAAGTCCAGAGGCAGGAGAATCCCCACAGTCCTCAGGGTATCAGCACCCCGATCGAAGTTCAAAGTCGTACAGACTCCCCTATAGTTTCCAGATTGGAACTCAGTCAAATCCAGCCAGTAGCAGTTCCCAGTCTAGAGCTTAGCCAGCCACACCCAACTGAGGAAACAGTGGAGGAGGGCCCATGACACAGAAAGGGAGGGACTCACTGCCCTGCAGGAGGAAATAAGGCAACAACTTACTAAGCTGCGAAGAACAGAACACCTCGGACGACAACGTAAGAAGAAAGAACGGAAAAGGACCCTTTTCTACAGCAACCCATACAACTTTGTCAAGGGCCTTTTTGTTGAAGAGAAGAGCGGGTGCCTCAAAATGCCCATAAAAGACCTGGAAGATCATCTGAGGAAAACTTACTCTGAACATCGGAGGCATGAGCCAGTTACTATTCCGAGTGATATGCCGCCTATCCAGGCACCTGAACACCAAATGGACATAAGACCACTTACATGGAGTGAAGTGGAGAAGGTAGTGAAGCAGGCAAGAGCAGCATCGGCTCAAGGACCTAATGGCATTTCATACAGGCTCTATAAAAACACCTCACGAGTCCTCAGATACCTGTGGATGCTGATGAAGGTGATGTGGCAGAAAGGAGTAAGTGTGGAAAAGAAGAAACTCTCATGGAGTGACATCTGGGGCTTGGAGTCTAATAGACTAAGTTTCATCATCCGAGCGACATACGATGTGCTACCTTCCCTAATAAATCTGCAGCTGTGGTTTGGAAAGGACCCATCATGCCCCCTGTGTACAGTCCCAGCCATACTTAAGCACATCTTGGTTGGTTGTAGGACTAGCCTTGCTCAGGGCAGATACACATGGAGACACAACCAGGTCCTCAGGTGTCTAGCCAAGAAAGTTGAGCGCAAAAGAAAATCCATCAACGCTCAACCCTTCACGAACCAAGAGGATCCGTCGGCTTTCATCAACATTTGTCCGGGAGGGAGACAAGTCGAGAACAAGCCCCTCAACCCCGGACCTGGGCCTGCTGAATGTTGCCAGGGATTGGCAGATGCAAGTGGACTTGGATCAGAGGCTAGTTTTTCACACAGAGATTGTAACAACTACTCTGCGAACAGACCTCGTCCTTTGGCCTAACTCCCAAAAACTTTCGTATGTCATTGAGCTGACGGTACCATGGGAGGAAGCAATTGAGGAAGCGTGTGAGCGCAAGAAGCTGCGGTATGCCAACTTGGCAGCTGAGGCAAAGGACAGAGGCTGGAAGATCAAGGTGCGCCCGGTGGAAGTGCGGTGCAGGGGCTTTGTTGCCAGTACAACAGCAAAACTGCTTAGAGAGTTTGGGATCAGAGGACAGGCACAACGGCAGGCTATAAGAGAACTAGCTGACACTGCTGAGAGGACCAGTCACTGGCTATGGCTAAAAAGGGCTGACATCACTTGGGCACCTAAGGCAGTCAGCTAACCGCAAGAGAAAGGAAAATATTCTGCTCTTCTCCCCTTTTCTGGGACGCAGTGGGGAGGTAGAGCGTACAGCCCGATCCGGCGGGGAGGTGTGGGAAGCCAGATCGGGCGCCCCCCTTCCGGCTCTCCTCTCTGCTCTCTCCTATCTTGTCCCTTTTGTCTTACTTCCCTCTATCACCTTTTCTAACCCTTTGAAGAAGTGAGGCTCAATAAATGCTAAAGAGGTAAGTATTATCTCTCAGATGCAGTGAATAGATGGGAGAAAATAAACTGCAAAAAAACTAAACAGAAGAAAGAAGAAGAGAAATAACAATTTAACATAAACCAGTGACACACTCCAGGGCCTGATCAACCCTGGCACAGCCTCCTTGGATGAGGGTGTCTAGTGATAATGGCCGAAACACCCGATGAATCCAAGGTCCACTACTGATGATGTGTCCCAAATCTTAATATGATATGGATCAAATGTATTTAACAGTAATAGCAAGTGGAAAAACATATTATAGTTCAAAAGGATAGATCAGATTTTAATCTTGGAGAAACAAGTGGAGGTCAAAGTGCTTCTTTTTCAACAAAAGCAGCACACACACACACACACACACACACACACACACGCACGCACACACATAGCCATGAGCCCACTTCTGAGGACTGAGAGTAGTATCTTTTAAGAGAATCAGGATATCTGTACATGCATACAAATGCACAATGTGTCAGCTCCTTGCACCAGTGCTGTGTAAATCCTCTCTGTCTGTCTTTACTCCCTGGTGACCCTATCTTGTCGCGCCTCACTTTTTTTTTTTTTTGACACATCAGATGAATAAGAGGGTGGAATGGGTGGGAGGGGGTGGAGGGAAGCCAATCATCCTATTGGGCGCCACGTTTCTCACTTGGTTAACACCTCGCTGGAGAAACAGGATGCCAGGCTTGGACATACCAAACACCCCCATCGCTCCATCCAGCTAAACACACAGTTAATGTATTTGCAACACCACTCAGTGTTTCACTTTCAGGTTCTTACCCCTTCTATACATGCTCCCAGACCCTTAATCTGTCTTACCTGAGGCGTAAACGCAGTAAACTGGCCAAACTTTGCAAATCATCTCCTGTATATTTAAATATCTTCTGTTTGGTTTTTCTCAGCTTTGGATTTGTAAGCTTACCATCTTGATGCTCTCTGTATCTGTTCTTGGCGCTTACTTTACTTGTTGCTGAAAAGTCCCTGATAAAGAGACCTTTAAAGAATAAATCAGTTTGTCCAACTGGTCAACTTGGTTATTAGAAGTACTGAGAACACAGACATAAAATCTGGCATTTTCCCCAGCAGTTTATTGGTTTCATAGTTTTATGCTAATTCCCTGGCATGAAATCAAGCTCTTTTACATAGCTGTGTATTATCATTGGTACCATATTAAAGGTGGGTATTGTAAATACCTGTGTTTAAAAATAACTTCAGTTAATTTTGGAAGTTTTAAACTATCAGGATTCACTATGACATCATGTTGATAACTTCTCTTCATTCCTTTGTTTAGATATCATCTGAAGTTAAAACAGGGCCAGGCTTCACCATTGCACAGGTTTGTACAAGAACATGGTTTAGTGAAACAGAAGAAACCCTTTAAGATCTACTCTAAACTCTAAAATATTGGATTAGGATGAACTAGGATTGGAGCCATCTCAGAAAATCACTTGGGCCTCAGAAGGTTATTTTTACCATGGTGCAGTGAGAAAAGATGAAGCCTTTCTAGGAAAATGGGAATCTAAAAAGATATGGCAAAAGTAAAAAAACAAATGAAACAAAAAAACAAAAACAAAAAACATTTCAACCCAGGGACAAGTAAAACTAATGTAGTCAAAAGTCTGATCACTTTGGCTATCAGTGAATGATCTTCTTTGATGATCTGTGCTCTGCACGTCTTTGCTATAACACTTTACCTACCAGGTTTACCAGCGTGCATTTGCACTCTAAGTTTAATGGTAAATGTTAAATGGCCTGTATTTGTATAGCGCTTTACGGTTTGAGGTCCCAATGGACCTCAAAGCGCTTTACACTACATTCAGTCATCCACCCATTCACACACTGTCCTAATGTCCTAATTCCTTTTTTTTTTTTTTTTCCTGTCCCATTTGGTTCTTTAGCCGTCAGAATTGTTGTCTGAAGACCAACAAGGAGACCCAATGGATTTACTTTGCCAAATGGATCATCACGGCCTTGCCGTATTGGTCCATTTGATCAACCTTTCTTGTTATTATTTATTTTATTTTATTTTCTGTTGTTACAGACGGGACAGACATGACTAGGGAATAGGAAAGGGAGAAAGAAAGAAAAACAGAAGGGAAGAGGGACAGTGAGAAAGGGCACTTAAAAAGAGAAAGAAGAAGAAAAAAAAATCTCCTGGATCACCTGTTGAGAGAAAAAGAAGAGAAAACAAGCAAAAAAAACAGAGCAACATACTAAACACAACACCATCACGTTAATCTAGCTAAGTGTAAACAGCAGTAAATACTAAATATTGAATGTTGTTGTGTAGCAAGCAGGACCGACAGCGCACAATGTGCTTGGAAATAGCAGCCAAAAAAGGTGTAGTTTATGTCTATGAACAGTGAACACCCGTGTGCACACCTGTGTGGATCAGCGCGCTTGTATTCAAAAGGTTTCCCCATGTAATGGTCTGCTAGAGGGTGTAGAGAGCCATAGCCCCGTCCCCCAGGGCATGAAGCAGGCATGGAGGAGATCCAGGCTCCAGACATCCAGAGGCCCCAGAGTGCGAGAGCCCAAGGAGGACCACCGGAGGGGCATCCGTGCCACCCTCCTGGGAAGAGCTGAGGAGAGCCCCAGATGAGGGGTCACCCAGTAGCCATGGAGCAGAAGCCAGAGGGGGCTGCACTGGTGTGCCCGCCGGCACACCAGTGCAGGCGGGCAGTGCCTGCACTGCCAGTGCACACCAGTGCACACCACTGGTGTGCCTGCGGCTTGGTTCACTCTGGCACAGCTGGCTAGCTGTGCCAGAGTGAACCAAGCCGCAGGCCCAGAGGCCGGAAGCCCGAGGGCCCCTTACGCCCCGGAAGAGGCCTGACCGAGCAACAGGTGCCAGGCCCCGCTAAGTAGCCACCGGGAGTGAGCTGGTACATACCTGAGCGCCCAGCTCCGGACACCAAGAACCACCAAAGCACCGACCCCTGAGGGCATCATTTACCGGCAGGGAGTGTAGTGAGGGGAGATAGGCCTTGGAGGGCCTGGGAGTTCCCAGAGAGGTGGAGTGTAAGACCCGACCTGACATACAGACACAGACAAACAGGCACACACAGACACAAACATGCATTCCCACCCTCATGCACACACATACAAATACTCAGCACTCACCCAACATAGACATAAACGGACATGTACACACAATGACACTCCCCAAACATACTCTATACCCCGGGTCCAGGTACCCTCTCCCCCAGCGTGGGAAACGGCACCTAGACCCAGGAGATGTTACAATTTCCCCCGGGGTGGAGGCAAGCAGACCGCCCCAGGCTCCGCAGCAGCAGGGAGGCCCCGCATTCCAGATCCAACACCTCCTCCCAGCCCCCCCCCCGATGGCCAGCAGAGAACGGGGGTGTGTGTCCTGATGTCCTAATTCCAACATAAAAATTTGACATCTGGTTTAAAGTCAAACTCTTGAGTGGCTAGGCTTGTTTTAGTGGAAAAACATGCTCAATACTTAGATTTGGATTTGTACCTTGTGGCAAATAAAACTGCAACAACAAAGACATTACATTACACACATTAAAGAAATTAACCACAAGAAAGTCCCGCAGTAACATCACCAAAAGTCAAATACAACTATGTGCAAGACACACTCATCATATCATGTCATATCATATTATATATCTCCTGGATTTGTAGGATACTAATATTTACACTTGTATTTGTCTGATTTCCTTCTGTATCCATGTTGCCTGATCTGCTTCTTCTTTCTCAATATATTTGTGGTTTATAACTAGGAAAAAGCTGAATAGATTCTTTGATGTGAAATTATGAACACAGAACTGTATATAGTCTGTTACCATTATACTGACTTCATCCAAGTTTCTATTTATATTATTTTATGTTTTTGTGGATTCCTTTGTGTTTAATCCTTAGTTATTATTCATCTCTGGCTCTCTGTCGCAACATGTCTTTAGTTGGTCCAGAGGCCAAAGACAAAAGCTCAGTATCCTCAGAACAATGACTCCTTAGCATAAATACACACACCTCGACCTGCTTGTCTGCCTGTAGCTATTGTCTGGATCACAATACATTCTTCTTGTTCAGCCATATTTCAGTAAAATACGTCAGGCAGCTGTCCCTGTGCTCAGTGACAGGCCCCCTTTGTTTTACAAAAAAATGTTTTTTCCTGTGTAATAATATTCAACATTGCAATCAATATATTTTTCAAAAAATGCCTCTCTGTGCAAAATGGGTTCAGAAACATAAACAACTGTTGGATACTGTTTGTCCGTGATTTGAACCAGGGGAACAAATTTTGGCAGGATCAGCCTGATATTATTTGTATCCTGCTGTAACTTTACTGTATAAAGAGCTAACATCTCCAAAATGTCAGGAGTAGTTAGTTATTACAACAAGTGTTTGTGACCTAAAAATCAAGAATGTGGGATACTGTTTGTCCGTGATTTGGAGAGCCCAGTGCATGCTCTAGACGCAAGGGAAACTAATTCTGTCGCACAGACCTACCTCCGCACTTGTGCAGGTGAAACCAAAGGTAAGATTTGCTTCACCATATTTTCTAGTCTTTGGCTTGGAAGGAAGTTGGTTTGGAAACATATGCTTCATCTCCTGCTTTGCGTTTGTGTGGGCGTCCTGTCAAAAACCTGTCCATTATGCTAGCTGTGTCCAAGCGTTCTTTTTTTTTTCTTTTCATACCGCGCCCCACCCCTGCAATGGCTCTGCGCCCCCCTAGGGGGCAGGCCCCACACTTTGGGAACCTCTGCACTAACAGATCGGTATAGTGGTTAAATCTTTTCATACTTAAATATTTGCTCCTGTTGTAAAGGAAATGTACATTATGAGATAAGTTCAGCCATTCTTTTACTTAGCTTAGTAGAATAGGGCTAGGATATGCTAAATGTTGCTGTAAAAGAAATAAACTCGTGTTTAATGTTAACACAAATGACTCTTCTAAAATGTCATGTGTACAATGTTTCTTTTTAGGCTCCGCCTCCTCGGAAGGTTGAAGCATGGGAAACTGTAACCATATTTTGCTACTGAAACAAATCAATCAATATTCAAATTTGAGTTGTCTAACTGGAAGAAAGTACTTCTGAAGAAACATATATATATATATATATATATATATATATATATATATATATATATATATATATATATATATATATACAGGGAGTGCAGAATTATTAGGCAAATGAGTATTTTGTCCACATCATCCTCTTCATGCATGTTGTCTTACTCCAAGCTGTATAGGCTCGAAAGCCTACTATCAATTAAGCATATTAGGTGATGTGCATCTCTGTAATGAGAAGGGGTGTGGTCTAATGACATCAACACCCTATATCAGATGTGCATAATTATTAGGCAACTTCCTTTCCTTTGGCAAAATGGGTCAAAAGAAGGACTTGACGGGCACAGAAAAGTCAAAAATAGTGAGATATCTTGCAGAGGGATGCAGCAGTCTCAAAATTGCAAAGCTTCTGAAGCGTGATCATCGAACAATCAAGCGTTTCATTCAAAATAGTCAACAGGGTCGCAAGAAGCGTGTGGAAAAACCAAGGCGCAAAATAACTGCCCATGAACTGAGAAAAGTCAAGCGTGCAGCTGCCAAGATGCCACTTGCCACCAGTTTGGCCATATTTCAGAGCTGCAACATCACTGGAGTGCCCAAAAGCACAAGGTGTGCAATACTCAGAGACATGGCCAAGGTAAGAAAGGCTGAAAGACGACCACCACTGAACAAGACACACAAGCTGAAACGTTAAGACTGGGCCAAGAAATATCTCAAGACTGGTTTTTCTAAGGTTTTATGGACTGATGAAATGAGAGTGAGTCTTGATGGGCCAGATGGATGGGCCCGTGGCTGGATTGGTAAAGGGCAGAGAGCTCCAGTCCGACTCAGACGCCAGCAAGGTGGAGGTGGAGTACTGGTTTGGGCTGGTATCATCAAAGATGAGCTTGTGGGGCCTTTTCGGGTTGAGGATGGAGTCAAGCTCAACTCCCAGTCCTACTGCCAGTTTCTGGAAGACATCTTCTTCAAGCAGTGGTACAGGAAGAAGTCTGCATCCTTCAAGAAAAACATGATTTTCATGCAGGACAATGCTCCATCACACGCGTCCAAGTACTCCACAGCGTGGCTGGCAAGAAAGGGTATAAAAGAAGAAAAACTAATGACATGGCCTCCTTGTTCACCTGATCTGAACCCCATTGAGAACCTGTGGTCCATCATCAAATGTGAGATTTACAAGGAGGGAAAACAGTACACCTCTCTGAACAGTGTCTGGGAGGCTGTGGTTGCTGCTGCACGCAATGTTGATGGTGAACAGATCAAAACACTGACAGAATCCATGGATGGCAGGCTTTTGAGTGTCCTTGCAAAGAAAGGTGGCTATATTGGTCGCTGATTTGTTTTTGTTTTGTTTTTGAATGTCAGAAATGTATATTTGTGAATGTGGAGATGTTATATTGGTTTCACTGGTAAAAATAAATAATTGAAATGGGTATATATTTGTTTTTTGTTAAGTTGCCTAATAATTATGCACAGTAATAGTCACCTGCACACACAGATATCCCCCTAAAATAGCTAAAACTAAAAACAAACTAAAAACTACTTCCAAAAACATTCAGCTTTGATATTAGTGAGTTTTTTGGGTTCATTGAGAACATGGTTGTTGTTCAATAATAAAATTATTCCTCAAAAATACAACTTGCCTAATAATTCTGCACTCCCTGTATATTGCTAAATCCATCTTTATTCGTTTGGTCTGCTGGCTCTTTAAAATAATTATTGTGACAATGTAAATGTAACCTTTAGATGACTGCAATGTGGATCTGTCACTCTCACTGATTCTTCAAATCATCTTTTAATGAAGATTAAACAGAAAAGTCATAGTAAACAAAGTTGTCATATGTAATACTCAGTGGAACGGTTACATTATACAAACTGTAAAATGTTAAGCATGGTAATGATATTGGTTTGTTTTTGGGACTACTTGTTTCAGCTGTAGCTAAAATATACTAATAACACTAATAACCTATCTAGGGATAATAACCCTATCCATAACTGTTTCACTGGTGACCGTATGGATATTAAGAGAATAATGACATTGCTTTGCATAGTGTCCCATAATGCCAATCCTTCCAACTTAGCTTTCCACACTGTGATTAAAGTTAAACACTCTGCAGAAGGTCTGAGGTAAAACTCCAAAAGTCCACCGTACAGCCTGGAATCGATGCAGGAAGAACAGAAAAGGGAAAAGGAGGGAGGAGGAGAGGAAGGGCGGAGAGGAGGAGGGAGAAAATGGCACTTGATTGGTGACAAAAGATAACAAGAAGTGGCTGCAGGGAGCCTCCAGAACTCAGAGTGGTGTGAATAGACCCCATCTGGTTCCTTCACGAAATGCTGAGGAGACACGGATAATAGGACGTGCACACACTCTCTCTCTCCCTGATGTGTTCTGTCTCAATCTCTCTCTCACTGCTCTGCCTGACCAGTCCCGGGTGGCCTCATCGTCTGGTCCAGGATCCCCCAAAGAGCTCTCGCCCATCGTCTCTGAGCGTACACTTAAGCTAGACCAATTTAACGTGAGAAAACGTGAGGAGGGCGAGACGCACTGTCCATCTGTGGCTGGTAGTTGTGTGGGGGCGACCACAGAGGGGGCACATCCCCTCCCTTTGTTCATTTTTCTTTTCAGAGGCCTTGTTTAAAAAAAAAAGTCAAAAAGTAAAACTGCAGGCAACTTTATAAACCAACTCATAAAACGGTTCAAATTTTCTGAATAAGTTTGAGCTCAACAGCAACTTCTAAATCACATTTCTGCTGCTCTTCTTTTACTGTTAATGTCAACAGATACTGACTTAAAGTTGATTTCTATGGGTTTAATTTGCAGAAAATTACCCCCCAGCACTAACAATTAAAACCCAAAGTAACCATTTTATAATGTTTTAGAAACACGAGTTACAAATAATATTTTAAAAACACATCATTAAGTAATTATTTAATGTAATTGTTAACCATAAATAAATATTAATGATCACTACCATTTATTAGCAATACTTTGTTACATAGTCTCACCTAATAAATTCATAAATAATAAATAACCTATGTTTGACCTTCCCTAAAAGACAGAATTGAAGTTAAAGGCTGATAAGTATGAAATTTAAAGGGTAGCTGTGCATTAGTTAGCGATTTTGTATCTCTTATGGTACAGATATACAATTATTATTTCTGTGTATACACACAAAAATACACTGGTAACATTAACTGTCATATTTTCAACATTAAAGTAATTAATTAGTTACTGTAAAATGCTGAAAATATGCAAATGCACAAGTGCAAAAAAGAGAAAAGATTTAAACCTTTTATTTTTTTTTCATCTTGCCTTATTGTTGTATTAATTTGCTGCCACTAACCATATTAATCTGTTTAAGGCTAAGATTAGAGATACAGTTAGGTTTCAGTTATACATTTGATGAATAGGGACATTTTCAGAAACTTAAATTAAATCTGAGGCAATATGGTATTACTGTTTTTTAAATTGTAAGTATTTCTATTTGACTTTCCCAAATTGGTCAAAGCTTTGTAAAAAGGGGTTTTATTTGATTTACTAATGCGAACCCAAATGAAACCCCACTCTTACACCTAAATAGGGTACTGATGCTGGATATAAGTGGGGGTATAAAGTATAGTTTTATATCATTGAGATTCCTAAACTGTGACATTTTAATTAATCGCTTTTTTGAAACAGCGGAATCTAATTTGAATGTGTAGTCATCTTAATGATTATAGGAGCATTTCCTTTTTTCTTTGACTGTATACAAGGCTGCACATTTACATAAAAATCCAGAACAATGTAGACAAACCATAAACACCTGAGAAAGAAAGCAGGGGGCCTATGTTGAGACCCTTGAGGGAAATCAGACATTGGGTCCAACACTAACCCCTGCAATATGAATTCTGGCAAATACATTTGTGATAATAAGAGTAGCCTGCGTTCAAAGTATGAGACCTGAGTGTGTTTGCTTGATCCAGCTCTCCTATTTTGTCTTTGGATTCATGACAGCTGAATACCTAAGGGAGATGTATGAATATATAAAATACACTGGTGAGTGTTGCTGTCTCATTGAATATGCAGCCATCTGACACACACACACACACACACACTGAAACACATGGTTTTGCTGCTGCTGCCTATAGATGTAGTGAGTGGGATTGCAGTGCTGTCCACTCACTGAGGCAAGGACACAAGGAAAATGTTTGTGTGCATGTGTGTGACTTTAGAAGCCACCATGTGAAGATTATTTAGTGGCCCCACCTCACCCCTCACCCTCCCTTTTTAAATAATTCAGGGCCTTCCCTCATCGGTCTCATTATAAATATTTCAGCCTCTGTGGCAGGGAATGCTCGTCTAGTGCAACAACTGGGAGATATGTTCTCAAAGAGGATTGCTGTGCGCGTGCATGTGTGTCTGTGTTAGCGAGAGCGTGGCACAGAAACATGCATAGGCACAGAAAAAACTTCTTGTTTGTGACTGTGAGCGCCTGTATGTCTCCGCACTCATTTTACCTTCATTATTATATGTATCTACGTATAGATGTACAATGGTTGTGGAGGAGGAGAGGGAGCAAGCCATCCATGCTCACAGGACACTGAAGGCCACTTTGCTCTTTTTCTGTTTGCTAATCAGCCCAGCTGCCAGAGGCTAAAAGCGCCTGAGTGCTAATCCATGGCTCCATTTGCACACACGCACACAGATACACACACTTGCACACAAACAGTGACATTCATCTTCCCCCACAATCAGATCAGGCACTTTACAAAGAGAACAAGAGTAGTAGACTGATGCTACTTCTTCATTCATATTAAGCCTTATGGCACTGAACACATCAGTATCACATGTGTATGGAGCCCGTCTATCCTGTGTTCCTGTGGAAAGCAAAACTGGGGGTAAACTATAGCCTGCAGTCAGCTATTATAAGGCCCAAAACACATTTTATATTTCACAGCTTTAAACTGGATGTCCTTCCTGGTGCAAGCACAAGCAATCATGGTAATGCTGCTGGGTCCAGATGTCCAGCTCACCTAGAGTAAACACCAGTGTCCTGTGATCTCCTCTGTGTGCTTCAATTCAATTAAATACAATTTTATTCTAAGGAGCTTGGAAAGAAAAGTGTCTGGACTTCTTCAAGTTTCTTGAAGATGTTTCATCTGAGAAGCTTCTTCAGTTCTATGAGCAATTGGTGGAGAGTCCCAGAAGCCCTATTGAGAGTGTCCCAATAAGGTTGTGGACCCCCATTGTTCCTCTTCCTAATCACAAGAGCAAAGGTGTGAAAATGGGTGTGGGTCACAACCAGCCAAGTGAGTGTTAAGGCGTCTTGAAAGGATCTCAGAACTGGATTATAGATGGTAGGCAGTTGGTTTCATGAGCCAACACTCACATCCTGGGTGATTTTATCTCAGTAAGTCACACGATAGAGTGGGGCAAGGTCCCACAATGGGTTCACCCGGCTGATTGTGACCCACACCTGTTTTCACACCTTGGCTCCTGTGATTAGATGGAGAATTGATAGGGGCTCCATGACCTTACTGGATCACTCCTAATAGGGCTTAGAATCTGGGACTCTCCACCAATCGCTCTGAGAACTGATGAAGCTTCTCGGATGAAACGTCTTCAAGAAACTTAAAGAAGTCCAGACGCTTTTTTTTTCAAGCTCTTTAGACTACGATGACCTGGGTGACTGAGAACCTTCACAGACAAATTCAGTTTTATATAAATGCCATCAAATCACAACAGGGGCCTCAAGGCACTTTATATTGTAATGTAAAGACAAAAATCCAGAGAACAGGGGAGGGGAGGGTGAGGGACACAGGATAAAACACATGCTTTGGAAAAAACCCAGAGATTCATAATGCTAACAGTTAATAACGAAGGTGAAAAGAGCAGAGCGAAGAAGAAACAGTGCATCATGGGAAGCCCCCAGCAACCTAGGCTTATTGCAGTGTAACTAAGGGAGGGTTTAAGTTCATCTGATCCAGAAGTAACTTAAAGCTTTATGAAAAAGAAAACTTTTATGCTTAGTCTTAAAAGTAAAGAGGGTGTCTGTCTTCCAAACTCGGACCTGGTTCCACAGAGTAGGAGCGAGAAAGACTCGTTTACAGGGTTATCTCTTTAATTTAAAAGACCTTTTAGTTTCTTTTAATGCTTCAATTCGTAATGCAAGGGCTGCTTATTTTTCAAACCTAGTCTCTAGGAGCAGAGGTAACCCTAAGGTTTTATTTGACACTATTAGGGATATTGTTGCTCCGGCTTCTGCTGCTGTCCCTATTTCTTCAAATGAAGACTATGAAAATTTTCTTTCCTTCTTTGTTGAAAGGTTAGCAATGTAAGGAGCAACATCTCTCCCTCCATGTACCATTTGCCTGTTCCGATTTTACTTAAGCCTGTCAGATTTGAAAGATTTTCACCAGTGTCTTTACCTGAGTTGTTGAAGCTGGTCACTTCAATGAGATCATCCTCTTGCCCCCTTGATATTTTATCTGGGTCTTTACCAGTGTTGGTCAAGTTACTTGAAAAAAGTAATCAGTAACTAATTACTGATTACTTCCCCAAAAAAGTAATCCCGTTACTTTACTGATTACTTATTTTCAAAAGTAATTAATCACTTAGTTACTTAGTTACTTAGTTACTTTTTAAAAACACGATTTACAACCTGAATAGGTGATAAAGCAATAGATCTGTCAACCCAATTCTACTTTTTCTGCATAATCCATCATATAAAATGTAATCAAATAAAAAAGTCTCTTTTTTTTAAACTTGTTTTATCCGTTTTAATCTTTTAACTTTATGCATCAAGCAAAAATTTAATTATATGCACCATTCTCTGACTTGAAGGAATTAGTTTAACATTTAAACCTATTTTCTGCACATTCCAGCACATAAAATAAAATATTTTTTGTGTTTACACTCAGTCTTTCAAATAGATGTAAGTAAAACACAGCAGAAAGTAAATAAAATCAAAGACTAGCAGTCCTGTTGCTCTATTTTCACCTGTAAAGCAGGAGTGGGGTGGGCGGAGGTGTGCTCTGGTGCAGGTGTGCCGCAGCGGTCAGTGGAAGAATCCGCGAGTTTCTCTGTGAATTTCCTATTACGTCGTTGCGCACTCGGAGCTTGTTTAGGGTTTTTTTCGGTGTAAAAAGAAGTTTTCTTCCCACGCACAACGGACACTAATGTTTTTGTCACTTTTTATGGAATCAAACTCAAAGTAAGGTCAGTACTTCCACGCTTTAAACGCTGCACGCTCATACTCTCTCCCGCACTCGATATATGATCCATTGTTGATCTGCAGACAGCTGTTGTCATGAACGTCGCACTCGGTTACGTCATTGTCATGAGACATTCTCGCAAAAAAATCACGGTTTTAGTAACGCAGTAACGCAGCGTTCCTACGGGTAAGTAACGGTAATCTAATTACCGTTTTTGCAATAGTAATCCCTTACTTTACTCGTTACTTGAAAAAAGTAATCAGATTACAGTAACGCGTTACAAGTAACAAGTAACGCGTTACTGCCCATCTCTGGTCTTTACTTAAAAATGTTTTTGAGTCTATTGGTCCTAGTGTTCTTAAAGTTATTAATACATCTCTACTCTCTGGTCAGGTCCCTGGTTACTGTAAAAGTGCTGTCATTCACCCACTTTTAAAAAAACCTAAACTTGATCCTTCTTTGCTTTCCAGTTACAGACCCATCTCAAAATTGCCTTTTATTGCCAAGATTTTAGAAAAGGTTGTGGCCAAGAAACTCACAGTTGTTCTAGATAAACACAACGTTCTTGATAAACTTCAATCTGGCTTTCGTAAGGCTCACTCTACCGAAACTGCACTTCTTAGAGTGTCTAATGATATTTTGATGAATTACGATGCTGGAGAGTGCACTGTTTTGATGTTGCTGGATCTGACCTCTGCTTTTGACACTGTTGATCATCTTATTTTGTTAGATAGATTAAACCACTGGGTGGGTGTATCGGGTACCACATTGGAATGGTTTAAATCCTATTTGTCAAATCGATCTTTCTCTGTGGCTACCTCCAAGTTCAGATCCTCCATCAGCTCTCTTGCCTATGGGATGCCTCAGGGCTCTGTCTTGGGACCGTTATTGTTTTTGTTGTATTTACTCCCTCTTCTGCAACTTCTTAGCTCTTTCTCTGATATTTCATATCATTGTTATGCAGATGATATTCAGCTATATATCTCTTTTAGGCCACCTGATGTTTCTAAGCTCCAAAATCCTGCAGTCCTGCTTAGATTCCGTTAGAGATCGGCTGGCTGGTAATTACCTTCAACTAAATGCTGATAAAACGGAAGTCATTGTTTTTGCTCCTGAGAAATTTGTTCCCCTCGTGGTTAAAAATCTAGGCCCTCTTGCTTCTTATATTAAACCCTCCATTAGGAACCTTGGTGTTACACTTGATCCGCATTGGCTCCCTGTCAAGTTCAGGGTCCAATTTAAGATCATAATCATGACTTATAGGGCCCTGCACGGTGTAGCTCCAACTTACTTAAGTGATCTTCTTCTTTCTTATCACCCCAGCAGGTCCCTGAGGTCTTGTAACCAGGGGTTGCTGGTTGTCCCGCATACAAGGTTAAAAACAAAAGGTGACAGAGCGTTTGTATCAGTGGCTCCCAGACTCTGGAACTCGCTCCCTTTGAGTTTGAGATCTGTGGACTCAGTCATGTTTTTTAAAAAGCAGTTAAAAACGTATCTGTTTAAACTCGCTTTTGGTTGATTTTGTTTTGTTTTAGATTTTAATGTCTGTTTTCTGCCTCTGTAAAGCACTTTGTGATTTTATCATGAAATGTGCTATATAAATAAAATTTTACTTTACTTACTTTAAGTAGTAATTTAAGTAGTTTTAAGTTTAATTAGTACTTTGAAGTAAGCCAGCAGTCTGTATTGTGGTAATACTGTGCTATGAGGTCTTTAAGATAAGATGGGACCTGATTATTCAAAACCTTGTATGCAGTCAAAAGACAAAAGGCTTGATTTTTATTATTATAAATTGATAGAAAACCACTGCTGTAACATGCTAGGTTGGCTAGCGAAATAGTTGTTTACATGCATTTCACGTGAAGCCTGCTGTAACATGAGCCAGAGCTAACTAGACGTCATTATAAAGAAATATTTAGCACTGTATTCGGATTAAAATGACCTCTCCTGGCAGTACTAGTGTTAATAACGTCTGTGTCAGGTGTTGAGGAGCGAGGACACACTGATGAGAGGCGGGCTACTGGAACAATTCAATTCAATTCAATTCAATTTTATTTATATAGCGCCAAATCACAACAAAAGTCGCCTCAAGGCGCTTCATAGATACAGAGAAAAACCCAACAATCATATGACCCCCTATGAGCAAGCACTTTGGCGACAGTGGGAAGGAAAAACTCCCTTTTAACAGGAAGAAACCTCCGGCAGAACCAGGCTCAGGGAGGGGCGGCCATCTGCTGCGACCGGTTGGGGTGAGAGAAGGAAGACAGGATAAAAGACATGCTGTGGAAGAGAGACAGAGGTTAATAACAGATATGATTCAATGCAGAGAGGTCTATTAATACATAGTGAGTGAGAAAGGTGACTGGAAAGGAAAAACTCAATGCATCTTGGGAATCCCCCGGCAGCCTACGTCTATTGCAGCATAACTAAGGGAGGATTCAGGGTCACCTGGTCCAGCCCTAACTATATGCTTTAGCAAAAAGGAAAGTTTTAAGCCTAATCTTGAAAGTAGAGATAGTTTCTGTTTCCCGAATCCAAACTGGAAGCTGGTTCCACAGAAGAGGGGCCTGAAAACTGAAGGCTCTGCCTCCCATTCTACTTTTAAATACTCTAGGAACAACAAGTAGGCCTGCAGAGCAAGAGCGAAGTGCTCTAATAGGGTGATATGGTACTACAAGGTCATTAAGATAAGATGGGGCCTGATTATTTAAGACCTTGTATGTGAGGAGCAGGATTTTGAATTCAATTCTGGATTTAACAGGAAGCCAATGAAGGGAAGCCAAAACAGGAGAAATATGCTCTCTCCTTCTAGTCCCTGTCAGTACTCTTGCTGCAGCATTTTGGATTAGCTGAAGGCTTTTCAGTGAGTTTTTTGGACATCCTAATAATAATGAATTACAGTAGTCCAGCCTGGAAGTAATAAATGCATGAACTAGTTTTTCAGCGTCACTCTGAGAAAGGATATTTCTAATTTTAGAGATGTTGCGCAAATGGAAGAAAGCAGTCTTACATATTTGTTTAATATGTGCGTTGAAGGACATGTCCTGGTCAAAAATGACTCCAAGGTTCCTCACAGCGTTACTGGAGGCCAAGGTAATGCCATCCAGAGTATGAATCTGGTTAGATACCATATTTCTAAGATTTTCAGGGCCGAGTACAATAACCTCAGTTTTATCTGAATTAAGAAGCAGAAAGTTAGCGGCCATCCAGGTCTTTATGTCTTTAAGACATTCCTGCAGTTTAACTAATTGGTGTGTGTTATCTGGCTTCATGGACAGATAGAGCTGGGTGTCATCTGCATAGCAGTGAAAATGTATGCTATGTCTTCTAATGATGCTGCCTAAGGGAAGCATGTATAATGTAAACAGAATTGGTCCTAGCACTGAACCCTGTGGAACTCCATAATTGACCTCAGTGTGTGAAGAGGACTCTCCATTTACATGCACAAATTGGAGTCTATTAGATAGATATGATACAAACCACTGCAGTGCAGTACCTGTAATACCTACAGCATGTTCTAATCGCTCTAATAGGATATTATGGTCGACAGTATCGAACGCTGCACTGAGGTCTAGCAGGACAAGCACAGAGATGAGTCCACTGTCAGAGGCCATAAGAAGATCATTTGTAACCTTCACTAAAGCTGTTTCTGTGCTGTGATGAGCTCTGAAACCTGACTGAAACTCTTCAAATAAACCATTCCTCTGCAGATGATCTGTTAGCTGTTTGACAACTACTCTTTCAAGGATTTTTGATATGAAAGGAAGGTATAAGTGGACAAGGGATGAGAATAGGTAACTGTTGAAATGCCACTACGCATGTAATCCAGGAGAAAGGGACATTATACGAAACAGATGTGGAATCTCTGGATTATTGAACACCCAATGTCTGGAGTATGGCTGAAACAACTAGTAACTCAGTATTTCAACATCTGGAAGAAGCAACTGCTATCACAATTAGAGATGGATGAGGTGCAACACAAATGCTACAGTAAGGGGAAGCCAGACCATACATGGAATGCCATAACCACACGCCTGACATAGTATACAGAAAGATCTGTGTTGGGTATGCCTTCGAAGTCCCAAGGTCAAAATGGGATACGCCTGCCAGGGTAGTTGAGAATGACCAAGCTAAGATCCTGTGGGACTTCCAGATACAGACAAACAAACTAGTGATGGCTAACCAACCGGACATAGTAATGGCGGACAAGCAAGCAGGAAGCAGGAAGACAGCTGTACTGATAGATGTAGGTATACCAAAGGATAGCAACATCAGGAATAAGGAATATGAACAGCTCGAGAAATACCCAGGGCTGAGAGAGGAGCTAGAGGAGATATGGAAGATGACGGTAAGAGTGGTCCCTCAGGGCAGTGACCCACAAACTAAGCGAGTGGCTACAGCATATCCCAGGAAGGACATCTGATACCTCTGTCACGAAGAGCATCCTAGGAAAAGCAAAGATGCTCGGCATTACCTTCAAGCTGACTTCATTACTACTTAATGTACTGAATGTGCTGTCATCTCTGAAAAGCACAGAGTTGCTCAACGGCTCCACGGTGCCAGGCAGTGGGGACAGGGCCCACTTGAGGACACTCAGGCCACCCTCATGAAATCTGCTTCTGATTGTTTGCTCAGAGACATTCACACTAGTGGCCTGCTTACAGTCTTTTTAGGGCTCTAGCAGTGCTCATCCTTTTCCTCCTTGCACAAAGAAATAAATATCAGTCCCGCTGGTGGGTTAAAGGCCTATTGTAGCCAACCTATACATAAAGGAAGGGGAAAGAAAGGCTCTTGGGTCTTTTGTCATTCCTGGACTGTGCCATGCGCATTGAAGAGAAGTTTACCGGAAACCCACACACACAGACCAGTACCTCCTTTTTGACTCCCACCACCCTCTAGAACACAAACTTGTAGTAATCAGGACCTTACAACACCGGCAGAAAATGTTCCCTCTAAGCCAGAAAGGAAAAAGAAGGAACACACAATTAAAACATGCGGTTATCCTAATTGGGCTTTCATCAAGTCAGTAAAGAGGCACAGAAAAGAAGATCAGACACCAGTTAGGGAGGATCAGAAAGACAGACGCAGCAACATTACCATCCCCTATGTTGCCGGTTTCTGAGAAAAACTCAGGAGAGTCTTCTCCAAGCACGACATCCCAATGTACTTTAGATCCAGTCACAAACTCAGACAGAAACTGGTTCATCCCAAAGACAAAACTCCTGAACACAAACTTAGCAATGTGGTGTATGCTGTACAGTGTAGTGAGGAATGCTCAGACCTCTACATCAGAGAGACCAAACAGCCACTTCATAAACGCATGGCACAACATAGAAGAACCACCTCCACGGGACAAGACTCGGCAGTCCATCTGCATCTAAAGGTCAAAGGTCACTCTTTCAAGGATGCCAATGTTCACATTTTGGACAGAGAGGACAGATGGTTTGAAAGAGGAGTAGAAGAGGCCATTTATGTCCACTGTGAGCGACCATCTTTGAACAGAGGCGGTGGCTTACGGCTGTCTGCCATCTATAATCCAGTTTTGAGATCCTTCCCAGACGCCTTAATGCCCACTCACATCGTAGGCTATCTGACCTCAGGAAATCACATGATAGGGTGGTACCAGGTTTCACAATGAGCTCACCCGAAACCTTGGCTGATTGTGACCTACACCCATTTTCACACCTTGTCTCATGTGATAAGGTAGAGGATCATTTGGGTGTCCATTGTCCCTCTTGGGGGGATACTCCCCTAGGGTTTAAATCAGGGACTCTCCACCATTTGACCCTAGAACTAAAGGTTTTCGGATGAGAGGTGAAAGGTCTTCAAGCAACTTAAAGAAGTCCAGAGGCTTTTCTTTCCAAGCTCCTTAGACTACGATGACCTTGATGACTGAGAACCTTCACAGATACTTCTTGGGTCTCATTTCAGGGGCTCATAAGTATTTTTGTCACTGAACAGTGACAACATTTTCTCAACATGGACTTTCTGGTTTAGCAAAACTGTGTACCTACCCTTGTCTGCCAGAAGGATGATAATGTATTGACTATGTGAATGGCACAACACAGAAGAGCTAACCCGTCAGGCCAGGACTCCGAAGTCTGTTTTATTTTGTTCATTCAATGATCTTGGTTCACACCAAGGATCTGGTCTCTCGACACAAACAGAGTAACATAGTGTACGCTGTTAAGTGCCAGGAGGACTGCCATGATTTATACATCGGGGAAACCAAACAACCTATGGCTAAGAGGATGGCGCAACACAGAAGAGTCAAGGAGGCCATTTACATGAAAAGGGAAAGACCAGCTCTGAATCGAGGACGGGGCCTAAGGGTACATCTGTCACCATCTTACAATGCTGTGATTGCAGCCATTCCCCAACTCTCTGTGAATGGTACTCATTAGCCTATGATCAATGGTCTTTGATCAATGATCAGTGGTCTTTGGTTAGTGGTTGTTGATCAATGGTCAGAACAATTTGCATATTAATGATCAAGCATCTGACCTCCCAGACCATTGTTCATTCAGTGGGCTAGTCTCAGTCATTATGCAAATGTACTGCGTTATACAAATACAGGCCATTTACCATTTACAGGCCATTACTGTTTATAAGGTTGGGGAAACCTGCAGTCAGCTGAGACTGAAGAAGTCACCTGGATGACGAAATGTTTCTCTCACTGAAAACGTCCAGATGAACAGAATGAACTGTTTGGGGTTAAGTATTGGTTACTACAATGCCAATGTGGAGCCTTCAGGTTGTGGAGAGGCAGTATATTGACTGGTAGTTCGATGCTGCTGTAAAATCCATCCATCCATCCATGTGGCCCACGCATGGACCAGCACAAGGCCAGCTGCAGACACACTGGTGGTCCTGTAATGGCCCATGTGTGGATTACCTTTGGCAAACCTGATCTGGGCCACCAAAGGGCCGTCATTCTTTGCGGTATGTGGGCCATGTGTAAGTTGTGTGCAGCCACGGGCCAGTTGTAGACACACTGCTGGCGCAGAACAGTTTCAGCTCTGGCCATAGATATCAGCCTAATGTGTACCTTAATCAGGGCCAGAACATGCAAAACAGTGAAAAAGTAATATGACGAAACTCCGTTCAGACAGTGAATGGCCTGACTCTCATATAGTGCTTTTCTAGTCTCCCGGATTACTCAAAGTGCTCTATACAACATGCCACATTCAGCCAATCACACACTTTCCCTAAACTGAGTGCTTCCTAACTACATTCATACACATTCACACTCTTGACATGCAGACTAGAGGAGCCAGGGATCGAACCACTAACCTTCCGATCAGTAGGTACCTCCTGAGCTACAGCCACCCAGTGGTAAACATGGGTGAACCCTCACTAAGTTTTGGATATAGTGTACAGTAACAAACCTGTCAAACCTGCATTTGAAACGTTGCCTACCATAGCAGTATAGTAATGCAACATGGCATTTGGGTCTTCTAACTAAAATAGGAAAATAGCAACATAAATAGTGCCATCATTGCCAGACATGGCCCACATCTGGTTGACATACACCCTGCCATGACACCGGTCAGTCAGCAGTGCCAGCTTGATGCCAGATCCAGGCCAGACCTGTTTTCTATGGTCCTGGGTCATAAACACCAAACCACAATCAGGCCAGATATGGCATGCCATAGCATAAACAGTGGCATCATTGCCAGACATGACGCATATCTGGTTGACATACACCCTGCCATGACACTGGTCAGTCAGCAGTGCAGGCTTGATGCCAGATCCAGGCCAGACCTGTTTTCTATGGGCCTGGGCTACATAAACCAAACCAAAATCGAGCCAGATATGGCATGCCATCACATAGACAGTGCCATTTATGCCAGGCCTGGCCCATATCTGGATGACATACGTCTTATCATGCCAGACGTCTGCCAGCAGTGCTGGCTTGATACCAGATCCGGGCCAGACCTCCTTGCTATGTGGGTATAGGGCAATAGGCAGGTCACACCCTGGATAGGCGCCAGTCTCTCACAGGGCTATGGTGTTGTACCCTTGTGGGGATTCGTCATGTGCAGGTGTTACCCAGTGTGGATGAGTACCTGCTGTTACTCATCCATACTAACTTGCACTCATGTTCTGAGGCAAGATTGTGTAGTATGGGGAGCCAAGCATGAGGAACCTTGCAGCTACACTGTCCAGCTGCTAACTCTATATCTAGATAAAGATACTGTATATAGATAGATATAGGCATAGATATAGGCGTTTTTAGAATCATTCAAAAAGTGCAAAATTGCTACAAAGCACTAGATTCAGCATAAGTAATTTATATTTGGCCATATTGCTTGGCCATCTAAGGGCTGTAACTCTTAGAACATACTTCATAGGGAGAAGCTCATCATGAGCTTTGAGTAAAAAAAAAAAATCTTACTCGAAACACCTACGGAAAAATTTAAATAGGTATCAGTCCTGGTAGCTATTCTATGGAGTCACCCACAGTCAATGACCATAACATGACATCACTGAGTAAAAACGATTTTCATTCTTTAATTAAATTGGAAATAGTTGCATTCATTTTTATCTTAAAGATTCAAACTGATGTCCATGTTAGAAAGAGACAAAGAGACAGTGGTAGTGCCCCCACCCAATCCCACCCCCATCCGCTGCTTTACTCCAGCTCTCATTTTATTTATTTTTATCATCTGTCTTTAAATGACACATGGTGCGTGCATGTGTGAGGGGCTCCATTTAAATAAGGAATGAGACAATAAAAGACAAGCATCTTCAGACATGAAGCAGTGAGGAAGTATCCCAGTCAGCTGAAGATGAGAGTTTTTTTTTCTTTTGCTCTTTGTGTGTCTGCCTCGCATCACTAATAGTACTGTTTACCAGTACATGGTAGTGTGAAACAGCAGATGTCTAACAAGCATGAGACAAAACATACCTGGTAGACCACACGTCTAACTATCTGAGTTCAGTTCATAGTCTTGCATAGTTCAAGGGAAGGGACATCGTCTGACATTTCCACTGTTTGTCCCATAAAATAACAGATATTGGGGGTACTGCAGCTTTGGATATTGGATTTCTTTCTCAGCCCTGCTTTGGTGGACACTTCCTAATTGAAGTTATTATTGTGGAAAAAAGGAACCTGGTAAAAAACACAGGAAATGTTACCATGCATTTAAGTGGGCCATGTTTGCAGAGTGAGAATCATCTGAATTATTCCCATCTCGTTTGTCTCACATTACAAGGAACTATTTTATGTTGTCATCACCAGTTTTTTTCCTGTGGATATTATCACTTTGGCAATTGTGTGAGCCACTGGAGTGAGTGATTGTTGAGTATGGCTCCTGGGTTTGTTGTTGGGGAAACAATGAATTTTATTTGATTTGATTTTTCTCCTTCAGAGAGACGCATCGAGAGGATTTTCCTCAGACCACAACTGCCCTCTGTCATGCTCAGAGATGATATGCCCCCATGAAACAAACAAACAAACAGATCACTGCAAATGATCTTTGTGTGTGAGAAAAACACATGGCTGCACATGTTAGTGTGAGTGTCTTTTTTTTCACATTGTTTGAGCCTTCTTATTTCTCTGCCTGTGCGTGTGTGTGTGTGTGCATAAGGCTGGGGACAGATCTGTCCTCTAGCTGGCAGACACCCAGTACAGCAACAGCTGGGCCCCAGCCCGTAGACGCAGCGAGGCCCAAGCTGCAGGAGAGGTCACGGGGCCCAAGATTTTCCCTTGGCCCCTCAAAGCACTTTTAATCTTTACTGTCAGCTGTTTCTAACACACTCTGATACATATCCATATTGATGAGCAAAAACATGTTACTCGTATAAAACCCTTCATCTTGTCTTTAACACTGTTTGCATTTGATCGCCTGTATCACTGTCTGCTGTGCCTTCAAGGCTCCGCTCGCCTCGAACATGAAGAGGTCAAGTGGATCGTTGTTGGGGCAAACATTTGTGTCAGTTGTTGGGACATGTGGAACCACCAAGGGGTCATTTTGACTTCTTGTCATTTTAAAAATCCTCCCAGTCTGTTAAATTAAAACCCCATCATCTCATATCTCATGACTTATTCATCAAGTATTGAACTTTGCGGTGTCTAGGATCAAATGGAAAAAAATATTACCACCTTTACCTAAAACTGCTATACATTTACCATATACATTAATATAAAACCACTAATGCGGGCAGCCAGGTTGCCTAGCAATGATTGTTTACACTCATTGTAGTTTACTGTAACGTGAGCCAGAGCTAGCTAGATACGATTGATAAATAAATATGTAGGGAACTGTAGTTGGATAAAACATGAGCAATTACTGCCACTCTGACTCCACTCAAATGGGATTTTGAGTCGGGTCAGAGTGGCATGAAGTGTGTGACCGAACGCGTGGAAAATGGGTTCCTTGCTAGTCTAGGCAGCCAGGAAGAACTAATCCGAGCAAATAAAGGGTGAAATCCAGAGCACAACAGCCAAACGGGTTCAGATCTGAGACTAAGGAGGTAAAACGCTGCAGGCTGAGGTGGAACAGCGTGAGGGACTGCAGGTTTGGTAATCGGAGGCAGATGTGGACTAAATGATAAACTCTGACTATTCTACTTTCTACAATAGTTATTTAAAATGTGAAGTCAGTTTTAAGATGTAGATGTAGTGTTTAGCCTGTTTCAGTGAGTGCTCTGTTTTTATACTATAAGGCCAGCTCATCTGGATCCATACTGGATTTATTTTGGACCCATTTATGGAAGGTTATTTTGTCCCAGTATGATCTCATGCTTCCAAAACACCAAAGCCAAGTCTAGCTGACGGACATATAGAAAACTCCATAAAGTCTTGCACATTAGTAATATGTTTACATTTTCTGATAAATCTTTACATGAACAATGTGGACAGCTGACCTCATGTTTTGAGTTAAATGTGAAACAGTTATTAGTAATTGAAATAAGATCTATATTCATCTATCAGTGAAGACTGATATTGGATCAAATTGAAAATTGAAGCAAACTGTTTTCTGTAAATCTCCTTTGCCAGAAATTCAATTCAAGGTCACCTGATCCAGTCCTAACTATATGATTTATCAAAAAGCCTAATTTTAAAGTAGACAGGGTGTCTGTCTCTCCCAAACTGAGAGCAAGGCTTTGCCTCTCATTCTACTTTTAAACACCCTCAGAGTAAAACAGCAGTCTAAGAGAGCGAAGTGGTCCAATGGGGTGATGAGGTACTATGAGCTCTTCAAGAGGGGGCCTGATTATTTAAGACCTTGTATGTGAGGAGCAGGATTTTGAATTCTGGATTTAACAGGAAGCCAATGAAGTGAAGCCAATACAGGAGAAATCTGCTCTCTCTTTCTAGTCCCTGTCAGGACTCTTGCTGCAGCATTTTGGATTAACTGAAGGCTTTTCAGGGAGTTTTTAGGACTTCCTGATAATAATGAATTACAGTCGTCCAGCCTGGAAGTAATAAATGCATGAACTAGTTTTTCAGCGTCACTCTGAGACAGGATATTTCTAACTTTAGAGATGTTGCACAAATGGAAGAAAGCAGTCTTACATATTTGTTTAATATGTGCATTGAAGGACATGTCCTGGTCAAAAATGACTCCAAGGTTCCTCACAGTGTTACTGGAGGCCAAGGTAATGCCATCCAGAGTATGAATCTGGTTAGATACCATATTTCTAAGATTTTCAGGGCCGAGTACAATAACCTCAGTTTGATCTGAATGAAGAAGCAGAAAGTTAGCGGCCATCCAGGTCTTTATGTCTTTAAGACATTCCTGCAGTTTAACTCATTGGTGTGTGTTATCTGGCTTCATGGACAGATAGAGCTGGGTGTCATCTGCATAGCAGTGTAAATGTATGCTATGTCTTCTAATGATGCTGCCTAAGGGAAGCATGTATAATGTAAACAGAATTCACAGAAATATTATTACATTCTCTATTCAAAAAAGAGTAAATTAATAATTAGGTTTAAGCATCAAATATAAAATTAGGATTCCATCAAATGATAATGAAAGAAGTAAACAATTATATATATACATATTTTATTTATCTGTGGTAATGACAGAGATAGATGATTTTCAATATAAATATCATGGTGACATACATCCAAATCCATACTGATACATCCACTGGATTCAAATGGTCTTACCTGATGCCACTGTAGTGCTGTGTTTTCTTTCTCTATTATTCACGGACATGCCTAAACCAGTGTAAATATACTGCTGATTAAACTAACACTTTTGGGGTTGATCAACTCTAAATGTATTTTTAAGGAAAATTGATATATGGTGGGTGAAATCATCACACACACACACACAGTTATATCCTACACAAATATGACAACCCAATGTCACCTGGAGCTGTTATGCTTAGCTTTAGCCACAACAAAGAATAGTTGTATTGACTGTTCGCACACAAGGTGGAATCTCTCAATATGTCACAATCTACTTAGCTGTCCTATATTTGCTTACAAACAGGCATTGATTGAATGATCCCAGTTTACCAAGACAAAATAGAGTAGTTCGTGCCATGAATGGCACCGAGGCATGGGCAAGAGAGAAAGACAAAGCAGTACTGTACATGCATCTTTATTAAGCATTCTGTGTTTCCTTGTGCAGTGGGGGATGGAGGACTGACAGACAACAGACAAGCAAGATAAGAAGAAAAAAAACAAACTGACGAATACATTAATTTTCAGCTTTTAACATTTTCTTTATCTCAGATATTTCAGATAAAAACTCTGAACCTGCAGAGTCTGTCAAGTCTTCAAATGGGCAAGAATAGAAACAGAAGCCCTACAGAGAGAGAGAGAGAGAGAGAGAGAGAGAGAGAGAGTGTGTGTGTGTGTGATTCCCAAAGGCCAGGATGGATAGCTTTAATTGTCACTGTGTGTCTCTCTGCTCATTCTTCCTTTTCCTTGAAACCAAATGAACTGCTAACATTTGTTTTGCAGAGGCGTGCTGTGAGTGGGGAAGTTGTAATTCACCAAAGGAATTGAAGAATGGCAGCAGAGTGCAGATAATAAAGCTGCAGGTGGAGTACTTTCAATCTAAGATAATTGTCATAATCAGCACTTGCAATTTGGAAGATAATAATAATAATAATAATAATAATAATAATAATAATAATAATAATAATAATAATAATAATGTGTATTGTGCTTGCCATTCTATTATTAATTGTGATTGTTTCCCCCCAGGTCATAGTTGTTGATGTAGACATAATAGTGGTGACAACTTACAGACTAAGACTTACGGTCAACAGAAACCCTCCCCTTGATCACTATTAACAGCTTTGGCAGTCAGTACGTATGAGGAAAGGTGCAGCTTGCATGCATGCATCTGTGCATGTGTGTGTGAGCGTGCGTGTGCACACGTATGGAGATTGGGTGGGGAGGGGTGTGGGGGTCCCTAATTTGCACATATGGAAATGCTTTTTCTCACCGCGTCGCCTTCTCTGTTGTGGCCAGATGGAATTAGAGAGTGCTCAGAAGCCGTGAAGGCAAACACATCAAAAAAAGAAAAAAAAAAAAAGGGGGGGGGGGGGGGGGGCAAACAGGGGGAAGCAAGCAGGAAGAGCAAAGTTGGTCAAGACAAAGAAAGGACAAATTGCTGCTGCTTGTTTTCACCCTCCTCATCTTCTGTCTGCAAGAGCAAACTTGGAAAAAAGAAAAAGGGAATTCTCCTTTCTGTTGAAAGCACCGCCGTTACAGATGCATACACTGAGAAAATCTAAATGGAATCACTGAAGTGGGAATAAGCTCATATGTATTTTTAAGTTCGGGGTTGGCCGGGGGCATTGTTATTTTTGTGTAACAAATAAGGTGCCCAATATTCTCTTGGCCCAAGACCAACTTTGTTTTCTCCCCATTGAGTTTGAACTACATGTCTAATAACACAGTGGTAATTACACTGTGCATTGTTTTGGTCAATCAGAGAGTCCCAGAAATACTTCCAAGTCCCACTGAAGGGAAAATCTAGCTGTAAAAGGACCTTCATCTGAAGAAAGACACAAACAAACTGATATCATATGTATGACATGTTTACTTTATTAGAATTTACTTTTTTTTTTTTTATTGTAATTTACAGTCAAAGAATTAGCTAAAAGCAAACCAGGAGCCTCCACTGGTGGTGTACAGGATTGCTTTCACAGCGAGCTTTACAGGTGAAAGGCACTTGTGAGTTTTGTGAGAGCAAGAACCCTCTGGTGGTGGCTCAAGAGATCTCACATGGCGGAAACTGTGTTTAAGGCAGAGTTCATGCAGCTGCAGTGGGTTACAGTAATGTGACCAGAGTCGTCGTTAACATGAGCAAACATTAGTTATTTAAAACGTGATGCTCACAAAGATGTCAGAGATTAACCTGCTGAATTTGAATCATAAAATTATGAATTAAATTGTTAACAGAGGATTTTTTTCAACATCCACACAAAGTGATACATAGAGTATATGAGTAAAATACTTTTTACTATCATAATCCTGTTTTAACTGTTCAGCGTTGCAGTAGAAAAGAAGAATTTCTTGTTGCATCATCTTCCTAAATGAAATGACACAGAACAGCGATGTGTATTTATGTTCAGTCTCTCATGGATTATGCATGAAGTTGTGCACGTGCTGGAGTGAATGTTTTATTTTTCAATGCGAGGCTGAATCGATGTACTCCCTCTCTCTATTACAGGCTCTCTAGCCTTCTGCCTCCTTGTGGGGAGGAAAGTGTCTTCAGTCCAGCTCCATGCAGCTCCATTCACAAACTACCATCCGAGGATCCTCCTCAGGGAACAGGAACCTGTTTTGGAGTCTCAGTTAAGTAACATATTTTAGCATCTTAACAGCCACCCAGACCTGTTTAGTGTCAGGAGGGGGGTCAGCTGTACCCCTTTCAACTGCATTTTCATCAACACGACACACCCAAATAGAAATCTTAGAACAGAAGAACTGCATTTAAATAAACTTTCCACAACAAGTAAGGAAATTTGTGTTTGATCAGTTATTGTACATTGTCTAAATGCCCAGCATGCTCTCATCCAGAGACATGAAATACTGCATGCACTGATACGAGCTTTGGCACACCTCCATGCTCTGGCTGAATTAGATAAGTGGCCCTCTATCAAAGCGTACTACAGTCTTTTTCAGTTTTACTCATTGTTTTAAACTTCTCACCCACTGTTTGGATTCATCCAACAGAAACAACTTGGGTTTGGATTAGGCTGTGAAGCAGACTTTTAACTGATTGAAAAGTCTTCTTATAGACTGGTGACCTGGTTCCAGTGTTCCAGTGCAAATCTTTTCCAAATTCAAGTTCTGTCCAAGTCCAAGTGGCTCCCACAGTTAAGTCCAGTCTGCATCTTACTCTGAACCTGTTGCCTATTCCACATTTAGCTCCACCCACCTCCTTCCTCCAAAACTGCAGGTAAAGTCTCCGTTTTTTACCAAGTCTCAATTTTGTTTCTTTTCTCCTTTATCTAACCCCAAATGTAGTCTCTCATCCAGTCCCAGTCTTAACCACAGACCTACATTAAGCTAAATCACAGCACCATACTTAGTTAAGCTTTGGCTACAGCTCAGTTCTGTAATCAGTGGCATAATCAGTAATCATTGTTAGTCTCAGCCTCTCAGTCTAGTCACCAGATTCATTTTAGCCCCAACACTCTAACCCAGATCTCAGCCTGAGCTCAGACAGAGTTTAGCCCACATGTTGTCTCCTTCTTATGCTGAATCCAAGTTCTTTGCATCTGGCCCTATAGTTCCAGTACCAGTGTCAGCACAGGCCACAGCTGCTTTGTATTTGCCCCTCTATTCTACCCCAGACTTCAATTCTTCTGCCAGGGTCATAATTAACATTTCAGCGAGTGGTGGAAAAGGCCTGAAAGCCCTCCTGCCTTCAAAAATGAAAAACGCCAACACAGTGCTTCAATAAATTCAGATGGTCGGGGGTGGTAATTAAACATCTGATTAACACTTTCCTCCCAGATTTTCCAAAGTTTTAATGAGGGGGTGCCTGTGCAGATGCGTGTCTGTGTGTGTGTTGAGGGTTTTCGTAGTAGATCCATATGCTCGTGTTAACCTTTCATCTTCTGTTTCCTCGTCCATTCTGGCAGACTGCTTAACGCAAAAGAAAAACAGACCCTAATGTAATCTACAACAATGCATTGGACCAAAGTTTGGAATGAGACTACACTTTATATGAACTCTTGAATGTCTAAATGAATCCAGAGCTGCTTTCTGCTTGCATTTCCCTCTCAAATTACGGAGAGGAATACCTGTGCCAAAGCCTGTCAGGGAGCTTGTCTTCATGCTAATTTGCAGTTGTGGATATTATATTTCGACACTGCTATGATGGATAGTGGGGAGCCAAATATTGCAAGTATGAGTTGTGTGCTGTCTCAGCTAAAAGTGGGTGTCACTGCAATGTGTTGTGCTACATATGTAGAGAAATATGTTTTTGCTGAGTTGACCTTTTCAAGATGAATTTGGGGGCCACACAAACTTAAAATATATCGCTCTCACGTTGTTTTCTGCCTGTGGTTTGTTAATTACTTTTTAGAAAATGCTGTCTTTTTGCGTTTTAGGTCTTATAGAGGTGATGTTTTAGGCCATCTGTAACATTTCTTCTACATGTTTTGTTTAAAACACTGCTGTTAAACAGCCAGGCAACCTTCACAAGACTTTTTATACCATCATACTTCTCTACTGGATCACTTAACATTGACTACTGTTGTGTAAAAGATGCACCCAAGACTTACACCATTCCACAAAGGTTGAAAGTTTTTTGTCTTCCTCCCCAAATCCCAAATTATTCACCTTATTGCATGTTTGTATCACTTTACTTATAAGAAATATAATCTTGTAAATTTTGGACTTTTTATATTTTAATTATTATTATTATTATTTTCTCTCTGCTTTGGCTATGCCAACAAGAGAACAAACAAAAAACCAAAGGAAGGAATGGTGAGGTAACAAGTCTCTGTAGCACCGCGGGGAGTTATCTCGAGCTCCCGCCTTTAATGAAGACTAATGAGAAATATCCCTCATTCTTCTGGGTCACCCACTAATGCCCTAATCACACTTCTCTTAGTTGCATTTTTATCTTTCTTTTCCAGTCAGTCAGACATAAAAGATAAGCGAGAGACACTGGTCAACCAAACGGAGGCAAAGACAAAAAAGGAAATAGCCTGACGCGCCAATATTAAGAAAGAACTGAAAATGCAAATGAAGGAATTGAGTTGCATTAATTAAATTAGACGTATGTTTGGTAATCATAACTGGGGCTGGTAAAAACTGCCAAATGAATGCTAATCACAATGTTATCTGGTCATTTTTGTCTTTGCTTTGCTTTTGTGAGAAGCAGGCAAAACCATTGTCTCCTGATTTCTTCATCTTTGCTCACCTCAGAGTTTTTCCCTGGTTGATGAGGAGTCACTGGCACCAGAGCCTTGCACTGCTCATCCTCCTCCAGCTGGCTTACCTGGAAGGTGGCATGTAAGGTTAATGGGAAATTGAGATGATAAAGTAATTAATGCGTTTGTCAGCAGTGTCTTTTTTCTTGCCTGCAGCCATCATGCAGTGTTGGGCCTTTTCTCTCCGCCTGTCTGGCTGCCCTGGTGCTGCTGAAGAGATGCTGCACTGATACCACTGTCTCACATCTGCAGTAAATCTATTGTTTTTCTTTCTTTCTTTGCATTGGCAGCATCACTTCACCTCTGATTAACTAGGGACAAAAGAAGGCTGCATCAATTCTCTGTACAGTTTTACACGTGTTAACTCTGTGCTCAGAGTTTCTAAGAACCAACCAAATATCAGCACATCAGAATTTAACGTTGCTGCTCCTGGAACAGCAGTAGATTATTGGTGCAGGAGACAGCTTACTGGAGAGAGATAATACAGTGGACACGGCCAACACCCTAAATCTGGGAGCTGCTAAACTGTGTTACTTTGTTGTCTCTTTCTCTGAACCAGCTGATGAACTTTTTGCTTCATGTGTATCATTATTAGATAGAAGAACATGTTTGACACTAAAATGCAATGTTCATTTTTTTCTTTTTCATTTCCTCTTACCTTATTTTGAAATAAATCAAACTACTGACAGATTTTATTAGATCAAATTGTGCTCACGTCTACATATTCTGTGTATGAAACACACAAACATTGTTCTTAAAAAATATCACGTCTGCCCTCCTCTCCTTGTTTTTTATTTATCCCCAAAATAAATAAAAACTGTAAGTATGAATAAAATAAGATAACCTGTATTAGTCCCACAGGTGGGAAATTTGTTGGGTCACAGCAGAGAGTGGACAGTACAGCAAAAATAAAAGAAACAATAGAATAACATACTATATAAAAATAGAATAAAATACTATGTTGCATCGGAAAAAATACACTTAGTAGTATTGCACAATGTACTATATAGCATTAAATAATATACTATTTTAACAGGCCGTTGTTAACTGACAATTGTTATGACGTGGATGTGAACCTCAAACAAATTATTACTGTTCAATATTTCCTTTTAATTTGGTGAAATAACTGAAGTTACTAATAGACTGATACATTCAGAAAATAAAAATGAAAATATGCTTCTACACCAGGGTCACTTCCATGCTTCACATATATATTATAAGCCAGCATGGAGTAAAGCATAAGCAGCTGAGATAGAAACAGATTAATAGATGCACAAATATCCGTTCAGTATCATTTCCTCCTCCTCCTCCTTTTTTCAGTACCAGCAATGAAAAAGGACCTCCCATGTTTGCAAGAGAATGGGAAGAGCACAGATCTGGTCTGTTGCAGGATTCTCATTCAGCAGGTCCCGCATGGTGCAGATTAATTATAAATGAATGATATGGAGTAAAGCCTCGTGGCCTGAGGGAGACGCTCCCTTCCTCTGCCATGAAATATATATGTGGCTTAACTCCTTCATTAATAACATATTTATAAACAGATTATTGATTCTTCAAATGAACTAAACTTTATTCCACGTGGGTACAGACATTATCCTTAGAACATATTTAGAGAATTAATAGAGAACTTGTAATAGCTTTGAACAGCACACAGGAATTTCTGTATTCCTGTGTTATTAATTATTTATTAATATTAATTGTTGCTATTAATGTGTTAGTTACCTTCAACCCTGTGACTGTTCTTTAAGGAGTTAAATGTACATTCAACTATGCACCAGTGTTTGGTCAGTAGCTGACATTTTTTTTTTTTTTTTTTTTTACACAAGACATCCAAAATGTGTAAAATGTTTAATTAAAAAAAGTAACTTTACAAAGTGTAAACATATCTTTCAGTGTACGGCATAAAACACAGCTACTGCAGCTACTGCAGCTACTGCAGCTACTGCAGCGCAGAGCTTGAGAGGGTTCTCATTTTGTCCTCTCGTTATTTTTGCTAAAAAAAAAAAAAAAAAAAGAAATCACAAAAATCTTAAATCCAGCAACAATAAACATTGTTCTCTTATCCATATGAATTCTTCTAGACGCAGCTAAGTTCAGCTTTGGTTCCTGCTCCGAACAGACAAAGACCAACCTACATTTAACTACAGTATATTTATTTCTTATTTTTATATTTTACATTTATATTTATTATTTTTCTTAAACACATCTAGCTAGCTCTTAGTTATGCTATAGCAGGCTTCATGTCAACATGTGTGCAGTCATTGTTTTATCTAGGCTGTGGCTTTGTGTTAATTTCTATTTGGTCAAAATGACATGGACTATTTGGTGTTTCTAGTATTAAACGCCAAAAATAAAATCAATTTATAAAAAAACTTCATATAATGGGAAAAAATGTGGTATCCTTTCTTCCTTCTTCCCTTTAAACCAAGGACAAAGATCCATCCCACTCAAGAAAAGCTTACCTGTACGCTCATGTATTAGGCAAAAACACAAGAACAGGACAACAAAAGCAAAATAAAAATGTTATTTAAATTCAGAGAAAGACATAAAGTTCAGACAAAAAGAGCGCTGTTGAGCCAACCTTCCTTTCATATCAAACATCCTTGAAAGAGTAGTTGTCAAACAGCTAACAGATCATCTGCAGAGGAATGGTTTATTTGAAGAGTTTCAGTCAGGTTTCAGAGCTCATCACAGCACAGAAACAGCTTTAGTGAAGGTTACAAATGATCTTCTTATGGCCTCTGACAGTGGACTCATCTCTGTGCTTGTCCTGCTAGACCTCAGTGCAGCGTTCGATACTGTCGACCATAATATCCTATTAGAGCGATTAGAACATGCTGTAGGTGTTACAGGTACTGCACTGCAGTGGTTTGTATCATATCTATCTAATAGACTCCAATTTGTGCATGTAAATGGAGAGTCCTCTTCACACACTGAGGTTAATTATGGAGTTCCACAGGGTTCAGTGCTAGGACCAATTCTGTTTACACTATACATGCTTCCCTTAGGCCTTCCCTTAAGTTCTTGCTCATCTTATTGTTGGACTTTGTCTGTATGATCCTTATGATCTTTACCTGACAATATAAAGTTCCTTGAGGCAACTGTTGTTGTGATTTGTCTCTATATAAATAAAACTGATAACATATCAGTTTGTCTATTCTAACTGAAACTGAAATGGCTACTCTGGAAACAGAAGCTGCCTGTGGCCCATTCTCTGCATTATTATTATTAGATGACCAGCTCTAATACTTGAGCTCATTCTATCCAGTGACACTACAAGAAATTCTCAATACAGCACATTATGTTCATGAGCTGTGCAACACAATGAAAACCTTTCCGTTGTTACCTTTAAATCACTCTAGATGAAAGTTAGATGGTTGTAAATGGCATATGGTGGTTATTATTTAGTGTCACAGATTAAACTTCTGAGGGATCACTCATGTGGAGCTCAAAAAGTGTTGGCAGATGTTGAAGCATAAAAAAAAGAGATGATGGCGACAGAGAGAAAAGCTTACAGGGAGGGTGAGAATCTGACAGGAAAGAAAAGGAAAGGGGCAAAAGTGATGATGAAGGACATAAAGCCTGAGGGAAAGTAAAGCCTGAGGGGGAAACTGTGGGCAAGAGACCCAGACAGACAAAGAGAAAGAGAGACAGTGAAAGATAAAGAGTTATGAAACAACCAGAAATGTTGGTCTGTGTCCCGGTGGAATGTGGGAGTCACTGGTGCAGTTCTACAGAACCTGTGCTTAGTAGCGTGTTTACATTAATGAGCTAAGAGCTGCTCCAAGTCTCTAAACATATTCATATTTCATCACTGTGGAGGACATTACATCAACTAACATTCATTTAGAACATTTGGGCTCATCTTAAATCAAGGCTGTAACCTAAATGTAGCCATGGTCCTGACTGCATTTTGCTTACACAGTTCACTCTCACTGTGCCTCTGTAGAGAGATTTATGTGAGCCGTACAACTACACAGACATACATTTAGCAGAGGTGGGAAATTATGAAATACAAATATGCTATTACTGTACTTTAAGAGAATTTATTCTTTTCCTGGAAACTTTTTTTTTTTACGCTAAAGAGTAAAACATGAAAGGTAATCCTGTTGGTGTATCTGTAACCAAGGGTTATCGCATTAAAAGAGATGAAAGAGGCAAAACCATGTCGTTTATGTATATTTTATAATGTCGTAGTCAGGGGCATTTTTGGCACAACACTAGAACAAGTGCAGGTGTCCATAAATTCTGGTTGCAGTACTTCAGCATCTAGCGCTACAGAAATGGAGCAAGCATAAAGGGTGGCAAGTAATTTCAAAAGTAACATTTTATCAGCGCAACAAATATTAGCAAGCACACAAACTGTTTGTGTGCAGTTTGCTCCACACTGTGTCTGTTAGCTAAAGGTCCAGCTGCTGTATTTCACAGGGAGAGAAAACAATGAGACCAAACTTCACTCAGAGATGGAGAAAGATAAGACAGTTACTTTGAGCTTTTTAAAGGTTGCATGGAAATACTTAGTGGTTAGTTTGTGGTAATATGAAGGATTGAAAGCAAAGAACAGTGTATTGGACTGCTGTAATGGTTGTGATATTCATGGTCTGCATTGGGTTATGTTAAGCGTAGCATAGATTAACATACATTTTAGCAGATGATGCTGAGATTCATTCACTGAATTCTACTAACTTTATTCTAGTATAAAGACAGTGTCAGTCCAGAGAATGGAAATGAACCCAAACAGCTCATTTCTTATATGTATCGTGCTTTGCTTCTTAGATTCGCTTCAAATAAACATATACAGTATATGCAGTGGGCATATCATTATTTATGATAGAAGAGAAGGAATATTAACTAAAAATCCAAAACACACATAAAACTATTAATTGATTTGCATTTCATTGAGTAAAATAAGTATTTGATCCACAAGTAAAACCTGACTTGGTACTTGGAAAAACTCAAACACAGCAGTAAAATGTTTGGTGGAGTTGGTTTGCACACATCTTAGCATGGTTTTGGTCACTGTCCTTTTCAGGCCCCTCTTCTGTGGAACCAGCTTCCAGTTTGGATTCAGGAGACAGACACTATCTCTACTTTTAAGATTAGGCTTCAAACTTTCCTTTTTACTAAAGCATATAGTTAGGGCTGGACCAGGTGACCCTGAATCCTCCCTTAGTTATGCTGCAATAGACGTAGGCTGCTGGGGGACTCCCATGATGCACTGGGTGTTTCTTCTTCACTCACTATGTGTTAACAGACCTCTCTGCATTGAATCATACCTGTTATTAATCTCTGTCTCTCTTCCACAGCATGTCTTTATCCTGTTTTCCTTCTCTCACCCCAACCAATCACAGCAGATGGCCCCGCCCCTCCCTGAGCCTGGTTCTGCTGGAGGTTTCTTCCTGTTAAAAGGGAGTTTTTCCTTCCCACTGTCACCAAAGTGCTTGCTCATAGGGGGTCATATGATTGTTGGGTTTTTCTCTGTATCTATTATTGTAGGATCTACCATATGATATAGAGCACCTTGAGGCGACTGTTGTTGTGATTTGGCGCTGTATAAATAAAACTGAGATGAATTGGAGGGGTTGCTGTTTTGTTCCAGCAGTTATATATGCTCAGGTATTTTTATCTTTCCCAAAAAATCCACTAACCCTAACCCACTACAACAGAGTGCATTGCAATGTTTTAATAAGAAGCATTAACTAAAACATAGAATAACAAACAGAGAAAATTCAAATAAAGCAGGACTATAGCCTGAATTCTTCAAAGTGGTGAAACATTTTTCTTAACTAACTGAATCCTGATCTGTGTGTTGCTTCACTTGGAGGCAGTTAAAGTGACCAGGCGTCTGGCGGTCGGGAGGCAGTGTTTAGCACCATGTGAGGGGAACATCAAGGCCCTCAGCACTCCGTCTGTTGACCACTTGGCCATGAATCATTTTTTTTCCAAATCTGTCTCTATCACACCTCCCAGCAATGTGATACTATTATTTTTTTTATATTATATATTTTTTCAGACCTCTTTCTTTCTTGGTTTCATCAAAAAGGAACTTGCCTAATTTATGACAAATAAGAGGGTTGTGTTATTTCTTAATAAAAATATTTATGAATAATATCACCACACTGAATGCAAATCCTTGGAAACTTCAGTTAACTTTACTATAAGACAATGGATCAATGCATGCCTGCATGCACGCACACACACACACACACACACACACACACACACACACACACACACACACACACACACTTGCAAACAAACCTTGAGGAAACTAAGCATGTCCAGAGTTCATATAAATAAAGCAGCCAGAGAAGTTTCCCTTCTCTTTTACAGTTTGGCTAATCAACAAGTAGAACTCATTTCCAGCATTTATTTGAAGAGGCACTGGGAATGGTGGGCAGATGGCAAAGTCACCACAGATGCAATTACAAAATATTTAGAAGTTGCCTAGTCAAACTACAGTGTGGCTCCAGACTTTTGTTTACAGAGGAATGGGCCTTTGTAGCTCAACAGTTTCCATGATGTGTGCTAGTTCACACATCATGTACCTGAAGTACAAGGTGGGCCATTTATATGGATACACCGTAATAACATGGGAATGGTTGGTGATATTAAAGTCCTGTTTGTGGCACATTAGTATATGTGAGGGGGCAAACTCCTCAAGATGGGTGGTGACCATAGTGGCCATTTAGAAGTCGGCCATCTTGGATACAACTTTTGTTTTTTCAATAGGAAGAGGGCCATGTGACACATCAAACTTATTGGTAATGTCACAAGAAAAACAATGGTGTGCTTGGTTTCAACGTAACTTTATTCTTTCATGCGTTGTGGCGTTGTGTCTTCACTAGTGGGGATAGTTACAAAGCTTTCTTCGTTATGAATGAGCATAAATGTTTTTACTGAATATTTGAAGAACCAGCAAAAAAAACAGAAACTCTTGTAGAGGACATAAAGTCAGAGTTAGAAACGACAGGGAGCAGGTGCATCTAGTACAGGTAGAGCTGCTGCAAAAACAGCAGCCAGTGCAACAAATTCTGGATCCTTGGCTTTTAGTTAGCAGTTAGCATTAGCAGCACATGCTGCGTCCGATGTGAAAGGACCTCTATTGACATGACATTGGCCAATCAGATGAAAGGAAGAAAAACAGGGTCAAAATTCGTACTTGTAACTTAAAACTTGAGTGCAGAGTTTCACACGTATTTTTTGGCTAAGTCCACACACAAATTCTTTTTACACATACAAATCCTGATTTACAAGTACAAAATATTTATGGCCACAATTTGAGCCCATAGATATCCCCCTTGACAACTGACTATGACTAGAGAAGGGCTCCATAAATGGCAGCCCATTTTACACTGAAAAACTACGGTCCTTTTCTCCCCAGTTACAGCATTTATTGACCAGTGAGCTGGTTTTTTCACATGGGCACTGATTGCATGTTTTTCTAGTAGTTCATAGCAGTCAACTCTACCATTGAATGTTATCCTTAGCTGAAGGGCAGGATACACTATACAGATGTCTGTAGTTTTAGTTTGTTTTTAATGCAAATGTATTGTTGCTGTATAAAACATATCATCAGCTGATGCAAACTAATCAAAACCTTTGTTCATGGTTACAATTCTTGAACAGGCAAAAGCTCTTGCTGCCTGCAAAGTTTTCAGTGCATTTGCAGTAATTCAGTGGAGTGCAGTGTGAAATTACTGTGAAAGCTAAAGCCTAAAGATTGTCACCTCCACAAAGCTTTACCATTTAAAAAATACATATTTCAGAGATATGAAATTGCCATCAGTAAAATCCTCGACCTTTCTGTTTCCATTATTGGTTAATGACACATTCTCAATCACGAGTATTTTTCCAATGAATGAAATCTGATATGTCAGAAAAAACATGAGCTTTTTGTCTTTGTCACCCAATCGATAAACTAGCAAAAAGTTTTCAAGTATAATTTTCTCTTGGCTGAAACTCAACATCCTGAAGGGTGTTCCAGATGGTGCAGAAAATCCTCCAGGCTTGTTTAAAGCATAATCAGGCCTTTCAGAAGTGTTAAGGACATGAAAGCCTTTAGGGACCACCAGCAAAGCTTTGTTATTTTAGTCATGTCATACGTCTGCCTCACTTTACAGGTCAAAAGAAAATCCAAAGGAAAATCTTGTTAGTAGACACCAGTCAAATCCAAACAATAAATGAGGGCAGGTGACATTTTGTCATCTACGTAGTGCTGAGGTCCCCTTAGGGGGCTAATGAGTGCCATCATTTTAGTGATCAATAAATCATGGCTTATTGATTTCTTGCCTGTCCCCTCCTAAGTTGGCTTCTGTTCAGGTGGGGAGGGTGGGGGTGTGGGGGGTGGCAGCATGGATGGAGAAGATTTCTAATGGGGGGGGGGGCAAATACATGAGTAAAGAAAAAAGGGGGAAGGACAACCCATATCTCAGGGCAGATCTTTTTAACACTCTCTCTATTATATTTTTTTCAAACTAAGCACCAATCCATTCGTGTTCTTAAAATGAAACAAAAACTGTATTTTGGATGTTTTCATCTAAAGCATAAAAACAATAAATATATGAAAGTGTTAAAATGTCACAAGTGGGAAGCACCCAAGATGCAATGAGATCCAGTTTCTGAGACCACATTAAAAGGTAGTCTTGACCAAAAATGACTCAGATCCACACTTTCTTTTCTTCAGTCTGTATCCAAATCTGTTCTAGGGCACACTGAGGAACTGCTCAATGCCCCAAAGTGCCTCTTATCAGGAAAAGACAACAACATCTGATTTACATTATGGTTTCATTTAATGCCGCGTGCATGTCCCATATATCGCTCTCATGTACAATGTGTATTGTATTGTGTATTGTACAATGTACAATACATAAAACCCTCAACAGAATGTTGATTTAAACAAGCAAACTGAACGTAAACATTCTGATTACATTTTTAACATTAAGCTACCACATGACTGTTTCACAACAGCACTAAAACACTTTTGCTCAAGTAGTAAGAATATTTAAAAAATAAAATAAAATCACAGACTGACTATTTCCTCTGCTCTAATCATTTGTTATTGTTATTGTTTTGGTGAATTTTATTTATTTATTTATTTTTGTTGCTGTACCCGTGCTCCTATCATCAGTTAACTGGTAACTTTGTGAATGCTCTTTTTCTCTTTCATCCACTTTGGTATTGATTCAAAGTGATGACACATTAAATTTCATGTGACACACAAGTACATGAGCCACATGAAAGGTATGTCAACAGCACAACGTTTCTAAGTTTGCAAGTTTTTAAAATAGTTTTTGTGTTTTTCCCCATTCTTTGTTATTTTATTGAAAATTTAGAGTCATAAGTGGTTACATTTTGCACAGGGCCAGATCTGGCCAACAAGCTGAGATTTTGAGCCATGACCTTAATTTGTGGATTTAAAAGGTTTGTTTTTGTTTTCTGACCTAGATTTGACTAATCCATGCGTGTGAATGAATTCACAGCTCTGACTAAAGAAATCATTCCATTCATGCTAAATATGAATTAAAAGTGAGTTCAGTCGTTTTGACTGTACTGAACAGAAGGTTAGCTGAAGCTGAGGTACTGAGACATTTTTATCTGAGAGATGGAAAGCTCACCTGGTGTGCCCAGTAACCAACTAACATTCACAACCTGCCTACAATATCAGCTCCAGTATCAGCTGATATCTCAGTCTGTGGTAACACAGCTGGTGTTCACAGGTTTAATATGTTTTACATATAGAACTCTTTACAGGACAATAGAACTATAGTCGTAACTGTAATTATGTAAAACTTCACATGAGGCTTATGCAGATTACACAAACAAGATCACACAAAGCAAAGTCTCTGATTACACTTTTCTTAACATGCTAGTTTTTTAGTCTTCTGGGACGGTCTGAAGATTTCCTACTGATAAAGCTGCTGGGGACGATTGTGAGTTGTGGTTGATCACTGTGACCAGCTTCAGCCCCCTGATGTTTCTGACATGTCAAAATGCAGCGTGGATTTCCAGTTAACTGGAACTGAGCTAGCCAGGATTGTAAACTTCTGTTTTAAGATGTGGTTGTTCATATATTGTTTCCCTTACGAACAATTTGTGTGTTGAGTGTTTTTTTATGGTCTGACTGAATGTTATTTAATGATCTGTTGAAAAACCCAGGGGTATGTTGTGCATAAATCCTTTGTAGGGGTTGATCTGAGTGTCTAACCTGATTCCTAAATATAGGTCAAACGGTTACATAAATAAATGGTGCCCAACTTTTAAAGAACTCACACTGAGAAAAAACTAAAGAAACATAAAAAAACCTAAACTTGGAACACAAGGAGCCCACCTGAAAACTGAAAAACAAGCAAACAAACCAAAAACCAATGCATTGGAAGATAAATTCAATATACAGGCTTAATAGACAAATAATGCACAAACAGTACTAATCCAAGCTGCAAACCTTGCATATGGACAACATCAGCATCAGAAGAGCGACAACAAAGGTGTCAAAATGGAACATCTTCTGAACATGGATTTGTCTATGGACGCTGACCTGGGTCAACCAGTCATTCCACTGTGTTCCTCCCCACGCCTTTCACATAATGGAGTCATTGATACCCTTCATCAGAGGACATTGGTGTAGCAGAGTGTTATGGCCTTGGCCGTAATGTGTTTTGGTGGCTGTTTCCTGTTCTGTCTGTGTCTTTAAGTCTCTGCAGGTCCCTGATTGGATAAGCTGACGGCTGCTGATTGGTCCCCTGATCATGTGGTTGCTTTCAAAATCTGTCACCAGCAGTTGTCCCGGGGCAGCAACTGACAGCAGCAGCAGACCTGACCCTGGCCTCCAAACTCTGTGATATTTGTGATTCTCGTGACTTACTTAGCTTGTATATAGTGTGTAAATTAGCCTTCACTTGTAAATAGCACCTTGTAAATAGTCACTGAAGCCGAAGGGGTGAGCCGCCCTGTTGTTTTCTGTATTGTTTCCTCCTGTTTATTCAGTTAGGGAGTTAGGCGTAGCATTTGTCTTTTGTTTTTTCTTTTCATCACGTAGGGTTTAGGTAGCACCTCCTTGACTGATTAAGCTGGTTTTGTTTGTTATTTTGGCCTTTGTTCACCCCGGAGTCACGCTTCAGTTTAGACAATAAACCACTGTTTCACTAAGAAATCGTTTTTCCCCTGTGTATGGTTTTGGGGACCAGGGCGGGGTCACTTCCTTTTTCTTTAACTCTTATGTTGCGTACCGGTACCCCTAGATTGGGGCGTAACAAGAGGGACTCACTAAGTCTTTGGAAGAAAACATTCAAATGCCGTTGGATGAACAAATAAAACACAAAATTAAACTATGGTAAGAACTTTATTAGAAGATGCCACTACAACCTTTGAACAAGGTTTACAGCAGGCTTTGGATGAACAAATTACATACATCAGGAATCAGTTTCCTGGGAATCTCAACTGGAGACTGGAGTGGACTGGAGAGCAGATACAGAGGTGCTAAAGAACATCAAGGAATGCTTATCACCAGTCCAACACACATTTGATGATCCATAAAGTAATGTTTGCAAAATGACTCATGAAATGCTGACAATAAAACAAACCCTAAAACAAACCCTTAATATGTCCGTGCTGACATCTGCCCCTGATCAGGCTGCTCCAACCAAAGATGCTCTGAGAAATAGTCAGAGAGGACATCTAGAGTCAACTATGACATTGAGGGTGGTCTTTTGGTGGAGTTCCCATGGATTCCATAGTCCTACTGGTTAGCAGAGGACAGCCAACTGGCAAATGTTAACCTGTGAACCTGTTAAGCTACAGTTTTCAATATCTTGATGTCTTTAGGATGAATTGGAACCCCTTTTATTCCTAGACATTTCCTGGCTTTGCATCCTCTGTCTAATGAAGAAATAATGGCAACTTTGCGCTTGTCTTACCTGGTGCTGCATGAGACTGGTGGATGTGGTGTGAGGAAATACACAAAGTTGGTCAGACTTTAAGGAAAAAAATCTGTGCTGCCTTCTTGTCTGAGGACTGTGAGGAAGAACTGGTGGAAAGAGTGAGGAAAAAGGCATTTCCTTATATGTACCATTCATTATGCCTAACATGGAGACCAGATATTGATGAACCGTCAATACTCAAATGCTTCCGAAAAGCATTAATCCTGGTATGGCAAGTCACCTTTCTGGCATAGTAACACCAGTGAATGAGCTGGTTAGGTTGGGACAACAGCTGGAAAAGGATCAAACAAACCAGGCTAAATATGGTCTTAGAAACAAAACAAGTTGTCAGACATAAAACCAAAGAGAAGGTAAACTCAGCAGCTGGCCCCATATTTGTGTCCCATTCATAATCAGTCTAAGAAAGCTAAACCTCCCAGTTCTTCCAATTCCCAGTGATCCACCAACCATATGTCCCTCACATAACACCCTGACTGACTTACCACATTTGGATTTTAATGTGACATCTCATTCTTTGGTCCAAGGATAGATGTTCCACAACTCTGTAACTGTTAGACACTTGGGACTTAGAAAACTAGGACTGGAAAAGCTGTAGTGGATACTGGTTCAACATGTGCTCTACTCAGTGAACCTGTGTGGAACACTACTAAGACTCTGGGTGACAAACTAATACCATGGAATGGAAAGCCTTTATATTTGGCTGATGAACAACCTAGAAAGCCCTTGGGTTTGACCAGATAAAATATTGTTTCCTCTTGGCTGATACGATTGCTTTCTTCTTGGCAGAAGCTCCTTTCACCACTACACTTCCCCCTTAAAATACCTGCAAGTGAAGATTTGGACTTAGTTCAGAGGGTCATTCAGGCATGTCATCTTTAGGAATATAGAAAGCCACAGTTAGAAAATCTTTTGCTCAGTAATTCGGATGTTGGCACTTCAAAAGTTGATACATACATGATTACTGAAGCATGACAAATACCTAACCAATCTGATATCCATCTGACAGAAACTTATTGGGTTGCCCTGACTAAGCTAAAGGTGATGAAGGAGCTCATTAAGGACATGTTACGGGATGATGTCATTGAGGCCATTATCCCTCAAGGACTGACTCACCAAATCACTGGTGTTGGGTCACCCAGACTTCAATGCACCATTTGTGGTGTATACAGATGCCAGGGAGGGTGGCTTGGGGCCATCCTAGTGCAGAGAAGAGACCTTGGGGATGAGGAAGTCCTGGCCTTTGCCAGCTGTAGCCTGAATCCAATGGAAAGGAATTATCCAGTCACAGAGTTAGAATGTTTGACTGTGGTGTGGGTTGTGGAAAAGTGCAGGATTGACTCACTTGAAGGTCACTTATTTACAGTGGTAACCGATCTGTTGTGGGTGTTAACAACCACCAAGCCTAGCACCCGACTCATCCAGTGGGCACTTCGGCTTCAAGATTTCACACTTATTATAGAATATAGGGATGTCAAATAAAAAAACTCTGCCTAAATCTCTCTCCCAACAGATGTTCAAGAATCTGTGCCAGAAGGTGCACACCCATACATGCCCTCCAAAGACCTACCTATCACGATTGAGGCAGTATGAGAGGCACAGCAGCAAGACACAGAATGCCAGACCCTGTGCCAAAAATCATAGAAACAGGAAAACACAATATCAGTCCTACTACATCATTCAAAATCATGGAGGACCTAATTTACCGTGTTGTCAAACTACCTTACAAGACCCCATACCAACTGTAGTTATTGGAATATTTCCACCATCATCCCCTCTCTTGGCATCTGGGAAGACACAAAACATACAGACAACTGCAGAACTATTGGCCAAAACTAAGCAGGGACGTTCAGGAACATGTGAAGAACTGTCATGTTATCCAAATGTATAGACCTGAAACTGACAGGTAGTCTACAACAAACTGTAGCCCAACAGCTATGGGAAACGATAGGAGTGGATGTGATGGGTCCATTCCCTAGGAACATCAACCAAAATGTATATCTGCTGGTCTGTGTTGACTATTTCTCACAGTGGGTGGAAATGTTCCTTCTAAGAAAAGCCACAGCAGATTCTGGTGAGAGAGATATGACTCACTGGGCCTGCCTGATTACATTCTGTCCAACTCAGTTTGTTTCCTCAGTCTTCCAGACCATCCCAAACCTGGAAAGTGGGCCACAAATTAATGTCTGTGTGTCATTCTCAGACCAACCTCATAGAAAGAGTCAATCGTACTTTAAAAACCATAAACGCCTCCGACGTTGGAACCAGACATAAACAGCGTTAGGAATATTATTCCAGGGTTCCAGGTTGTTCTAAATCAGATGTCCAGAAATCCACCGGGGTTTCCTCTGCAGAGCTGAACCTTCAACGCCCTCTAAGAGGCCCCTTGGATCTGCTGTTACAACTTCAGGATGTTACACCAGACTCCCTTGCAAATGCCAAGATCTCACAGCTGGAAGATCTGTGTGACCTTGTCTCAAAAAAACTGAACTCTGCACATCGCTGACTAAAATGTAACTATGTCAAAGGCAGGTTTGATATGGACTACCAAGAACAAGACAGAGTTTTGGGTATGAGCTCGTCCCCTCTCCAAAGCAACAACGTTTTTCACTGCCAAGCTGGCTCCCAAATGGCAAAGACCATACCAGGTGGTGCAAGAGGTTGGTCCAGTTAACCGCTATGAATTAACCATGGCATGAATTATAAAATGATTATAAAACATCCATTGAAAATGTAAAAAGGAGATTATTACATAATCTGTATATTTATAAATATGAATCAAAATACTTTGTTAATCATTTACAAAGACTTTCTAATGATACAGTGTACCTAAACAGCTCCTAAATAACTTGTTTCTACATGCAATTTTTAATGCAATTTAATGCAATAATGCAATTTTTAGGAAGTATACAAATTATGTCATTAAAAATCAAAGATATTAGCTCATTAAGCAAAACTAAGCCATTTTAAGGATGAGCAATTCTGAATAAATTAAGCACCAACTAATATGTTGTTAATTCCTAATAGTTTTCACTTATTATAAAATGTTACCAGGCTCTGGGCTTATTGGTGCTCCTTGTTAATGGGTCATTCTTCTTAAATTTACTTTTTAAATAATGTTGTGATGCGAGTAGGGTTTAAAAGGGTGAGGGCTGGGGCTTGGAGGGTGAATGACTGTTTCACAATCATTCATTTATGTCAAGTAATTAAATATTACCCTTTTCTCTACAAGATAACTATAGTTATATTATTATTTTTTTAAGATAATTTTCTGCTGTGTGTGTGTTTATGTGTTAATAGCACATTGTTACACTGTCTTGCAATATAACCAGAAAATATTGTTGTGTTTTAAAACTATATGCTTTGTTTTACTTTCTGTACAAATTAGTGTAATGCTGAACAGATATCAATTAATAACTAATATTTGTGTGGCTTTGCTTGGATACAGACAGTAGGATTTTTATAATTGAGGTCTTCATCTTTTAATTGGTTGTGAAAATAATATCCCATTTTGCTGGCACACATTTCTGCTAGAGCGGCAGTATATCACAAATACATGCATTGCCAATTAAAAACTATTTGTTATACTTGAGAATGAACAATTAAGTTGTTCCAACCACAAATAATATTTCAAAACAGGCAGGCTGCACTGCCTATATTGTCTGAATTTGATCCAGATTTTTGACTGGATTCAAGCAAAATGGAAATTATTGAAAATGAGGAATATCTAAACCTGCAAATCTGCCAACCATCGATCAGGGCCTGAATATCTGTATATTATCTATAGATATATTCATCCATATTGTACATATAAATGGCCCACCCTGTAGATAGGATATGATGTACAAAGTGCTTTTACTGAGTCCAGCGTGCCAAGTTTTTAATCCTGAGTAAATAATAAGGACGGCTTGAAACGACTGTCTTAGGGCTGAATGTTTGGCTCACTTCTTCTCTTCCTCTTGTCCTTAGCGGGCGACCAGCGGCGGTGGTCTGCCGCGCAACCAGTACGCTGCTGTAGGTGCCGCAGGTTCTCTTGCTTGACCCACGATTATCTTCCACGCTTTTCGATCTAAGGCGATGGTTCTTGCCTGCTCGAGGTCAAGTCGAAGGGCCTTCAAATCATCCTGGATTTATTTCATCCATGTCTTCTTTGGTGCATTTCGATGCACCCTCCAATCGGTGGGGCGGGTCAACCAGAGTAGGCCATGGGGGTAGCGGCTCGGGTCCATTCGACAAATGTGGCCAAACCAACGGAGTCGGCGGTGCTGGATTAGGTCGCCGATCGTCGGTTGGCTGCCGCAGCTGGTGAGGATGGTGTCATTCGAATGACGGTCGCGAAGGGAAACGCCGAGAATGCATCTAAGGCAACGCATTTGGAAAACTTTTGGCTCACTGAGGTAAGTTTGCACTTGTTGTGGCAAACTGAGGAACAGGATCTGCAGCATTTCCCTTCAGGATTTCAACAAAAACACATCCTGTATCCAACGCTTGGGTGACATTTTCAGCTCCATTTGAATGTCCTCCAAACGTGAATATGACTGTGGTGAGTGCTTGAAGTGACCCACTATTTTTCTGCCACAGCATCTCATACACTGTGTTGTGCTAGCAGTCCCTCATTGTGCGCGAAGCATCCCAAACTTGTAAGCTTAAAGTCGGAATGCTTTCCTAACATTCAGAGATGAACTTACACACCTGCTTGTACTTCTCTGGGACAGCTTGCTCAGAGATGTGCCGGTTTGGCAGAAGGTAGCGAGGCTCCAAATGCTTCATTAAGTGTTGAAAACCAACATTTTCCACAACAGAAAGGTCATCAAGGACAACAAATTCAACAATTTTCTCCATTATCATCTTTGCTTTGTTGCTTTCCGGAGGGAGTTTCTCACGCCTCTGAATGTTTTCCCAATGATACAGTACACTTTTCTTCTTAGCACTGGAGGCCTGGATAAATTCTGTGTGCTCCTTACTATGGTATGTCTGTAGGTGTTTAATCATGTTCCCAACACTGCTACCACCTAGCAAAACACTTTCATTGCATACGTTACATTTGGCAGTCTTGCTTTTTTCATTAAGAACTCCACACCGCTGACGTGACCGCCGACAGGTCTCACACAAGACAACCGCTATGTCACGTGACACATACTGCTCTGACGTGCTGAGGTGGTGACCTGGGTTAGGCCACGTTTTGTGATTATTAATGGATCTGGGTACATTTTTATTTCTCCCCGATATCCGATCCAGTAATTTAGGTCAGGATCAGACTGATTACTGATACTGTCTGTCAAATCCCTAGTAAGTGTGTTTTTGTAACACGTTAACTGAGCAGTGATTAGGGTGAGGAGGCATTGATGAAAGTTCCCAGGAAGTGGAAGAACTCCACTGTATTGGGATCCAGGGTCACGGGTTTTAACCTGAAGTTCACTATAATCTCCACTGTTCTAACAACATTGAGCTCCAGGTTGTTGTCACTGCACCCAATCACGAGGCTGTCAGTCTCGCTCCTATAGGCAAGCTCATTTCCACCCGAAATGAGCCCGATCAGGGTGGTGTCATCTGCCAACCTCAGAGATTTGATGGACCAGTGTCGGGAGGTGCAGCTGTGGTTGGACAAGAGAAGAGAAGAGGAGAAAGTACACAGACCTGAGGAGAAAGTCCAGACATACCTGCACAGACTCACATGCAATGATCCACCTGCAGGTGAGAGCAGGCACATCCAGGTGAGAGTGTGTGTCCTGCAGAACAGCAGCAAACCAAAGCCCCTTTTCTATTAATACCTACTTGGAACAACTCGGCACAGTTCGCTGTGGTTTTAGGGTTTTCCATGAAGTTCCAAGCAATCCGAGCAGGTACTAAAATGAACCATAAGATTACCCTAACCTTAAAGCTGCCATAACCCTATTGAAAACTGACACTGGGGAAACAGTGCAAAAAGGTAATGATTTGTATAAATGAGGTTTCCTCTTTCAAGAATATCCACAGTTTCTAACCACATCTCAGTGTTTTCCACTAAAAGAGCTGCCACACCATCATTACTGATAGTACAGACTCTTGGTTCAGATATATATGTTCACTCAACACCCCGCATTCAACGTAAATGCCAGTTCTGTACCCTACAGTGACAAATTACATTTCCCTGTCAACTGTCACACCACCTTCTGTTCTGGGTTGTACCAACATTAGTTCACACGGGTTGGGATCTTCTGTTTTAATTATGTTAAAGGAGGGGGAATGACATTATGCTACATCTAATTAACAGCATGTGTATTAGTAGCAGGGCACCATCAGAACTGTATCTAAATTAATTAGGTTTTGATTTAAGAAATTAATATTCAAATTAAGCATTGGGAAATGGAAATGATCCTTGACGTTGTTCCAGCTGTGAGGCTGGTTCTCCAATGTTTTAGCTGGATCGTACCACTTTATGGATGCTTGTGGGGTGATTTACTGAAGTGAGAAGAGAAGTAGCTGAAATATTTGAAAGGAGCCCGTTTCCTTCTATATAATAATAATAATAATAATAATAATAATGATAATAATACATTTTATTTAAGAAAGCGCCTTTCAAAACACTCAAGGACACTGTACACAAGCAGTAGCAACAACAAACATAACAATTTACAAAATAATAAGGATAAAATAAATTAAAGTAGCAGGATGGAAAAATTTATGTCGAATAGGCTAATGTGAACAGGTGAGTTTTGAGTCTGGACTTAAAAAGAGGGAGGGAGGGAGTTCCAAAGACGGGGGGCAGAGCAGCAGAAAGCCCTGCGCCCCACGGTGGCTAGGCGGTGGGAAGGGATGGAAAGAGAAAGAGAGGAGGAGGATCTGAGCCAGGTCAGAGAGGTATGAAGGCGAGAGATGATGGATAGCCTTGAACGTGTACAAAAGTATCTTGAAATTGATGCGGTATTTAACCGGAAGCCTGTGAAGCTGCTGCAGAGCAGGGGTGATGTGGTGCATAGAAGGGGTCCTGGTGATAATACGGGCAGCAGAGTTCTGGACACATTGAAGCTGATGGACAGATTTTTGACTAAGACCAAAAAGAAGTTGCAGTAATCGATCTGGGAGGTGACCGGGCTATGAACAAGAATGGCAGTGGCATGTGGGGAGAGAAAAGGACGGAGACGATTAATGTTACGGAGTTGGAAATATGCAGACCGAGAGACGTTACTGATGTGTGGGTTAAAAGATAGAAAATTGGAAGACAACCATAAATTTAGTTCGGCTAAACAGAGGGTGAGGGAGGACAGGGGGAGAGCAGAATCAGGTTTAGTGGACAGATACAGCTGGGTGTCATCAGCATAACAGTGAAACTGAATATTGTATTTACAAAAAATGTGTCCAAGCGGAAGAAGGTAGACAATGAAAAGAAGGGGCCCCAGGACAGATCCATGGGGCACGCCTGCGACCAGAGGAAAGGGCTGAGAAGTGAAGGATTTAAGTAGAATAAACTGAGTGCGATCAGACAAGTATGATTTAAACCAGGCTGGTGGAGTATGGGAGAGACTGATGGAGGCTAGCCTACTGAGGAGAATTAAGTGAGAGATAGAATGAAAAGCAGCACTCAGATCGAGGAGAATAAGAATGGAGAGTAAACCAGAGTCAGCTGCCACAAGAAGATCATTGGGTATTTTTATTAGCACAGTTTCAGTGCTATGGGAGGGGCGAAACCCAGACTGGAACTGTTCATACAGATTATTATTAGTTAAGTATGAGTGGAGTTGTGTGGCAACTGTCTTTTCAAGAATTTTTGATAGAAATGGTAAATTGGAGATAGGACGGAAATTATCAAAATTATTGGGATCTAAGGCTGATTTTTTCAGTATTAGTGTGATTACCACAACTTTGAAGGGAACAGGAACAGATCCAGTGGTAAGTGAGGAGTAGATGATAGCAGGAATGAGGGGAAGCAGAGAGGGTAGACAGGCTTTGACCCAAACTGTAGGAATGGGGTCTAGCTCACAGGTAGAAGATTTTGACTTAAAGATGAGATCTGAGATGTCAGTGACAGAGGGAAGCTGGAAAACCGAAAAACTGTGTAATGGGAGAGGAATTACAGAAGGAGAACTACAGGCAACTTCAGATGGCAGGACTTGGTGTATTTTGTGTATTTTCTCAGAGAATAATAACATTAGAGAATCGCAAAAGGAAGACGAGTAACGGTGAGCAGGGAGAGGATCTAAAAGAAGAGTTAAACAGTGAAAACAGCATCTTAGGGGAATCTTCGTTCGAACAAATAATGGTCGAGTAGTATGCAGATTTAGTTTGACTGATACATTCCTGATTATTAAACATGTTTTGCATTATTATTATTATTATTATTATTTCTATTGTTTCTGAGTTGCCTCCATTCCTTGAAAAGAGAAACTTTGTGGAAATATGTTTCTTACAAACATGTGAGTCAAGTTAAATTCATGTAGTGGTGTTTGAAAACCCGCATAAGGAGACGGGCACAGAACATACGTCGACGTGAGAACAGCTGGCGAAATTGCAGATTTCCACTTTAGTGTTTCTTTGTGATGTGATCGATTTCATAAACAATAGTTTTAACAGGCAAGCGTACACGAAGCGTGGATCAAGATTTGATTACAGCAATTCAAAAGCTTCCACTCCTGTTTCTTCATTTAAGCTTAGTGTACTAAACATGCAAATGGTCACATCCAATGTTAAACTAAAGTCATTTCTTTCAGATTTCCTTGTTTTTGTTCATTAATACTAGCTAATTAGCACTCACAAGATAGCTATCATAACTTGTCAAAACAATGAAATTGTGTGAAAAGCTGCAAGAAAGCCTATGATTAGATGGTTTCTTATTTTTCATAGCAAAGCACAGTTTCTGCAGACTGCATCGGCAATCAGAGTCTCTCATGCTGGAGACAATCAGTCACAACAGAGCAGCACAAACCCATAATCTGATCTGCTGTGTAGGAACATGACTGGGTCTAAGGGGTGTCAAATACTGACACACTCTACCAGTGCTGTAAGGCAATACATGCTAAACATTCGTTTAAAGGAAACACCCGAACCCTTGACTCCTACACCGAGAAGATCATGTGGTTATGCTGTGAGGATTTATTATTTCTGTTATTACAGCATTGTGCCACTTATGGTCAGGTGAATGCTCTGAAGCAGACAAGGAGGGAAGGATGCTAACTACATCTTGCTTTCTCCACCTCTCTTCTAACTGGCTGCTGGTCCCTGTGCAACGATTAGATGCCTCCTAAGGGGAAGATGAGTTAGCAGATGCAAACTCTCTCTAATGAGCTAAGCTCTTCCCCTCTCTACCTCCGCCAAATACCCCTGTCCCTCTTTCCCTCTGAGAGCCCAGGGGTGGTTGGGTGGTCTCTGGAGGGGGTCCACAGCACATCTGTTCTCGTACTCACGCCACAGCCCCACCCTTCTGTAATCAATGCATTTGTGTACTTGATGATGAAAGGCAAATTCATCCTCTAACCACAACCACTGTCCATGATATCTGTTTTGTCTATTACTCATGGAGGTCCATCCATGTAAGTACTGATGAATGCTGAATATTTGCTCTTACCTTATTTCTTAAATATCTATTATTATTCATGCATCTCAATAAAAATAGCTGCATGAGGTCAAATGCTGAAAACTGGCACAAGGCACAAAAGGCCACCTGTCTCCAAACAGCTCCTCCCTTTCTATTCCCGAGACAATCTTTCCTCCTCTAATTGGGGCAAATTTCTGTTTACATAATGAACTTCAGGGTCAGTGATGACAAGCAGCATCTTGGGAGGGGTGGGTGGGGTGAAGAAAGGTGTATGCTATGGTGACTTGTGGCTAAACAAAGCACACTACCTCACGGCATCAAATTCCCAGAAACCTTTCGGACGACACGTGTTTCGGCGTGGGTTGGGAGATGGAGAGTCGTGGCGGGTGTAAGTGGTGCTTGTCCTTCCACCCTTGGGGAAGAAATATGGCTCGAGACCAAAGTTTAGGCCCGTGTAATTAGTCCAGTGAAGGCTGTGATAACAAATAAACACAGGAGAGGTGTGGAGAGCTCTCCTGGGTGGTAACGGTGTAGCAGATCGAATGGTAAACTGCTTCTAGTGTTCATCAAGTCCTCCTGACGCTGTGAGTCAGAGACACCCAGAACAGCAACTCCAGGCCTCACCTGGGGATTTAGCTTCCAATCCATCTGCTCATTTCTCCTTCTTTATTCAGTAAATCACACATCAGTCATAAAACCTATAAATTAGTGTAAACGTGATATATATATATAGAGAGAGAGCTGGAGTAAGGTGCAGCTACATTACATGAAGGACCAGTCTGTCTTTACTACCTGTTTATAAGACAGAGAAATAGGGAATCATTTTCAAAATCTTTTCCCTTAAGGCAACTTTGATTATTAATCCTCCGAGGTACATAACCACAAGCCCTAACCATGTGCTTATACGATATTGTTCTGACAATCCAGAAACTAACTAACTGTAAGTAAATGTATTTGTTTGAAATGAATAAACTTGATTACATCTGAAACTATTTATATTTTTTAGATATAGGTTTTATTTCAGCCGCATGCTAAACAAAAATAGTTTAAAAAACCTGAAGATGTTACATGCAGTTCAAATTTCTTACTTCTTCTTCATTCCATACAAAACTGAATGAAGTCCCAAAGGAAAACACAGTGAAACTAATTCCAAGGCAAATGCTGTGTAACATGTGATCTTCAGCCACTACTTAGCAGGTGAAGCTCATTCCCAGAGACAAACATTTCTCCAAGCTGCCATCAGCTCACAAAAACATGCATGAAGTTTCATTTGGTGCACCGAGCTAATATAAAAGGACAAAATAGTACTTTTCTATGTATTTTAACCTGAACTAAAAAAATTAGTCCAAATTAAACACTGAGTGGAAAACTCAATACCATTGGTATTTAATTATTTTATGCTTTAACTTCATCCTACTCATTTTGCTGAACATGTGACAGTTTTGTGGTACTTTATGTTGATATACAAATGTCTTATTTTCTGTCATGTGTGGGACATTTATTACCATAATCAATAATCGGATTTTTTTAAAATGATGACAGAAATATGGCTTATTTGATCTACAGTATGGGTGCTTTCTCTGCAAGACATATTTATGTTTATATATGCCAGCATGCCAGTCAAGTGCAGTAACCCATATCTTTGTGTCCTGCAAAACTACTATCTATTCACCATTTAATACAAAAAAAATGAATATGATGAAACTACTATATTTTTAGCCACGGTGTTGTAGCTGGCTTTCAGTTAGTCTCTGGTAAGACAGGTTTTATTCATATAGTTGAATAAAAAATCCTGTGTTGTCTTGTTCTGATCCATAGTTAGTGTCAGATTCTCCTCATCACCCTTTTATATGGATTTTTTAGCTACATGGTATATAACATGGAGCTGTGCCTAAAAGGCAGCCTCGTCCCTGAGGACTTCCCCGGTCACCTGGTGGATGGGTTTGGCCTACATTACACACCGAGTGTTTGCGGCGTGTGTGTATTGCAGTAAACAAATGGACAAAGTAGACTTGTGTTGTGATGTTCATTAACACCGCGTTTTAAAAACAAAAGGCCTGACGTGATAATGTGCTGATAAATGACCACTGAGAGCTGCATCCTGCTGGTTTCCTTTCAGCTGTTGGGCCGCACGGTGTCGATATGGTCGGCAAGCATCGCTTCCTATAAAAGGGCAACTGCTTACCAGTCAGACGTCCATCAAGGCTGCGCCCCAGTGGGCCAGCATGAGGCCGTAATCCCTGGAAGTGCTCCTATGGTTCTTGCCCTACCTCCCTTATTGCCTCCATCCTTTCCTCTACAGCTCCCTTCCCTCCATGCTGTTGTTTTCCTCCTCTTCTCCCCAGGTAGGGGGTGTTTGGACCACGCAGCGTGACCTGGCTGCCAAGGGAGGGATCCAGGGAGGGGCTCCGGGGCCACAGGTGAGGCCTGAGCTCAATCTACCTCCCTCTATCCGGCTTCTCCCTCCACCTCCCCTGGGTGCCAACTTCACCAAAGCCCCTCCTCCCTCTGTGCCCAGCAGGCCAATCAAGCCATATCTGTATGGCATGCAACCTGGGGACCAGGAGGACAGAGTAAGGGAGGCGGGTGATCATGGAGCAGGCAGGTCGAGGCCCCATGTGAACCTCCTGTCCCTCTGAAACCCTCCCAGGATCTGTGTCGCCATCACCACCATGTTTAATTATCTCGCTCATCTTCATTAATTCATGGGACTTCTTTATTCCCTGCAGGCTGGAGATGGAGAGGGAGGAGGGAAGAGAGGGGCTGGATAAAGAAGTTGAGGGAGAGACACCATCAACAACAACAACAACAATGACATCAGGTATAACAAAACAACAACCTTTGCCGCAGGAGCTTAGTGCTGGTGACCCTGGCTTCCCTCAGGGAACTCTTCGAGGACTTCCCAGACAGCAGGCTTTTTGCCAGTTTGAGCCAACAGGGCTCTAGGGTCAGTTTGGACAAAATCAGGCTCTCTAAGCTCTGGAGACAGAGCTCCCAAAGACTGGCTAAAATACACCTCTGAGACGAAATGCTAAACAGGCTCTATTGATTTGTGGCGCTGAAGGCCATTCCCTGGACAAAGTGACCATAATGACATTAGAGATTAGATGCTCAGATACTGTTCACGAGGGACGTAGAGCGAAGGGTAATAAATGCCTATTTCATGGTCCAAGGGATCTGCTCTGTCAGTGTGTGTGTGTTTAAAGGCTGGAGTTACCCAATCTGTCCATTAGATATCTATACATGCATATATAAATATGTAAACGTATGAAAACAATTCAAAACTGATCTGTGATCTCCCTGCTGTCTCCTCCATGAGTCTGTAAAAGCCCTGAAATCAAATCTACATGTAGCAGTACAAACGTTACCTGCACATGCACAAAGCTCCTAGGTCTGCAAACCATGTCGCCTTATTTTCAATGTGCTGCAGGAGCACTTTCATTTTGCACAGTCTCTGTCAGAAGGAAACAGCGTGATAGAAACCTAGCTTGTGAATGATGTACTGATATCATATGAGTGTGCAGTGAGATCCCTGACGTCCAGATCAAAAAACATTTGGCCAAAGTTTAGCCCAAGCTCCAAGACTTCAGTAAACACTGTGGTGATGTAAAGTAAAGTAAAATTGTATTTATATAGCACCTTTCAAGATAAAATCACAAAGTGCTTTACAGAGGCAGAAAACAGACATTAAAATCTAAAACAAAACAAAATCAACCAAAAGCAAGTTTAAACAGAAACGTTTTTAACTGCTTTTTAAAAAACATGACTGAGTCCACAGATCTCAAACTCAAAGGGAGCGAGTTCCAGAGTCTGGGAGCCGCTGATACAAACGCTCTGTCACCTTTGGTTTTTAACCTTGTATGCAGGACAACCAGCAACCCCTGGTCACAAGACCTCAGGGACCTGCTGGGGTGATAAGAAAGAAGAAGATCACTTAAGTAAGTTGGAGCTACACCGTGCAGGGCCCTATAAGTCATGATTATGATCTTAAAATGGACCCTGAACTTGACAGGGAGCCAATGCAGCTGAATCAGCAGGGGAGTGGCATGGGAGTATTTGTGATGCTTTATCAGAAGCCTGGCAGCAGCATTCTGAACACCCTGCAGTCGTTCCAGGGAGGCATTACTTAAGCAAGTAAACAAGGAATTACAATAGTCTAAGCGAGATGAAACAAAAGCATGAATAATCATTTCCAATTCGGAACGTGACACAATGGGACTCAGCTTAGCGATATTTCTTAAATGGTAAAAACAAGAGCGAACCAAAGATTTAACGTGTGTGTCCAGCGTCAGAGCTGGATCAAGTGTAACACCAAGGTTCCTAATGGAGGATTTAATATAAGAAGCAAGAGGGCCTAGATTTTTAACCACGAGGGGAACAAATTTCTCAGGAGCAAAGACAATGACTTCAGTTTTATCAGCATTTAGTTGAAGGTAATTACCAGCCAGCCGATCTCTAACGGAATCTAAGCAGGACTGCAGGATTTGGAGCTTAGAAACATCAGGTCACACTGGCTATATTTATCTTTATATGTAGACTTTAGTTGAAATGTGTTAAATAGAAGTTTTTGCCTCTTCTCAGTCCTGGAGCACCAGTTTGTTCGTTTTGTCAAAGCTGCTGCTGAGTCTCAGTTATACAGTTGTGCAGTTTTCAATTTGTCACTTGGCACCAGTGTGTGACCCACTGGATTATGACATTAATGAGATGGAGTTATTACTCAGAGTTTTTAATTTTTCAGTGCATCAATCACGGTTACAAATGGACACGTTTCAACCTAAATCAGTCAAAGTGGAATTAAACTCCAGCAGGACATGAACCATGGTTTCCTGGCTGATAAAACTATGACCATAATATACATTTAAAACAGGCCCATCAATATTATTACCACTACTGCCAATGCATGAAGGCACAGAGTCTAAACCAATCAGGTTCAACAGGTAACATACCACAAAAGAGGACGTAATCATCACAGGGACTTTTTCACCGTTCAGTATAAAACACGTCGTTATAATTCAATTCAATTCAATTCAATTTTATTTATATAGCGCCAAATCACAACAAAAGTCGCCTCAAGGCGCTTCATAGATACAGAGAAAAACCCAACAATCATATGACCCCCTATGAGCAGCACTTTGGCGACAGTGGGAAGGAAAAACTCCCTTTTAACAGGAAGAAACCTCCGGCAGAACCAGGCTCAGGGAGGGGCGGGGCCATCTGCTGCGACCGGTTGGGGTGAGAGAAGGAAGACAGGATAAAAGACATGCTGTGGAAGAGAGACAGAGGTTAATAACAGATATGATTCAATGCAGAGAGGTCTATTAATACATAGTGAGTGAGAAAGGTGACTGGAAAGGAAAAACTCAATGCATCATGGGAATCCCCCGGCATCCTACGTCTATTGCAGCATAACTAAGGGAGGATTCAGGGTCACCTGGTCCAGCCCTAACTATATGCTTTAGCAAAAAGGAAAGTTTTAAGCCTAATCTTAAAAGTAGAGATAGTTTCTGTCTCCCGAATCCAAACTGGAAGCTGGTTCCACAGAAGAGGGGCCTGAAAACTGAAGGCTCTGCCTCCCATTCTACTTTTAAATACTCTAGGAACAACAAGTAGGCCTGCAGAGCGAGAGCGAAGTGCTCTAATAGGGTGATATGGTACTACAAGGTCATTAAGATAAGATGGGGCCTGATTATTTAAGACCTTGTATGTGAGGAGCAGGATTTTGAATTCAATTCTGGATTTAACAGGAAGCCAATGAAGGGAAGCCAAAACAGGAGAAATATGCTCTCTCCTTCTAGTCCCTGTCATATACATGATGAAGCAAATCTGTCAGAACAAATGAAAATCAGCAGGTGACTCAGATGTGAGTGATGACGAGCAAAAAGCATGTTTAAATTGGATAAAGAGCAAACTGAGTCTATGATACAGTGATCGTAAGTAAAGAAAAGCTGAGTTAGTTCACTGAGAGTCTGTGGCCTGAGGGTAGAACTACAATTACTATATTCAAGTCCTTCATATTCGGTTCATGTTCTTATACATCCAATGTATGCAGTTCTTTAATTCATTCTTAATGTCACAAAAATGTCAGATTTTGTTTGCAAAGTGTGGCTAAAATTAGCAGGCTTCTTTCCTCACACGGTGGTCAGTTTATATTTCTCCCAGTTCAGAAGAATCACACCAGCAGCTGTCATCTTCACATTCCAACCTTGTGCAGGTGTAAAATCCTGTAGCTCTTTGGTCGGAGAGGTTCAAATGCTGTAGCTAAGCTAATGCTGGGTAACAACAGACCCTCACAGACTTAACAGTTAATAGCATATATGATATTAATAAAACATGAACTGTTAGTTTAACTGACTATACAGAATGTTCCTGTTGCTGCTTAACGAGGGCAAACATGTCGTGTTCGTGACTTGAGCTGTTTTTGAATTCAGAAAGAAACAATCACATGAGACAAATGATCAGCATGTTCTTTTTTTATTCCTGCATCCAAACAACAACAACAAAAAAACAATAAATTCAAAATACCAGTACACTGTAACATTGGGAGTAATGAAATTCAGCATCCCTCACTTAAAAAGAAAATTGCAGGTCCTGGATCTATCCATATGATCATCAGTTTATCCTGCAACAATCCTGTGTTTTAAGAGGCATACACATCATAGGTGAGAGGACGTTTGAGTGATCCATCTGAGCTCCAGCAGGGCTGGGGTTGGGCCTCAGCAGCTAGCGGTGAAGCCCAGGTCCCACAGAGCAGAAAGTTAATACTGTGACAGATGTGTTGCCTCGGTGCTGCCTCCTGGACATGCATCCTGTTTTCCTCTAATCCCTGCCATCATACTCCTCTTCCTGCCCTTCCTCATTCTCTACACACTTTTCCTCATATTCAAGCAGTTTCTCTGGCAGTGCAGCTGCAGATTTCAAATCTTTGTCTCAGACGTCCACTGAACATATTAATCCTTCAGGTAAATTTGCTACAGTAGCCACATATTTGGAATTAAATTAATTGGCTTCTTAAAAACACGGTACAGTAAACGCTGCAATAATTTATGCACCTTTATAAATAAAGGGATTAGTAACATTTCAGGAATTGTGTTTTCATCTTTTTAGATGCTGATTACATTTCATTAGTTCAGCATGCAACATAAACATAAAATATATATAATGTACTGAGTGAATAAAAGTCCCGGTGTATCTTGATTTCAATTAATATTAATAACATTAGTTCATCACATACATTTCAAAACACACAAGGATGCTTTAGGATAAATGAGGAAAAAACAAGTGAAAATAGAAAAACAGGTTAAAATTAGACGATGCAAATATAATCAGAGGAAAATGAACAGTTTTTAAACAGATGGATCAATATTTCTGATTTCCTTATTTACTAGTGAATATTGATTTAAATGTCTGTGGTCACAAATTTTCCCTATTATTACACTCATTTAGGTTTACATCATGGTTTTTGATTAATTACTAATTAATAATTATTAAATCATTATTTAATTTAATAATTAATTATTTATTGCTACTTCATCTGGATGCCAGGTCGACAGAGCAGGGAGAACATGCAGACTCCACAGAGAGTGGATGCGAACACAGGAAACAGCCTGAACCACTAAACCAAACGTGCTGTTGTTGTTGTTGGCGTCTCTTTTAAAAAAGACAAAAACAAACATCCACCATAAACAAAGTTGAAGATGAATCTGACTTTTAGCACTGCATTCCTTCTTTTCCAAATTTTATGTAGAAGAGGGAATAATGTCACTAACATGACTTCTTTTGGTCAGTGTGGAGTGGAAATCTTAATCAGCAGTGAACACATCCTTTTTGTCTTACGTACAAGAATCATTTGTGCTGTTTTCTTCAGCCCTTCCTCTCCGTCCTTCCACACTCATCACTATCTCAGCTTCCTTTTAGCACCCCTTTTCTTCAATTTCATGTCCCCTCTGCTGACTGACACGCTCCTACTCCTCATCCCCCTTTTCTGCTGCCTTGGACATCCGCTCTTCCGTAGTGGCGTCTCGGCAGGACACTGATGTGCAATAAGCTTTTCTGAAAGGTCCCAGGAGTTCAGCACCAGCACAGCTACTTTCTCCCTCACTTTCTGTTTCCCTTTGTCTTTTTGCCGGCCTACTGCAAACCCCCACCCCACCCTTTTCCATTCACATCACATGAGTCTTGGAGATTGACAGCCTCCCCAAAGAGTGAGAGCTGGAACAGATGGAATATGAATGGCTCATTCATGTATGAAAAAGGTGCCTCGCTGAAGGAAGTGGTGTAGGGGGACCCTCAATTGCAAGTTAAGTATGACTAAATCCCATTGTCACCCCAGCACCACCCAACACATCCACTGCCTTTCCAGTCCCGCACACACACACTTTCACTTTAACAACAAAGGGAATGTGGGCATTGACATGTAGGACGCAATGACGAATAACAGCATTTGTACCATATTTCACTTGAAATAATCCAGACTGGTTGGACTGGTATTTATGTAGCATGTTTCTAGTATTGTTGACCTCTAAATGTGCTTTACATACAATTATGATGCATACACACCGATGGATGGTCGACGTGGACATTTGATTTCCACGTCTTTTCCACAAGCTCTGTAGTCGGTGGATGGGACCGCCAACATTCAACAACCTGCCCTGTGTTTTGACAAGCGTCGCTGACATTAGTCAATACCCAATAACCTTTGTGGTCATTGTATTGTTTGACTGTGAATGTGCAGATAGATGAGGTTAAACTGGATTTTGAGGATGCAGTTAGAAATTGAAAGCTTCCAGCTGTCCAGTCAGCCTGACCATTAATACTTTGAATTTAAAATAGCATTCCTTCCTTCCTCCTTCCTGCATCCTAACAGACATTTGAATGAAATTTTGTGTGAACTGGCAAATATGTACTTGCATTAGCACCACAAATGTGCTTGATGAGGTGACACTAACTTGACTTTCGACCACCAAATTCAGTTAAACCCTGAGTCCAACTAAACTTTGTGCACTGAGTGCGAATACATCCAGTACAGTCTCAGGGTGCTGGACTTGGGGTGAAACCCTCCATGCATGGTCAGGAGCTTCCTTGTCTTGATGTCAGTGGCTTCCATCTCCTCCTTTGGCCAGCTTATTACCCCAGCAGGGTACCTGATCATGGGCAGGGCGTAGGTGTTGATAGCCCGGATCTTGTTCTTACTGTTCAGCTGACTCCTCAGGACTTGCCTGACCCTCTGCAGGTACTTGGTGGTTGGTACTCTAGTGTTGCACGCCACATCCCCACTGTGGCCCTGATGAAGGCTCTTAGGGACAATTCCCATTCTTAAAAATGAAGCCATTCCCAAGCAGATGCTTTCCATGTGATATTGCACAATCAATCAAATCTGATGATAATGTTCTGTGTTCATAATTCCATCAGTTCCATCCATGTGGCTCCCATCTTATTCAATTCAGTTCAAAGAATTGTAAAAGAATATTATTTGTATAGTGAAATTAATATCTAATGGATTATGGAAAATTATGAGAAAATGATTGAGGAATTTTTTAAAGCACTCCTTTAGGGAAAAAAGTAATAAAACACAATGAAAACACTTCACTACACATAAAACTGTATTATTGGAAAATTGCAGCAAAAATTTGTGGCACAACTTCACCTGCTTCCAAGGTGCGTGGAGAGAATGAAAACATCACAATGCAGGAACTCCAGCAACACTTAAAGGGAAGAGGAACAACTTTATTGACTGACCAACGCGTTTCGGCTTGTGGCCTTCATCAGGGTACGTAGAAATAAATAGATAGATAAACATTACCCATATGAGAATAATTGAGGGAGCATTGAAGCCATTAAATTAAACCAAAAAGGAGGTAATATTAATTTTATCTGGAAAAAAAGAGAAGCATTTTGGATATTTTGTTTCTGCACCCAGAGATAAGGATTTTTCTATCAATGAGTTTTTGTGAACTGTACCTTTTTTATGTTTTTATTCTTTTTCACCACTTACTTTGCTCTCTCAATTATTCTCGCATGGGTAATGCTTATTTATTTATTTCTATTTATTTTATCAGCAAAATTAGGAGTAGCATTCTAGACTTCATTCCCTTTAAGCCTTATTGGAAAATTGTACATGAAATATCAAAAAAAAAAAGTTATTTTACAGAAAAATGTTCGTCATCAGTGTTTAGTCGATTCAGTTTCTGGTTAAATTCATTTGTTAATATTTTATATCGTCTTTAATGTTCACTGTCTATAAATCATATGTTTGTAGGTGCTCTCCTGTGAGCACTCTTTAAAAAAAAACAAATAAAAAACAGTTATTTGCCCAGAAACACAGGCCTGCATCCTGATTTTTTTAAAAGCGATGTTAAAATATAACAAACGGAATTAGCCGAAAGGCTTGAGCAGGGTGTGACATGATTAACTGTCAATATCTTAAAGAGGGATGAAAATATTAATGAAAAGTGAAGATGGAGTTTTCGAAAAACAGCTTGGTAAATGTTTTCATTCAGACTAATAGATGCTAATCTGAAAGTGCTGGGCGTGGCTCTACAGTCGTCATCGCCACCCCAAATAAGATAAAACAAGTCTACAGAAGGGTCGAGTGTGGTCACAATATGCAGTTAGTCTAATTAGTAATCCATACTAATGGTAAGACATCCAGAATGTATGAGTGTATTATTTAAAATCATATTATTGTCTATGAAAATAAACATTTTACTCTATTGTGTGCACAGTTGTAAATATGCAGGCCAGCATGTGACAGATAATTGCAGTGCAGTAATCAGTTTGTGTAGCCTGATGGCCTGTGGATAAAAACTGTTTTCTTTAGTCTGGTTGTTTTTGCTTTCACACTCCTGTAGGACCTGCTAGACAGCAGGAGTGTGAACAGTGCGTGCTGTGGGTGGGTGCGGTCCTTGATGATGTGTGCCTTCTCTATCATGCGGGCAGTTTAAGTGTCCTGTAGCCAGTGTTGGGGAGTAACGGAATACATGTACCGCCTTTAGGTATTTAAAATACAAAATATGAGTAACTGTATTCCGTTACAGTTACCATTTAAAAAGGTGGTATTTAGAATACAGTTACTTTGTTGAAATAAATGGATTACATGGCGGTACTTTCCTGTTTCATATTGTGGCGGGTCAGGACTTTTGTTTGACAGCTATGTTCTGTTGCTCCAGGCGGCAGCGTTACGGTTGCCATGGTTACAGGGTGACGCTCTCTCTCTGCGTGTTTCCTGGGTGAGAGAGCGCCTTTTTGTTGTTGTTGTTGTGCTAAGCTAATAGGCAGAATGCTACAGCTCTAAAGAATGTAGCCTCATGGGCAGTGTAGTCCGTGCTGCAGGGAGAATGGACTGCCATACCCGTTATGTGGCTGTGAGCGCGAGGTGGGAGAAAAAGGAGAGTGGAAAAGTACGAGCTGTCATCGAGCAGAAACGGGAGCTGGAAGCATGTAAATATAATAATAACCACTGCAGCCAAGAAGAGAGCCTGACGAGCCCAGCTGTAAGTACGCTACTAAGACTCGACTGTACACTGTGTTCGTGTTTTCCTCCGAAACAATAAGCTCCGTTGGAGCAGCCATTCAACGCCTCTCTCTGTCTCTCGCAAGCAAACTTGACCCAGACAACAAAGTAAAGCTATTTTTCAGCTACGTGCCCGACACGAACCCGACGTATTAGTCAGAGGTCCCTTTACTACGGGTTCGGAGCCGCGGACCTTCAGTAATAGTCATAAATCACATTCAGGTAGTTGTAAACAGCATGATAATATATTAAGTAATCCAAAGTATTCAGAATACGTTACTCTCATTGAGTAACGCGAGCGCTTGTGGACAGCTGCTCTGTCTGCTTGAGCTTGGTGGTTTTTTGGGTTGCTGGCTGGAGTTGGTAGAATCCAACGTTCCCCTGACCTGTTCATCTATCACATGTGCTCAGTGTGAACCTGCTCTTACCTGTGAACAGCGCAGGACATCAGTGGTAAACCTGCCAATTCTACTGCCAATTGCAAGTCTGCCTCTGCAAGGGCAGTGAGTCCAGGACTCACCAGAGAACATTGGCCCCTCAGGCTACCCTCATGAAGTCTTTTTCTGGTTGTTTGGGGACAAATATTCACACCAGTGGCCTGCTGGAGGTCATTTTCTAGGGTTCTGGCAGTGCTCATCCTGTTCCTCGTGGGTAAAGGACCAGATATCAGTACTGCTGATGGGTCAAGGATCTTCGGGAGCCCTGTCCAGCTCTCCTAGAGTAAATGTCTGTTTCCTGGAATCTCTTCAGTGCTCTTGAGATTGTTGTGGGAGACACAGCAAAGATTCTGGCAGTGCCATGTATTGATGTGCCATCCTGGAGAAGATGGACTACCTGTGAAACCTCTGTAGAGTCCAAGTACTATACTATATACTATACTATCTCATCTTGTTGACCTGTGGTGCTGTCTTGATTATTTCAAACTTGTGCACCCAACTTTTGTTTTCTAAAGTCTTTAAAAGTGTATGCTGTAAAATCATTCCACTCTGGAATAAAATATAAAAACATAAATTCATCTGGTTTGATGTTGTTTCCCTCTTTTCCAGGAGAGCTGGGCCATAACAAGCACTTTAAATTTACCTAAGGTAAGGAAAGGAAAACATAGAGTTAGATTAATTGGACAAAGACACACTCTTTGTCGTTTCACCTCTGTACACCATCACAGTGGATGTGAACTCAGCCTATGTCTATTGCAGCATAACTAAGGGAGGATTCAGAGTCACCTGGTCCAGCCCTAACTATATGCTTTAGCAAAAAGGAAAGTTTGAAGCCTAATCTTGAAAGTAGAGATAGTGTCTGTCTCCTGAATCCAAACTGGAAGCTGGTTCCACAGAAGAGGGGCCTGAAAACTGAAGGCTCTGCCTCCCATTCTACTTTTAAATACTCTAGGAACAACAAGTAGGCCTGCAGTGTGAGAGCGAAGTGCTCTAATAGGGTGATATGGTACTACAAGGTCATTAAGATAAGATGGGGCCTGATTATTTAAGACCTTGTATGTGAGGAGCAGGATTTTGAATTCTGGATTTAACAGGAAGCCAATGAAGGGAAGCTGATACAGGAGAAATATGCTCTCTCTTTCTAGTCCCTGTCAGGACTCTTGCTGCAGCATTTTGGATTAACTGAAGGCTTTTCAGGGAGTTTGTAGGACTTCCTGATAATAATGAATTACAGTCGTCCAGCCTGGAAGTAATAAATGCATGAACTAGTGTTTCAGCGTCACTCTGAGACAGGATATTTCTAATTTTAGAGATGTTGCACAAATGGAAGAAAGCAGTCTTACATATTTGTTTAATATGTGCGTTGAAGGACATGTCCTGGTAAAAAATTACTCCAAGGTTCCTCACAGCGTTACTGGAGGCCAAGGTAATGCCATCCAGAGTAAGAATCTGCTTAGATACCATATTTCTAAGCTTTTCAGGGCCGAGTACAATAACCTCAGTTTGATCTGAATTAAGAAGCAGAAAGTTAGCGGCCATCCAGGTCTTTATGTCTTTAAGACATTCCTGCAGTTTAACTAATTGGTGTGTGTTATCTGGCTTCATGCACAGATAGAGCTGGGTGTCATCTGCATAGCAGTGTAAATGTATGCTATGTCTTCTAATGATGCTGCCTAAGGGAAGCATGTATAATGTAAACAGAATTGGTCCTAGCACTGAACCCTGTGGAACTCCATAATTAACCTCAGTGTGTGAAGAGGACTCTCCATTTACATGCACAAATTGGAGTCTATTAGATAGATATGATACAAACCACTGCAGTGCAGTACCTGTAATACCTACAGCATGTTCTAATCGCTCTAATAGGATATTATGGTCGACAGTATCGAACGCTGCACTGAGGTCTAGCAGGACAAGCACAGAGATGAGTCCACTGTCAGAGGCCATAAGAAGATCATTTGTTATTGCTGAGTTTCACCAAATTGCAGATTTTGCCACATTTCTGTTTTTTTCTGGTATTTTTATTTAGTTTCTATTTGTTTTCAGCCTAATGATTTTAGGCCTCTTTCACTTTTTCTGACATTTATTTGAGTCTTTCAAATTACAATGAAAAATATTAAATACTAATTAACGTTAGATATTATGGCTTCTTCATTTGTCACCTGGCCCTGGAACTGTTTGTCAGTGAGCCTCTGTTATGACTGACTGTTGATAAAAACTGACGTCATTTCTAAACTGTTAATGAAAATGTTTTTGTAAAAACCTCTTAATTTAAAGCTGAAAGTTTTTATTTATTTTAAATCATATATTGAATTCACTGTAATGGTGTACTGAGGCGAAACTACAAAACTGTATGTTTGTCCAACTAATTATAGACCTAACTGTATATGTTAAGGGGTTAATAGGTTGTCAGTAGTAACACTAGCTCCAGACATCACTGTTGAGAGGGGCTGAGAGTCAGTGCAGATTCCCACGTCACACAGGCCTTCTTTCCTATTTTTGAATTTCTGATCTGAAATTGCGGCAGAGACCAGCGCTGAATCATGGCCTCCCAAACATCTGCTGTCAGATTGCTGTGAATAATTTAGCTGTTGATCCATCTGAATGTACGTTTCAGTTTCTTGTTTTTCTCTCCCGAGTCCATTTGTGAGTGCCTATGTGCCCCTGTGTGTGTGTGTGTGTGTGTGTGACTTCTGTTCTTAGGAAATAAAATCCTTCAATCAACAGCAACAACAACAAAATGTTCTGCTGGTCTGAGGAATCCCTGTGTGGATTGAAGACGCACACACGCACACACTCATACACACACATGCATACGCACGCACACACTCACTCTGAGGCCAACTGCACTCATTTTAGCAGTGGGCAGCAATATTTCTACAACAGTTTTACATCTTGTGTTGGGCGCGTCTGAAAAATGGGCCTTATTTCAGCTCCAACACTGTTGCTAAGTGGCACATCTCATTAGAATGATTTAGGCAAACTGAAAATGATATTACAATAATTTCAAAAGCTCTATCAGTGGGTTTATCCTCCCAAATGATCATTTAAGTCCTGCTTGTAATGGCTATGAGACTGTTAGTGGGGTTATTCATTTCAAACTGTGTTAAGCACAGCATGCACAGCCATTAGGGCTCAGTATCAGTATGCTTATGCTTACTGAAATGAGAGTAAAACGATTGTGAGGAAATAGTTATCAAGCAGCATAATATCCATGGACCCAATCCTCTGCAAACCAAAGTAACATTAAGGCTCCAACTTTGAGATTGAGAAAGTTAGGGGAGCGTTAGTCTGAGGCTACAGTCCCCCTCACCACACACACACACACACACACACACACACACAGATAGCAGCTCATATTAAAGTGTGTGTGATTGTGATAATTGGTTAAAGCTCAGTGTTATTTGCTTCTTGTTAAGTGACACCTTTATTTCATCTGCTGGCTGTTTATTAGGAAACACAGTTTTGTTCTTATTAACATTATAAAAAAATAAGCAAATGCACTCATTTAAAATGTTATAGATGCAAAATAATAGGAATGTCTTACGTACTGTGAGAAATAAGTTCTCATCATGCTCACAGGGGTTTTGGCTTCTGTCTGATACTCCCTGAATCTTTTACATTGCAAAGGTGACCAGCTGATGTTTATAGTCCTGATGGTGATGCCCTGATGTCCTCATGCAGATAAAATAATTACAACTTGCAGCATTTTCAGTCAATTTTCAAATGGTTTAGTATTTATACTTGATAGTTATATATAGTAAAAAAAAATAACTGATAGGATGTTAGGAGTTATTTTCTCAGTCCCTACTGTTTCTCTCGATTTGGGCAAAGGATGTGTGGTTGTGTAGTCTGGAGTGAGTGGAAGGGAGATCAATGGAGTGTTCTGGAGGCAAGCAGATGCTCAGCTCTGGAGTTGCTAAGTAAAAAGATGAATCGTGTTGGGTGTGGAGGGCGACGCATTCGTGTGGGAGGTGTGTTTGAGCTTGGATATAGTAAGGAAAAAGGTGTTTCATATGAAGTCATTTACATATTTTATGAAAACTTGAAGCGTGGTGGCAGGTTTGAGTTTGGCGAATGAGCGCAAACGGAAGCAAAGCGATTTGGGTGAGTGGAAGTGAGGAAAAATCACTCTCCAAGGTGCCGTCAGGGCTCTTAACCCTTGTGACCTAAAAGGAAACAGAATTTGTCAGCTGACCTTTAGTTTTTTGTTTTTCTGAAAATGTTCGGCACAACCTGAAATCTTCAGCAGCATCCATGGATTAGATGCTCTCGGGGAAATAAAACATCTTTTAAAACTCTCCATTCAGGAGAAAATAAAAGATATTCCATCCAAAGACCAGCTGCCAGAAATTCATACTCTTAATGAGCAGTGTGGAGAAAGTAAACTTCTCTCTGTGGTGGAGCCCAGGAGAGTTGGACTCAGTGTACACACATGAAATGCGATTATATTAAGGCTCTGCAAACAAATAGATTTCCTCCACCACTCTGTCATCTCTGACGGCACAAAGTAAAGAGATGGGGGTTGTAGCGGAGGCGGTGTGGAGTTTAGGCATCTATAACAACTTCCTGTAATTGCGATTTATTGAGAAGGAAGCGGAGAGTAAAGATTTTGAAATTATAAGTCATTATGTGCTGGAGAGAGTAAGTGAGGTAGGGGGTTGGTGACATAAAATACAGCTGACAAGCCCAGGCAAATTAGCCCAGGACCATTACAAAAATCACTTAATTGCCGGCAATTCTGTCAGGTCAATTGACTCTAATTGAAAAAAAGAGAGAGAATAACAAAAAGAATATTATTGCAGTGAGAGGCAAGTGCCTGAAATGAGGTGAGCAGTCAGGAAACAGGCAGTGATTGGAGATCACAATGCAGCTCCCCCCATCTCTGCATCTGGCATGATGTAACACGCTGCCACGGCACAACTTTGACAGTTTTAATCACTGCATTTGTGATCGTGCTGCCAGAGGATGTTACACAAGAGAAAAAATATATCTTTGAATCTGTGCAGCCCACTCTTAAAACCATCTATATTTTCATATTCACCGTTTTCATTCACCAAATTGGAATTGCTATAACTCGATATGTCAGATCACTTTTATTTGGTGCTGTCAGCGCGTTAACCGCGCTGACCTGTTGACGCTGTGCAGCCCCACGCACGGGGCGATCCTCGATAACTCGCTAACTGAGATTTGCCGCGTTAATGCAGTTATAGCGTTAACGTCATTTTAATGAGATTAACGCTGACAGCACTAGTTTTATTGTCACGTCACATGTGCTGGTACACTGAATTGAATTGAAACAAGCCAAATATAAGAGCAGGAATGTGAGAATTCTAAGAATAAATATATATACAATTTTAAGGATGCACATGACTAATGTGTATGCCAAATATATGTGTGTGTGTGTGTGTGTGTGTGTGTGTGTGTGTGCGTGTATATACATATATGTAAAATATACAGAGGTCAGCATTTTAAATATTGTGCAAAAGAAATGCCATACATGTAAAAATATCAAATTACATTTTAAAGATTTGGAAACCACAGGAACAGAATAAATTAAGCAGTGCTCCTGTAACTATCACAGCTTCAGTATAAGTCCACCACCAGAGTGGATTTAAACTTTCAGCGTTACTTCAATAGGTTCACCAAAAGTACTGCATTCACTGTTTAGGAATTAACCATTTTTATACATAGTTACAGTGGTGTGCAAAGGAAAACATACAATTATTTTGTCATTGTCCAAATAATTATGGACTGCCTTCTACAAACCTCAGTAAATCATGTGTGATTCATTAAAATAGCCTCCTGCTCAAGTGTTAAGCTCTCGTGGAAAACCTGGACACAAGCGCGGCGCACACAGGCGCGTTTAAAAGATGTTTATTGTCAACAGAGCTTTCAAAGCACAGTCTCCTCAGGGAAAAGCAGCAGCAATCCAGCAGCAGCTCTCGAACAAAGGCTGAGCAGGGAGCAGGCGAGTTATCTCCACAAGCGTCTCTCCCCTTTCTGAATCTCTCCCAAGCAGGTCTGCTCTCCACAGCAGCTGGACAGAGAAGATCAAGGTGAGTTTGCACATATACAGCAGATAACGAACAATGAGGGAGCCACGCTTTTATACCACATGTAGTGCAACAATTTGGCATTAACAGAGGGAAAACTCCAGCCTTTTGTATCCAGGGCAACGTGCAGGTGTGTCTTAGGTATGAGGGTCAGGTGTGCGATTACTGGGGTGGAGACCTCAGCTACTCTCTGCCTCTGAAACGCGAAAATTAGTGATGGGATTTCCACCTCTTCTTAGAGAACCGGTTCTTTCGGCTCCGAACCGGCTCTTCAGGTTGTTTTGTTGCTTTAATTAATTTATTATTAACAATAATATAAAATAATGCACAAAAGGAATTACTAATGTAAAAAAAAAAACTGCGGTTTTATTTATATATGTTTATATATAAATATATACGGTGGCCCTTAGAGACAAAGCACGTACAAACTCCAAAACACATTTCTAGCTTTGACTGAACTTCCAAAACAGAGCTACCTAGATCACTTAAATTACACAGTTGAAAGCATATGGGGTTTTTTTTTTGTGTATTTATACACAGGCACTCATATATATTCAAATAATTTTAAAAAAATGTTCATTTACCTGTTACTACCACACACCAAATCCGGTCGTTGGTACTTGCTGGCTTGTGTAGCCTCTAGGTAACAAAAGCTCAACACTGCGCCCAGCATCCTGGAGCACTTCTGTTGTGTTTTGTACGTGTTTTGTAGTTTGTACGTGCTTTGTCTCTAAGGGCCACCGTAAATATACTTTTATTCACTCCACATAAAATGTAATAAATAAATCATATAATACAAAAACCAACTGTTTACATTTCAACTTTAAACTATTTAAATTTTCAGCTTTTTCCTTTTAAACAAATTTAAAGTGAAACAACACAAAACACTGCAAACCACAACACAATTAAATATAAATTAAAATATGAAAACAAAAAGAACATGCATATTCTCTGTCATATGGACCTGCATGAATAAACTTTCTGAATCCTTTATCATCCGCAACTGAAAATAGTTGTGGATGATTACTATACCTTTCTAATGTGACGTTGTTGTCCCTGCTCTCTTTCTCTGTCTCTCCCTCCTGCTCTGTTCCTGTGCTACTGAGTGTAACTACCGCCCCTCCCCCCTCTGCCCAGCGCAAAGCACAAGGCTCGCGTGCGGAGTGAAGCGGGAAAAAAGTGCGAGAGAGAGAAAGAAAAAAAACCCACGGCTCGCGTTAAGGAGCCGGCTCGCGTCGTTCACGTCAAAGATCCATCTCGTTCACGACCGACACATCACTACTGAAAATACTGACGGCGTGGAGGGCGGGGTTTGTACTGACCTCTCACCTTAGGAGAAGCAAGTAAATAATTCACGAGGTGAACAAGAAAGAAAACGATGTAGCTTTTTAATAACTTTAAAAAAACGTAAACAAGGATTCAAAGAACATCGACTCAGTGATGCTGACATTAGTGATGCTTTGATTAGGTGAGAATGTCATACTTCAACAAGTCTCTGTTTATGTCTGTTCTAAAGCACAATCAAGCTTTTCAACATTATAATTTGTTAATGACAAGTGTCTGAAGCATTGATTGATGTCTTTTATACACTCTTACATACCGTGTTAAAAACTTTAATACACCACTAGCCAATAAATGCTGTTGAAACACTAAAGCTTAGAATAATCTGAATCGTGTTTTAGTCTTGGAAGGATGTGTAGCTGCCTGACAAGCAGTGACCTACTGACCCTTTGAGATAAAACCACAGACTCACTCCTTTGGAATCTAGGTTTCATAAATGGATTCATAATTCAGGAATTTTTCATTAACAGCTAATCGACTAACTCGGGTGAGCACATATCAGAGGACTGCAGAGTGTAAGCTCTGCATTCATCCAACTCTATGCAGTAAACTGAAATAGGGCGAACATTTACAGTGAGCGGCACCTATGTGTGTGTGTGTGTGTGTGTGTGTGTGTGTGTGTGTGTGTGTGTGTGTGCTCACTCCTTCCTTCACACACCTGTTTCAAGGTGTGGTGTATGTAAGACCTGATTGAAAGAACAGGACAGCCTGATCAGTACAGACTGTGATTAATAGCCTCAGTGATAATAATAATCAGTTAATTGATCACGGCTGTCTGGAATACTGGAGTGTTTTGCGTGTCTTTGAGTGTATATGTGTGTGTGTGTGTTTATGTGTGTGGCATTTGGGAGTTCTCTTTTTGTTTAAATATGAACTAAATATCTAAATATTTGACTGTGTTAAAGCATGTAGGCCTTACTCTAAAAATAAACTATATAAAAATGGCTCTTCCCTCTGCCCTCCCTGTAAAAACTGCAGTATCTCATAATAATATTTGGAATCAGTAGAAGCATTTTTTCTCGGCACTCTCAGTGTCGCTCTTAACTGGTAGCTGAGATTACAAGTTCTTCAGAGTGAGAGTTCACAGCTAGCTAAAGTAGTTGTTGGATTGTCTAAAGGCCCTTCAGTTTGTAGGACTTCCCGTATGCTACACAATTACCCAGCCGTCGACCCGTCCATCTGGGTGATTCAGCAGTCTGAGTAGTTATGCCAGACTGTCTTCCACTGCCTTTGATACTGAGGGATTCCCAGGCTAGCTAAGATGTAATCTCTCCACAGTGTGGAGGATCTGTCCGAGTCTAATCTAAAATGATGGCCCTTCAGTCCAGCAATACTTTGTTTCAGGCTTCTAGCTGTTGGTTGGCTGACCTAAGAATCAGAAAACAGCTTTAAATACAAGTTTAAAATCGACCTTTTAACTGTTTATAGGAATCTTATGGTGTTTGTAATTTATCTTATTTCATTTCTTGTTTATTAATTTTTTTTCTTTACCAAATTTAATAATTTTGCTGTTTTTATGGAATTAGGCCGTCAGTATCCTGTAAAGCCCTGAAGGAAAATCTGAACCCAGACTAAGCAAAAGGTGCTTGAGCTGCAGTTGGTCAGATTAGCTTATATTTAAAGGAAAAGTCCAAACCTGAAATGTCAACATTGTAATCCAGTAGCACCTGGAAATCAAATATGAACAAAAGACAATGGCTGAGAGACACAGAGGCATCTCGGAGAGAGAGACAGAGGAAAAACTTCAGAGGGAAGAAGAAGAAGAAGAAGAAGAAGGGCAGTGGAGTCACTGACATCTGTGGGTCAAAGTGGAGCCTCACACAGAAAACAGCACACACTGTCTTTGTTCACTTCACCATTATGTGAACTGAGCTGAATTCTGAGCTGAGTAACAGTGTGTGTGTGTGTGTGTGTGTGTGTGTGTGTGTGTGTGTGTGTGTTTATTTACCCATACTGGACAGAGCTCAGTTCAGTTGTGCAGAAACATTTTTAGGAGCTGACTAAAACAACACTGTGGTAGTGCTGGTGTGTACTTGGATATTATGACTGAGATGTTAGTATCCAAAGAACATCCATGCATTTATCATTGTTTCTATTCAATTCACTTCAGTTTTATTTACACAGCACCAAATCACAACAACAGTCGCTTCAAGGTGCTTTATATTACAAGGTAGATCCTACAATAATACATACAGAGAAAAACCCAACAGTCATATGACCCCCTATGAGCAAGCACTTTGGAGACAGTGGGAAGGACAAACTCCCTTTGAACAGGAAGAAACCTGCAGCAGAACCAGGCTCAGGGAGGGGCGGGGCCATCTGCTGCGACCGGTTGGGGTTTCTGTCTCTAAAAAGGACCAAAATGTAAAAAAAATCAACTGCATGTTGTTTTCAATTAAAAAAAAACTCGTGACTGAGACCCTAAACGATGGACATAAAAAACTTTGTGTGATGCCACCTACAGGACTGTTCAGTTAGACGTATACACTACCAGTCAGAAGTTTGGACACACCTTCTTATTTTTCTTTATTTTCATGACTGTTTACTTTGTAGATTCTCACTGAAGGTATCAAACTATGAATGAACACATATGGAGTTATGTAGTAAACAAAAAACATGTTTTATTTTTTAGATTCTTTGCTTTGATTACTGCTTTGCTCTCTCCTGGCTCTCTCTCCATGAGCTTCATGAGGTCGTCACCTGAAATGGTTTCCAACAGTCTGGAAGGAGTTCCCAGAGATGCTGAGTACTTGTTGGACTTTTTTCCTTCAGTGCATCTCATCCCAAACTATGTTGATTGGGTTTAGGTCAGGTGACTGTGGAGGCCAGGCCTCCATCACTCTCCTTCTTGGTCACAGAGCCCTGACACAGCCTGGAGGTGTGTTTGGGGTCATTGTCCTGTCCTGGCATGTTGCTGCAGGATGCTGTGGTAGCCATGCTGGGTCAGTGTGCCTTCGGTTTTGAATAAATCTCCAACAGTGTCACCAGCAAAGCCCCCTCCACACCATCACACCTCCTCCTCCATGCTTCACGGTGGGAACCATGAATGTAGAGACCATCGTTCACCTGTTCCGTGATCATTTTGCTAGATCTTAGCGCAGCCTACGATACCATCGACCACAAAATCCTACTCAACAGGCTGAAGGTTCTGGCTGGTATATCTGGCACCACCTTAGACTGGTTTTCTTCCTACTTATCAGACAGGACCTTTTCTGTTAGGACTGATAGGTTCTCCTCTAACACTGCTGCCCTAACCTGCGGGGTTCCACAGGGTTCAGTTTTGGGTCCATTATTATTTTCTTTTTATATGCTTCCTTTTGCTGGCATTATTCAGTCTTTTAGTGACCTGTCTTATCATTTCTATGCCGATGACATTCAGCTGTATATGTCCTTTAAGCCTCATCAGCTGGATAGGCTGTCCACCCTAGTCCAGGCTTTAACTCAAATCTCTGATTGGCTTTCTAACAATTACCTTGTTTTAAACATGAACAAGACAGAGACCATGATCATAGCTCCTCCTGATCTATATTCTAAAATCAATCAGGTTCTTGCCCCTTTCTGTTCTTCTGCTAAGCCAAATATTCGAAATCTTGGAGTAATATTTGACTCTTCTTTGGGCCTTGACTCACACGTAAAATCTCTGTCTCGTTCCTGTTTCTTTCATTTAAGCAATATTTCTAAACTGCGACATATGGTCTCCTTAGCTGAACTGGAAAAAATTGTCCATGCATTTGTGTCATCGCGTTTAGATTATTGTAATTCCCTGTTTACCAGCTTGGATAAATCATCTTCTTCTCGCCTCCAAGCTATACAAAACGCAGCAGCCAGACTACTAACTCGCTCTAGCAAGCGAGCTCACATCACTCCTATTTTATGTTCTTTACATCGGCTCCCAATAGATTTTAGAATTTGTTTTAAAATTATTGTTTTAACGTACAGAGCACTAAATGGCCAAGCCCCAGATTATTTATCCAAGCTTCTCACAAAATACACTACTGCTCGCCGTCTCCGCTCACAGACTCAGAGTTTTTTGGTTGCTCCCAGAACACGTCTGAAGACGAAAGGGGGCGGAGCCTTTCAGTCTGTGGCACCAAGGCTGTGGAACAGTCTACCTCTACAACTACGTTTGGCTGACTCTGTGGAATCCTTTAAAAAACAGTTAAAAACTTTACTGTTTAAACAAGCTTTCTGTTGACCAATGCTTTTTACATTTTTATATTTTTAATTTACATTTAAACTCTTTCTTGTGTATATTGTGCATTTTGCTATTTATCGTACTGTTTATTTTAATCTCTTTGTGCAGCGCTTTGTGACTACCTGTCTATGAAAAGCGCTTAATAAATAAACTTTACTTACTTACATACTTACTGTGTCACACAAAGACACGGCAGGTGAAACCAAAGATCTCAGATTTGGTCTCATCAGACCAAATCACAGGTTTCCACTGGTCTAGTGTCCATTCCTTCTGTTTGGCCCAAACAAATCTCTTCTGCGTGTTGCTTTTCCTTAGTTGTGGTTTCTTAGCAGCTGTCTCCTCTGAACATGGATTGATGTGTTTGCTACGCAAACTCTGTGTGGCATCTATCTGGGCTCCTGTCTGAGGTGCCAGTGTGTTGTTTCTCTTTACTTAGCTGATTGGTTCTTGCCATAATATGAATTCTAACAGTTGTCAAATATGGCTGTCAGCTGTGTACCAACCTGACTTCTGCACAACACAACTGATGGTCCCAACCCCATTAGGAAGGCAAGAAAGTCCACCAATGAACCCTGACAGGGACACCTGTGAGGTGAAACCATCTCAGGTGACGACATCATGAAGCTCACTGAGAGAAGGCCGAGGGTTGGCAGCGCTGTCAACAAAGCAAAGGGCGGCTGCTTACAGGAATCTGAAATATAAGAGAACTGCCAATAAGAGTTGGCAGTTCGTCTTGTAATCGGAAGGTTGCCGGTTCGAGCCCCGGCTCGGACAGTCTCGGTAGTTGTGTCCTTGGGCAAGACACTTCACCCGCCGCCTACTGGTGTTGGCCAGAGGGGCCGATGGCGCGATATGGCAGCCTCGCCTCTGTCAGTCTGCCCCAGAACAGCTGTGGCTACAACTGTAGCTGCCTCCACCAGTGTATGAATGTGAGAGTGAATGAATAGTGGATTTGTACAGCGCTTTGAAGGTCTCGAAAAGCGCTATATAAATGCAATCCATTATTATTATTATTATTATTATATAAGACATATTTAGAGTTATCATTTTTTTGCTACATAATTTCATACATTTTGTTTCATTTATTTGATCTCTTCAATATATATTTACAATTCAGAAAGTAGTAAAAATAAAGAAAAACCATTCAATCAGAAGGTGTGTCCTGGTTTGACTGGGAGTGCAGAGCATTATGTGGGAGAAATCATCTGCTTCTGAATATAAATAAGTTTAGACAGCAGACGAAGGTTTTCCATTCCATTTTTAGTACTCTAGTTTCCTTCATGAAAAATAAAAACTTTACTTTACGTGAAACCACACAAGTGGGAAATGGCTACAAACAAACGCAGTACCGTCATCACTGAGCCTGTACACCGAGCAGCAGGTACACCATCGTCTCCTTTGTTATGGCGTTCATGTCGTAAACAAATGACGTCACAGGACTTTCAGCCTATAATGGCACCATGCACATTAGGCGGTACTCAATTGTAATGGAAAACGAGTCATGTTGAGCCGATCTGAGTAGGTACTAATGGAAAAGGGCCACTAGTCTGTCTCCTCATCCAGGACCAGTTTGCCTTGGGAGACGACATAGAAGAGCAAAGTGCCAGCTGAGCTGCTGGGATCACTCCTGCACACAAAGTGCTCCTTCATGGAGGGTAAGACAAAAAAATAAATACTACAAAAAACAGAAAAGAATTGAAGGTAAGCATAATTGTTGTGTCAGTACATTCAAATGTTTATGTTAAAAAAAAGTAATATGAAGAAAGAAAACTTTCTGTCCCAGATTTTTAGAGAAAAAAGAAAAAAATGTAATTTTGTGACTTTTCAGGGAATATCACTCAGCTGGGCTGACTCGGTTTATTTTCTCATAATGTGAAAATGTGACTCATACATAGATACAGATTGCATTATGGGAAGTGAAGTAATATTATGTAAGCTTGACCGCAGTGATGGTATTGGGTTTGTATGTTCATGATGAATCAAAAACAGCTTTTTGTCAGCTCCTGTCCCATCTCACTGTGACTGACTGACAATACATAAATGCACACAAACACGCAAAGTAAATAAAATGGCTTCCACAGGTCTAGCAGCTGGCAACATAATTGGTTGGTCAATATTATTGACCAACAGCCCTTATTAACCCCCTACAGAATAAAATATGACCATTTTGTATGTGCACAATGCGCCTTGCCATGGTGCGCTGTGCAGTGCTGCAGTGCAGACACACTGTGCTGGCCTGGGTACCATCCATAACGTGTTACCACTGTCACCTCAGTGCTTTACCTCCTCTCTGTCACTCCACAGCCCTGAAACAGCGGCTGTTAACATTTGAAGCAAGAGCAGAAAAAAAGCTAATTGGTGTGCCACTGAAACCATGGGCCTGGTATTCTGTAGAAAGCTGGGCTTTGGAGGGCCATTAATTAACCTTAGTGCTATGATTACTACTTACATTAGAAGGGAATACATTAGAAGTGGCAGCAGGCCTCTTTTTTTCTGCCCTGTACTTCAGAGAGGGCCCCGGTGGAGCTCTCCATGCCCCCGCAAGCAATGATATGTTAACGGGGAAGCAACTAATTAGATGTCAAAAATTCATAAGGCCTATCTTTAATATTGCATATCTATCCCCAGCCTGTCACTTCAAAACAAGGGGGATTGCATAAACAGGGCAACCGCAACACAAACTCCCCCTCCATCCCCATCATGGGACCTGGGTGGGTAAGGTGGGGCATGCAGCTAATGAGCTGCAAGAGGGAGCCATGCTAGGAAGGTGAACGGGAGGAAGTGGAAGACTGAGGAAAGAAGAAGAGGGGAACGAGTAGAAAGAAGAAAGACAATCAAAGGAATTTCTATTACAAATGCCACAGAGGACATTCTCTGAACATCAGTGAGGAACATTGGACCTACCGTACTGTCGCCGCCTTTCTTGCTCCCAGTCATTATGATTAACTCGTACAAACAGTTCGATCATATTTTATTTGAATAATAAGATATAATGCACTATAATTGCTGCCTGGCATTTTCAGGCCAGTTTACATCCATCCATGTCTGTCAGGAGTAATATACAGGGAGTGCAGAATTATTAGGCAAGTTGTATTTTTGAGGAATAATTTTATTATTGAACAACAACCATGTTCTCAATGAACCCAAAAAACTCATTAATATCAAAGCTGAATGTTTTTGGAAGTAGTTTTTAGTTTGTTTTTAGTTTTAGCTATTTTAGGGGGATATCTGTGTGCGCAGGTGACTATTACTGTGCATAATTATTAGGCAACTTAACAAAAAACAAATATATACCCATTTCAATTATTTATTTTTACCAGTGAAACCAATATAACATCTCCACATTCACAAATATACATTTCTGACATTCAAAAACAAAACAAAAACAAATCAGCGACCAATATAGCCACCTTTCTTTGCAAGGACACTCAAAAGCCTGCCATCCATGGATTCTGTCAGTGTTTTGATCTGTTCACCATCAACATTGCGTGCAGCAGCAACCACAGCCTCCCAGACACTGTTCAGAGAGGTGTACTGTTTTCCCTCCTTGTAAATCTCACATTTGATGATGGACCACAGGTTCTCAATGGGGTCCAGATCAGGTGAACAAGGAGGCCATGTCATTAGTTTTTCTTCTTTTATACCCTTTCTTGCCAGCCACGCTGTGGAGTACTTGGACGCGTGTGATGGAGCATTGTCCTGCATGAAAATCATGTTTTTCTTGAAGGATGCAGACTTCTTCCTGTACCACTGCTTGAAGAAGGTGTCTTCCAGAAACTGGCAGTAGGACTGGGAGTTGAGCTTGACTCCATCCTCAACCCGAAAAGGCCCCACAAGCTCATCTTTGATGATACCAGCCCAAACCAGTGCTCCACCTCCACCTTGCTGGCGTCTGAGTCGGACTGGAGCTCTCTGCCCTTTACCAATCCAGCCACGGGCCCATCCATCTGGCCCATCAAGACTCACTCTCATTTCATCAGTCCATAAAACCTTAGAACAATCAGTCTTGAGATATTTCTTGGCCCAGTCTTGACGTTTCAGCTTGTGTGTCTTGTTCAGTGGTGGTCGTCTTTCAGCCTTTCTTACCTTGGCCATGTCTCTGAGTATTGCACACCTTGTGCTTTTGGGCACTCCAGTGATGTTGCAGCTCTGAAATATGGCCAAACTGGTGGCAAGTGGCATCTTGGCAGCTGCACGCTTGACTTTTCTCAGTTCATGGGCAGTTATTTTGCGCCTTGGTTTTTCCACACGCTTCTTGCGACCCTGTTGACTATTTTGAATGAAACGCTTGATTGTTCGATGATCACGCTTCAGAAGCTTTGCAATTTTGAGACTGCTGCATCCCTCTGCAAGATATCTCACTATTTTTGACTTTTCTGAGCCTGTCAAGTCCTTCTTTTGACCCATTTTGCCAAAGGAAAGGAAGTTGCCTAATAATTATGCACACCTGATATAGGGTGTTGATGTCATTAGACCACACCCCTTCTCATTACAGAGATGCACATCACCTAATATGCTTAATTGGTAGTAGGCTTTCGAGCCTATACAGCTTGGAGTAAGACAACATGGATGAAGAGGATGATGTGGACAAAATACTCATTTGCCTAATAATTCTGCACTCCCTGTATATACAACATGGAGAAATGTCATGGCTCACATCTCTGAAGTCGTCTTTTCATTCGTATTGCAATAGGTCTCTGATAACCAAGCACATGTGGTCTGCCTGTACAGGGATTGTGAAAAAACAGGTCTTTCTAAAGAGCTTAATGACCTTGAGCATGCTACTGTTGCAACAAGTCATCCATTATTTTTCCCTCTCCTACATCTTCCACACTAAGTGGTAATCTAACCAAGTGGATAACCACAACAGCTCAGACCACAGGAAGTTACAGTGTGCGGTTCACCAGTGCTCTGCTAACAAGTTCCAAGCCTCATCTGGTATTAACACCATCAAACATCTGCACTGGGAGCCGAGCAGCTCCTGCAGGTGCATCAGTAAGTGGCCCAGAGCTGTTGTCAGTATAGTGTATGTGTGATGATCTTTGTTTCTTTTTGAATTCTTCCTTTTTCAGTGCCTTCAGTGGTTCTGCTGTTGGTCTGAGTCAGGTTTTATTTTCAGTCACTTCCTTTAATATTAGTCCTTCTGGTTGCTTTCTGTGTCTTAATTCTCCTCATTGGTTTTTTTCCTCACCCTTGTTATTGTCTTGATTTACTTGTCATGTCATCATCTGGTCTTGTTCCTGTGTCATGTATGTGTCTTTATATTTAGCTTCCCAAGATCTGGACTTACTTGCAATTTTTAGAACTTCAGTAATAGTTCTCCAGGATTTCTGAAGGTTTGACGTTTTTCTCCAAAATAAGCTGCATTTTTATTCAATTTCATTCTATTATCAGACAATTTTCAGAGGAATTTTTAAGCCACTTAACAATAACACAGGAAACATTCGATCGTAAAAAAGCACCTAAGTAAAAAGATGAATCAGTGTTTTTGGATTCAGTGATAACATCTGATAGATTTCAGTTTGTGCATGTAAATGTCGAGTATGCTATGCACACAGGTTCTTTATTTGAACATATTAAATGAATATGTAGGACTGCCTCCATTTATGTGTGCAGCATCAGTTACAAACAGCCTCAGAGTAATGCCTAAAAGGCAGGTCATGCATTTATTAATCTCAGGCTTGCTAGCCTTCTTTGATTACTTCAGCTGTAATTCGTTGGTACTGTGTTGTAGGTGAGATAAGAACACAAAGCAAATCATTAGAACAGTGGGAGCTTAGGCTAACCTGATGCTGAATGCTGGGAGTTTGAGCTGGTCCTTAAACACCGGGCGCTGGCTACTAGAAGGAGATCAGCTGTGGCTGATGAGAACTGAAAAGACTCACCCACAGGCGGAGCTGGAGAAAGGAGCACCGAGATACACTGGCAGGAAGAAAACAAAGGCTGGAGGGGAACCTAGAACCAGCCCCACGTGATGACAGCATTAGAAAATGAAAGAATGAAGGACCCGGCAGTATAAAAAGACTGATGTTTTACAGGCATCAGTGTTTTTTTTAATAACAGGCAACAAATCTAATGAGGACTTTAAGTACTTAATAGTTTTAACAGTTAGTTGGTTAATTCCACCACATATTCACTCACTGAGTGGACACAATAAAAGACAAAAACTGATCCTATCAATCTATTGGAGATTATGTATCGGAATTTCAGGAGCAGGACCACGCCTCCAAACACGCTCCTTCTGGTTGTCATCTACAGAGGTTTCCCCAGTTCTGCAAGCTGATCCTTCCCGTTTACGTGCCCCACTCTCCCTCCCTCCTTGTTCTCATTTCTTTAACTTCTTCACTCCTGTTTACTACACAGGGATCTGCCAGGCCCAGGGGCCGTCGCCAGTCCCCTTCGAGGCCTTCCCCAAACCACAGCTCAATTTATGTCAAAGCATCACCTTTACCTACTAAAACGCTGTCTAACCTAAAATGAGAACGTGGGCCCAGCGAGTGAATATCAATATTCAAAGTGAATGCAAGCTGCTGCTGGGCATTGAGAGGTCACATCCATTTGACTTCCTTTTGCTTGGATTTAGCGCTGTGCTGTACACAAACAATGAAGCTCAGTTTAACCAGAGTAAGAATCAATATCTTCAACAAACTAAGATGATAAAGTACATCAGCTCCTTGGCTGGCAGCTATGCCACCAGACTAATGGCTCTAAAAGCTAAAATTAGCTCCTCTCTGGTGATCTGGCCTACATGAGATAACACATTTGATGTTATTTAAAGAACAAATATAAATAAGCACACACTTTGTAAGTCACAGCAATATCCCTGCAATATCAGAACAGTTTACACTTTTGCTTTATTTCAGCTACAGCGTGTTTTAAATCTGCAGTACTAATCTCCTCAGCTTCTTTCTGCGTCACCAACAAACACCACCGCTGAAGCAGCAACGCCTGAGTGCTCTGCAACATTGTGACATCAAGAACACGGGACACTTCATCCTGCACCATTTCAACGAGATCAGTTGGGAAAATATAACATTAGAACAAAATGTCAGGAAATAATATTATAATACAATATAAAAATACCAGTATTGGTATCTTTGGGGGTATTTCCAGGCTCTAAGATGCGACGCTCATCATTATGTGTACAAATCTAAATACTTTGTTACAAAACATTCACATATAAACAGCACGAACCATTAACAGCTGCTAAATACCAGGTTACTACTTGGTGTAACTGTAAAAATAAAATGATCAAGTATAAAATGATTATTAATCACATTATATATAATGAAGAATAACTATTAATAAACTATTTGAATCCATGTTCATAAATGCATAGTAAGAGGAGTAATACTTTGCAAATGATGAATTAGATATTTATCAATACCTTACTAATGCTTGTGTGTAGTTATTATAAAGCTGCACCAGTTTAGGGAGGTCTGAACAATATTTATTCAAATGAACACCAGTTTAACTAATTAAGAAAATATGTAGGCACAAATAAACTGCCAGGCAATAGCTTTGATTTAATTTGCACAATCACATTAATGACAGTTTACATGCTTTGCAGACATTTCTTCCTTTGCTTTATTTATGTTTTTGGACCCAGAACTGACGATATTTGGACAACCCGTTGGCTAATGCTAGCAGGCCTGACCCATGTTTCACCAAGTTTAATGACATTTACATTTGCAAAGCTGCAACTTTGCAAAAATGCATATTTGCAAAGATGTTTGGTCATAATTTTCACTGGACTGAATACTCCAAAGAAGAAGGTGCTGAGTTTCCATCACTACTTTCTTTATAGTCAGGAATCACAGCTTCTTTGGACTGGCCACTTAAGTGCTGCTTATATGTAAGATTTCAGTTCATTTATTGAAAACCAGTGTACATAATTAAGCTTTGTTTCCAACATTTATAATGCACCTTCATTTTCTTAGTGCAACCAGGCTGTCTGTAAAATGACATTTCTCCCTATTTGCTCTTTAGATTAACCAAAAGAGAATTCAGTTGTGTCATGCATACCTGTATCCATTCAAAGTTGGATTAAATAACACATCCTGACTGCTGGCCACTGAAGCAAAAAATTAGCCTGCTGGCTCCAGTGAAAGGTCGCCGTGCAGGGGAAGAAATGCGGGGTCACTTTACTCTGACTGTGAACTCTTGCTGAAAGTGAGTCAAGCTGCTGACAAAAGTCAGACAAGAAAGGTCCAACTGGTCGTTTCAAGAGCTGATGGGAGCCCTCCATTTCCTCTAACTGAGATATTCACTGTCCCAGTGTTACACTGTTTCATGATGTAAAGCAGTCACATTGCTGTGCGCAGTCTGTTTGTGTGATGAGTTTATGCACTGCGCTGCCTGAGCTAACTGCTGCAAGCAGATAGGATCAGGCTCCGTGTCATTAGGTTAATTGAAAATCCTATAACTTCTTAGAGTCGTACACTTTTGTTCAGCTTGTTGATTGAAGTCTCTGCTTAGTTAAAGAGATAAACACAGTATATGCAAAAAGGAAATTGTGTATAACTTTATGTTGGGATCACTAATTGGCAGCAGAATCGTGTGTCAGCCGTTTCCCAGAGCAAACCGAGCACCTGGAAAGGTGGACATTTATACCTCTTTACCTGCAGGTGAACTATTTCATGATTGTGTTCCCTCAGGTATGTTAACCAACAATAAAATGAAAATGACCTGACTTTGGAATGAATTGAGATGGTAATGACCTGCTGATCTGATTTGTTAATGAAACTGATGCAATTAGCATCATGTGACAGCGTCAGTGTCAAATGGTGAAATGAAAAGTTCTAAATATAAACCACACTTCCACCCTCTGTGGTGTGAGTCTGACACTACGTTTTGCATTTTTCTGAACACAACCTAAATATAGGATCCGTTTGAACTGGAATCTCAGAGCCTCAGTTTGTCCACCCTGTGCTTTGTACCTGGGCCAGTCCGGCTCGTCTTTCTTCCTGTGTATGTACAGTGGGGTGGATTCTTCATGGCGTGACACACACGACTGTCCATATTTGTTTATTTAGGAGTTAATTGGTCCTTTTAAGCTTGCACTCTTATCTCCCCCTGTGGAAAAAAGCGTCTGGAGATAAGCAAAAGATGCTAAACTTTCATTTTGCGAGTGTGATGTGCATTCTAAAATCTCCCTTTATCACTCCCAGGCTGCTCGTTAAGCACATGTGGCCACATTTTCTATAGCTTTGGTGCGAGGGGTCACGAGACAACCAGCAGATTGTTTCCATCACTCAGAGGATTCAGATACTTCCATCTCCAGACTCCCACTGCCTCACCTGGAGTAAAATAATGACAGTGAAGTTTTCTGACAGTCACAACTTGTCCATGATTTTAGATTTCTGCTCTTTTGTTGGCAAAGTTTTTATTATCAAGGAATGTAAATGCTCTTAATGAAGCTAATTTATTCAGATGGAAATTTCCTTAGACTGCTGACAGCGGTGCAACACAGTTCAAAGAAAGAATTTACATGAGCGGCACAGTTAATGAACTGACAACTATCCCTGTACTATCTACTATATCTCTTGTTAAACTGTCACCGTCACATTTTCTCTGCTGCAAATGTGACGGTGACAAAAGGTCCGGATGATTAGAAACTCAGCTGGCCACCCCCACGACTGCTGCACATTTCAAAGAGGACGTATCTGGGCTCTTTTTCTCCGTGATACTGGAAAAGGTGAGAAAATGGTCGTGGTGGCCATCTTTGCTACTGGCCCAGTGCCATCAAATGATTCACCTCATTAAGGAGCCAATCAGGTATAATGAAGCATGGGGCAAAGTCGGTCGCTGTGCCAAACAATTCTTTGCTGTGACTTGTCATCCTCCTCCCATCAAGGTAGTGCAGTCACCAAGGAGCACAAAGACACATGAAGGGTGGAGAGATTCTGCAAAGCTGGTGACCCCCCCACAAAAACATCAGTGAGGTCCACCTCCCACATCCTTTCCTCTCTCACTTCCTCCTTCTCAGTCACCTCCTCATCTTTAAATCAAACAGCCCACCCACCCCTCACTCCCTCCCCACCTGTCACACATTTGGGAGATAGAGGGATGGAGACAGCATCGCTTCGTTACCAGCCTCACACTCGGAGCTTTTCAAACAGATTTTGGCTAATGAGGGAGCATTTAGAAGCTCAGGTATGCCGACATCTAGAGGAAGAGGGAGCTGAATGGGGGAGGGTTGTGGTAGAGTACAGTACGGCGGTGAGACACACACATGCACACACTGCACAGTGCAGCGTACTGCATCCTCACAGCTTTTTTGTTTTTTGCCTGTGAAACCCCCACACACAGAAAGCATAAATTCACCTGTATGCACAGTTTCTCTCACACACAGCTCAGAGTTGTCAGTGCAGGTGAACAAAGTGAATGGGATATGTGAATGACAATAAAGATTTCTTTTAACATCAGTGAGGGGAAGGCAGGCGGCAGGGTGGAGGTGGGAGGAGGATGAGTCTAGAAAGACAGGCTGCAGAGGTTCGCATTACTCTGAGGGACCCATCGACTGCATATGCCATCTTTAATGATGAGGTCTTGCCAAACTGGCACCCAGTCAGCCAACCAGGAGAGTGTAAAGTGGGAGAAGAAACCCTGCAAAGCCATTATTTCAAACCTCTGTCTCTCCTTTTTTCTTCTCCTCCTCACCCCACTCTTCCTGTTCCTTTAAATGTGAGTTTTAATAGACACTGCTAAATTTCCTCTGTCTCCTTAAAGTTTAATTCACCCACTTTTCTCTCACTCCTGCACCCCCATTATGGAGCAGTGGCAGCAGCTGCAAACAGGGCATTATTATTTCATAAAATGAAAACATTCTTTTGAGATGAAGGAACGAGAGGACGAGCTGTGGCAATATTTTGATGGCACAGTTATAATGGCAGGACCCACTTTTTACACAGTCTTACCCACGTTAATGACTGAATGGCTATTCTCTATTTTTCACTAGTTTGGGCTTCAAAGTTACCAGTTTTGTTTAGATGGTAAAAACTTGTGATTTTGAACCCTTGTAAAAAAAACCCAGCTCTGCTCAGGTAATATTATCAACTGAAAATATTTTGTGCTTCATTTCTCAAAAACATCATTAAGATCAGTTTAGCAACAAAAAGCATCTCTGTCCTGTTCGCTCAGTGTTTCCCTGTGAGCAGGCTGATCAGGTGGTGGCCTTTAATGTCATTCACATGTCTTTCCTCCTGCCTTGGACACACTGTAACTCTGTTGTCTTTGACTGTAGTCACCAGATGAGGAAGACGGACATCTAACCTTGCATTGTAAGAAACTGAACAAATGAATTAACCGTCCCCTTTTTTAGAGGCCTCAGTCTTTATGAAGATATTAAACTGTATATGCTGCACACTGCTCTGTTAACACACAGTTGTAGGTTTCCCCATGTTTAAAATTAGTTATTTGCAGTCAGTGGTAATATCTTCATACTGCACATAGCTTTTGTAGTTTCAATTCCATTTTTCAAATGTTATTTATATAATGCCAGATGACAACACAGGTGACCTCAAGGCACTTAATATTGTAACGTAAAGATCCTACAATATTAGAAAAAATCACCCCGTCCCCTTGGCAACAGCGGGAAGAAAAAAATCCATTTTAACAGGAAGAAACTTCTGGCAGAACCTCAGGGAGGGGCGGGGCTATCTGCCCCAACTGGTGGGGGTGAGAGGAGGGAAGCATGACAAAAGAAATGCTGTGGAGGAGAGCCAGAGATCAATGATTATATAATTATAAGTAGAGTTCTGTATAAACATATAGTGAGTAAAAACAGGTGGGTGAAGAAGAAAGTGCACCATGAGATGCCCCCAGCAGCCGAGGACAGTTGTAGTGTAGGGAGGATTCAGGGTCACCTGATCCAGCCCTAATGATAAGCTTCATCAAAAAGTAAAATTGAAGCCTAATCTTGAAAGTAGAGATAGTGTCTGTCTCCTGAATCCAAACTGGAAGCTGGTTCCACAGAAGAGGGGCCTGAAAACTGAAGGCTCTGCCTCCCATTCTACTGTTAAACCACCAGTAACCAACTAGTCTGAGAGCACAGTGCTGTACTGTACGTCAGGCCTTTTAGATAAGATGAGCCAATGAGGAGAAGCCAATATGAGATAAATGTGTAATGTAAATAGAAATGGTCACAGAACCCAGTGAAACTCCATAATTATCCGTAGTGCCTGAAGAGGACTCCCCATTATATGCAGTTTTAATTTCACTGACTAATAATTTTCATCAGTTTCTGTCAAAAACCTTTTTCTAGTGAAAACTAATGCAGCAGGGCAAAAACTGTCATTTGAGTGTTTCGTCAGAATGCTAAAATGAAATCAAATTGTCAGTGTTTTCACTGTTTACATCAGATTCAAACCCCTGCAGCGCCGGACCTTAAACACTGAGGACGTGCTCCACACAGTATTTCGCCGTATCAGCTCGCTCAGTCACAGCTGGGCAGATGGGATTTGCTTGTTAAAAGTTGCTAATAGGTAATGTTAGTGAACCTGTTAATACATCTTTTGCTTATTATTCTGTTATTATATCACAACTATCTGATTATTGATTTGAGTTATCCATTTTATGTTTCTTTTAAATGTGTTTACTGTGATGTCGCAGATTTGCTGAACTAAATTTTGTTATAAAGTCACAATAAATGAACGTATTTATGATTACTGTGTTTATTTTAATCCTAATTCAATCTCTTATTAAGTCTGTTGTCTTTCTTGCTACACGTGCTTATTGTATCTGTTTAAGTGTAGCTTCCACACAGTCACACACCCACAGATTCGCTGTGGTGCCGTCAGTCTTACTCAGTTACTAAATTCCTGAGCAGTGCCCCCCTGGCTGTTCCATCTGATTTGAAGTGATGGTGTTCTGGTGGCACCATCTCTGTGTGCCTCAGAATAAAATGTACACTGAACACCCACTCACAGACACACACAGACACACACACAGGGATGCACGCACTCACGTACTATAGCTTTCCAGCAAACCCTCAGTTGGTCCCTTTCTCTCTAATTAGTAATTAACACATTTTTTGTACAGGCCTTTATTTATAGGCCGTCTCTTGCCAAACAGAATACCGGTGCCAGGATCAGATGGAAGTGGAGCATGAGGTGAGCAGGGAGTCCAGACCGCTTGATAAATACACTGTAATGGTTTGGGATTAATTGACTGATCAGTCAAACAACATGCAGCCACTTTTTAAATGAGTGGGTTCATTCACATTAAAGTGGCGTCATTAAAGCCACTGTTGGCCCCACACTGCTGTTACACTTCATCTCTAACATGGATACGTCTGACATTTGAACAAAAATGATGAACATAAAGATTAGTTTCAGAACTCTCCTCACTCTCAAACAATACCCAACGTTTCTGCACATTTCAATGTTATGAAATAATTATCAGAATTACACATTTGACCTTTCTTTCTCTGCACAGTGTCTACAGTGGCTATGTGCTGATTTCAACCACCACACACTGTAAGCTTTGAGCTTAGGCATAGCTGACCCATCTCTCTGGGGTCTTAGTCTGGGCTACTCTTGGCACTTATGGCTGAGTTACAGCACTAATAAATAAATATAAGAAGCTGGGTTTACATCTCACTGTGCCCGTGCACATGCAATGAATGTACTTCAGGATAACTGCAGAACAGCTGGATGAAACCACATTGTTTTTCTGTTAGATCCTATTACATGTTCAAGGGTCATTCTGTCCAGGACGAGCTCTGAAAGCTGATCCTGTGGTGTTGCCAGAGTTAACAATAATGTGAATGATGTGATTTGTTAACAGGTGTCTGCGATGTGAAACAGCAAATCGCTAAATACAAAAACTAAAATCTCTTAAGTTGCTTCTTAAGCATCTGGACTTCTTTAAGTTGCTTAAGAAGCAACTTAAAGGAGTCCAGATGCTTTTCTTTCCAAGCTCCTTAGACTACGATGACCTGGATGACTGAGAACCTTCACAGACATAAAATCTCTGAAGCACTCAGCACTCAAAACTAGGGTTAAAATGAGCTTTAGAGCTCTTAAAAAGATTTTTTTCACCTTGGTTCAACATGTGATCAGTCTTATTGCTACGTTCATGAAATGTTAAATATGACACAGTCAGCACACGTGTGTGTCCTCGTGTCCTGGTCAGGTGACCCAGTGTTTGTGTTTTCTGGTCACACTCTGTGTTGTTTTCTGCTAATGCTAGATTTACAGTCTTTAGGTTTCTTCCTCTGCTCCGTGTTCCCTGTCTCCCTGTCAGTCATGTCTCCATGTCACAGTGTCGAGTCCACGTCTTTGTGAATGTCTCGTGTTTCCTGTTTTATTTTGACAGTCCTGTGTTCAGTGTTTTCAGTTTTGCTTCCTTGTCTCATTTTGTCAGATTAGTCCCAGCTGAGTTTCCCTCCTGTATCTCATGGTTATCCTTTGTGTTTCCTCTGCCCGTTGTCGTGTCGTCCCATGTAGCTGTGTGTTCTCCTGTGGTCCTTGTCATCCTCTTAGTTTCTAGTTTCCTGTGTTAGGTTTTATTTCCCTGTACGGAGTATTTTAGAGAAATAAAGCTGCCTCTCTCAGTTCGCGAGTCCACATCCTGCCTGCTACAGCACCAGACATGACAATATCTCACTAACTTGTCTTTGCAGTCCTAAACCAACACACTTTTATGTCTCCACAGAACTTCTGGTTACTGAAAACGGAGGATAGAAATAATGTGTTTTTCATTTATTGCTGAATGTGTGCCTCACCTCTATTTAAAACATCTTTTGGTGTCACTCACTTCCTCACACACACACACACACCTCTGTGAGAGTGATAATCAGGCTGGATGGCTGATTCTTTTCATAAATTTTAGTATCTCCTTATTTCAGGCTTTGCTGCCTCTTGACTGCCATTAGTTCCCCACAGGTGACAGAGCTGATCTCCATTGCACGCCACTCCTTTTTATGAGGTTTCCCTTCACTCACAGCACTGGTGCCTACTACGTGTCCTAGCTGGGGTTTTAATATAAGGACCGAGTCATTCTGCCTTCGGGATGCCTACCTCTTGACATTTATCATTTATTCTGACATAAAATCATTCTTTAAAGAGGTTCTGTGGAACTGCTTCAAGGTGATAAAATGTTTACCATCAGAAAACATCATCTTGCAAATGATGGACAGAGAGTCCAAGGAGGAGTCCAGGGAGAACAGGAACTCAAGGACCATTAAAAGGTTTCACACGTGTCCAGTCTTAATGCCGATCTGCCAACAAAACAGAAACAAAATCACATAAAATACATATCTAAACAGTCCCAACTAAAGCTATAGGTTCATCCCACAGGCACAACGGCTAAAAGTCCTAGTAACTCAAGAAGGAAATTATCTAAGACGTTCACATTTACACCATACGTGCTGGTGGGCACCAGTGCAGCTGAGGAGCAGCACTGGTGCCCACCAGCATTTTCATGTTGGGATGCTGACTCACCATCTTTGTGGAGGGTCTGAGGTACTGGCAATAGCTTCCTCTAGCAGGATAATATTGTTACATCTTCTCAAAGAACACAACAAAGAGTCCGAAGTGTTGCCCTTCAGATCTCCAGGTCCTTAGCTTGATCAGCATTCATGGGATGTGCTCGTACCAACCTGTTCCAAAAAGGCCCCGCCAGGTAAACCCACAGGGCTCAAAGGATCTGTGGTCCTAAAGCCAGACCCCACAGCGTCAGCAGAGGATGAGGAGGACAAATGTCAACAAAAACTAGAAAAAAATTAACCTGTTAACATCCTCCATTGGGTGACCAGTTTCAGCAACCATCTATCTGACAACCAGATGAGCGAGCGGCTGCTGTCAGTTACATAAAAGTTCCCGTGTAGCTTTGGACTGATCCACCATGTTTCTCATGATCATTTGAATCATTTCCAGATAATCACACAGTCACCGAGCTTCTTGCTGATGGCCCATTCCAGCTCTAAATGGTAAATGGCAAAGATATTCATTTGAAATGAGCTCATCAATAAACTAATAAACAGTAGACAAATGCAATAGTTCCTCCGCCACAGGAACACAAAAAGACAGAATTAGCAAGCGTGATTAAGACGTGTGTACATGCAGCTCAAGGTGAAGAATATTTCCAACAGGGACATAAAGCAGGTTTAAATGTTTGAGAAACTTGACATTGTTGAACAGTGAAGTGTGTTTCTGTGTATTACAACCAAAGCAACATTAAGAGCTGGGATGTGCCCATCCCAATTCATCTGTCAAAGTCATTCAACAAAACGCAAAATTAGAAACCTCTTGTTGTGATATTGACAAAAACATTTATTATCATGGACATTCTCTCTCTGTCTCTCTCTTTCTTTTTCAAGCTAAAGGTAATTATATTGGGGAACAAAAGCATACCGTTGTTGAGAAGCAGAAAAGCCACTTAAACATCTAAAACATGTCTTTGAATGAGGCTTGGTGTTGGAGCGCAGAATCTGAGGTGAATTGCAGATTTCTTTATTTGCAGCTGTGTGTGTGTGTGTGTGTGTGTAGACAACAGACTGAGGAACAGCTTGTATCCTAGAAATGTCTATAAGTATTTCATGAGAGAGGTTTGTGCTTTTTACATGGAGGTCCATTGGACCTAAAGGTTTTTGGAGCAGCTCCTGGTGACTCTCAGTGGTATTTAAGATACTTCCTACGGGCTTTGCTTTTTAAATCAACTTTTCAAATATGAATCATCAGACCTAGTCTAGCAAAACACCAGAACACACATTTAGATGTGGATGTGAGGTTAATTAGTTGAATGGCTACAGTGATCTTATTATAAGTTTATGTAAGTGATATCAGTATCAGTCTTAATGGTGTTGTTGGGAACCACTGTCACCACAAGAAAGTGTTCTACTTGCAACTATACTGCAAGTATCCACTCAGGTGTTCCAATCACTTCCATGGTGACAGGTGTTTCGCAAACCCAAGCAGCTAGGTATGGAGGCTGCTGCTACAAACATTTGTGAAAAAATGGGTTGCTCTCAGACACTCTGTGAATTGTAAAGTGGTACCCTGATAGGATGCCAGTTGTTCCATTGGGAATGACAGCAGCTTAGTCATGAAGTGGTGGGGCATATAAAGTCATAGATCATGTTCACAAGATGCTAAGGTGCGTAGTGTGCAGAGGCCACAAACTTTCTGCAGTCAGTCACTACACACCTCCAAACTTCTTGTGGCCTTCAGATTAGATCAGGAGCAGTGTGGAGAGAGCTTCATGGATTGTGTTTCCATGGCCAAGCAGCTGCATACAAGCCTTACATCATCAAGTGCAATGCAAAGCATCGGATGCTGTGGTGTAAGGCACATTACTACGGTGGCCCCTAAAGACAAAGCACGTACAAACTCCGAAGCACATTGCTGGTTTTAACTGAACTGCCAAAACAGAGCTACCTAGATCACTTAAATTACTCAATCGAAAGCATATGTGTATTGTTTGTGTATTTATACACAAGCACTCATATATATTCAAATAATTTTTAAAAAAAGTTCATTTACCTGTTACTACCTCACACCAAATCCGGTCATTGGTACTTCCTGGCTTGTATAGCCACCAGGTAACAAAAGCTCAACACTGCCCCTAGCATCCTGGAGCACTTCCGTTGTGTTTTGGAGTTTGTACGTTGCTTTGTCTCTAGGGTCCACCGTACAGTACCACTGATCTGCAGAGCAGTGGAGTGACAAATCGTGCTTCTGTTTGTCTGACTAAACTGTGCCAAGGTCAGTGTGTTGCCCTTAAGGCATTTCTCTGAATAAATAAGTTCATAAGTTTAAAAATAAATAATTCTAAAAATATTTGTCATTAAAAAATTATAAATACATGTTGTTAAAATGAAACGCTTTCCATACGTTTTAGTTAAAAGGAAAAGATCGCTAAAATGTATTTCCTGTTCTGGCGGCGCACTTCCGGTTCCGGTCAAGCACTTCCGGTTCCGGTCAAGCACTCGGTTTATGCTGAGAAACAGGCTCCACATGCTAAAGGGAGTATGGAAATGTAATCAGATGCCATCTACTCTGAATTATCAGGCTAGCACGCTGTAAGTTACTTTATATGACAGTTTATACAGAGAGGGTGGATATTAATGTATATTTTGCTAACATGAATGTTTTAGTGAGAGTAATGCACTTTATTGATGTAAACATGCTTCTGCCTGTTGAGATGGAGTTTATTTTCTGTCATTTCAGTTTTCACCACATGTTCATGGAGACAATTAAACAAGCTGCAACTAAACTCCAGGGTCTCCATTTGTGGTTTAACTCTGTGTCACCAACATCTTTGTTGAAAACACTATAGTCAGAGTAGGTGGATTTTGTTGTGTTGCTGTTTTTCAGAATTTGGGTCAGCCTCTCGGTTCATGTTCGAGTTCAGTGAGGGAACTCTCAATGCTTCTGCATACTAAGATTTTCATGGCCCTAACTTTATGGGAACAGTTTGGACATGGCCCTTTCCTGTTCCAACATGACTGTGCATGCTTGGTGTAGGAGAACTTGACTGGCCTGCACTGAGTCCTGACCTCAACCTGACAGAACATCTTTGGAATTAATTAGAGCAGAGTTTGTGAGTCAGGCCTTCTTGGAAGTGCAGTCCTACATATTTGTTTAATATGTGCATTGAAAGACATATCCTGGTCAAAAACAATGCCAGCATCATCATTCCTGCAGTTTAACTCATTGGTGTGTGTTATTTGGCTTCATGGACAGATACATTTGGGTGTCATCTGCATAGCAGTGAAAATGTTTGCTATGTCTTCTAATGGTACTGCCTACAGGAAGTATGTATGCACTGTAAACAGAATAGGTGCTAGCATGGAATGAATGAAGGCTTGGAAACAAACAGTGGTTTGAATCAGGAGTTAGACCAGACTGACACTGAAGCTTTGGGAGACGTTTGCTTTGGAAGAGACCTGGAAACAGGAAAGACATCAGGACCCGAGCAGCTGAACTAGCATTAACTCACAGGCTAGAGATTGCAGAGGACTAACAGGCAAACAGCTAGCCTATTTGAACTGGAGTGTAAGTGTAACAGATGCTGCCCAAACTAAGCAAACTAAACAAAGACCAGAAGTAGCACAGCTTTGATGATTTCAACATTAAACGTGACTAAACAAAAGCTTACCTCTATGATCATTCTAAATTTCCTCGCAGATCCCAAACATGTATAAAAAAGATGAAATTTAGACTGGTGGATGAAGGAGATCAGAAGAGGAACTTCAAAATATAGACTGGGAACAGGAAAATTCAGGAACGTAGACAGATGGCCTGGTGGCCAGAGCACAGGGAAACTGTAAAAATGGAGAGAAATTACACAAAGTTCAAAAGTAATTGTAACTTAAAAGCAAGAAAGAAGGAAATTTTAAAATCGAACAAGAAGAAATTTTTATCAAGAAATCTTATTTTGGTATCCATGGATCAAAAAGAAAAACAAAGGGAGAAGAACTCCCTGTGTCCTAGAAATGATTTTTATTTCATGGCCAAGTTTAAATACATTGATATAAATATTGTAATGAAAAAGTAATAATGGATATGTTAATCTTAATGTTGATCTTAATCATCTTAATATTTGTTATTGTGAATAAAAAAAACTTGAGATGTCAAAATACCAATTTCTGCCCAGCTTAGGCGGCAGCTTCCTACGAAGGACAAGCAAAAGAGAAATGAGACAGGGACAGAGGATAGAGAGGGTAAAGTTATGACTCACAAAGAGAAAGAGCCGGTGTTCAGAAACATCTGAGTGGTAAAACGAGGCAGGTGTTTAATTTGAGAATTAAGGTAGTGTGAAAGTTCATAAGTATGCTAATAGCACTGTGTCTCAGTCTGCCAGATGAAGCTTCCTCGACTGCTCAAGAGGAAAAAGAAATCCACCTAAAAACCTGTCGGGGTATGCACAGTGAAATTCATCCTCATTCAGCTCACATATGAGAAAAAAAGAAAAGCATTTAGGCACGTGGCTGCGTCCACTGGCTCTAACCATAACATACATAAATCATTTCTCTGCAGTTTGTGGTATGTAATTCCTCTCTGTTTTGGTATGATCGCTGCTGATGCTAAAAGAAGTATTAACATGAAGTAGGCAGCATATTTGGATACATACACTTCATGCCCTAAGCCCACCAGGAGGGCTCAGACAGACAATCCAGGCAGTAGAGTCACATCAGTCCCACCGTGCCTTTAGTTTGTTCCAAATGTTTATGGAAGAGAGAACCTTTGACACTATTTAATAACTATTTATTGATTGATTTAATGTGATTCTATTTTATAATACCTGTAAGCTAATCTTAAAATTGATGCTCAAAGAGCAAATACATTTTAGTAAGAAGAAGAAGTTTCAAACTACTGCTTGAAGAGCATATCACATTTTTGTGTAATAACAGAGCTATTTGATCCCAGTTTTATTTCATTCGTACCAAATATGAAGAACGGTGGTGAAAACAAATCTGGCTTTGTTATATCCTGGGAAATTTGGAGGCAATGACTTAACTATGAATTCTGTTTCAGGTTAGGTTCAGGTTATCGGTAAAAGCTGAACCTCTAGTTCATCTTTCAACAGGGTATCTATCTTGAGCCCTCCTACTAGTCTATCAAGGTAGGTGCACATGAGAAGAATTGAGCTTCCAACATCTTATAACTAAGGAGATGAAGTCTGGAGTAATCAAAAATTTTAGTTATGCAATTAAGCAAAAATATCTATTAAGTTATTTCTCTTAAAATGTAAATCTTTCCTTCCCAGGGCAAGAGTCACCATTAGAGGCCATCCAGGTCTTTATGTCTTTAAGACATTCCTGCAGTTTAACTCATTGGTGTGTGTTATCTGGCTTCATGGACAGATAGAGCTGGGTGTCATCTGCATAGCAGTGTAAATGTATGCTATGTCTTCTAATGATGCTGCCTAAGGGAAGCATGTATAATGTAAACAGAATTGGTCCTAGCACTGAACCCTGTGGAACTCCATAACTGACCTCAGTGTGTGAAGAGGACTCTCCATTTACAATTTCACTGATGATTCATTAATGATAAAGTTTATAGTTACCACCGGATCCGGCGACCTTGAACCCTCCTTTAACTGTGCTGCTGGGGGCTTCCCATGATGCACTGAGGGGTTCTTCTTTATCCACCTCTGAATGTCTATGCAGGCATTATAATTATTAATCTCTGGCTCTCTCTCTGAGTTATGAGAGCCATTTTGTTCATAAGTAGTAAAGCATCTTTTATGAACAGTGGGAGTGCACAGAGAGATGAAGAAACACTGTAAACAGGCACATTACACATTGGTATTTGTAAACTAAAGGTCAATTCTTCTCCTTGTCTACATGTATGTGCACCCTAGAGCTAATAATTGCACCTTCTGTCTGGCTGTGCAGATTTGCTGAAGAATTCAGTCGAACCCCAACCTTACACCTGACTATAAACCTTTGAGGTCTAAGCCTTAGCGATGACCCCTGACCCTGACTCTATCCCTATATTCTGAAGACAAGTTCAAAGTATTTAGTAAATAAGTTTAGTTGTTAGTGCATTTAGAATGATCACCTTATCTGCCCCGTGCATCACAAAACCTTTGAAACAAAAAGAAATAAATAAATAATATTCTGATAGGGTTGGGGTCATGACTAGTAATGACTTAGACCCACTGGGTTAACCAGCTGAGAGCTGTAAATTAATAATGATGTTCTGACAAGTTTTAGCCTGTCTTGAATTTTGGTGAAACTTGCAGGGAGTTTGCAGGAGTTCTCCCTGTGTCTGTTTCTCACATTCCCATCGTCGAGGCCATAACAGCAGGCCTGGTCAATGTTGAGGGGTTAAAGGTCACACTGACATGGACCTCCAGAGGACAGACTGACTGTTCAGTCAGGGAGTGACTGTGATGCAATTTCAAATTCATCTTGCAACAAGTGCCCCATGTGAATGGATGCCTTCATGTGTGTATGTGCTGTATGTTTGTGTGTTTGTAATAGCTGGAAAACATGAAGGCTGTCTCTGCCAGTACTGGCACAGGGGCTCTGTGGGGTAAGGAGGTGGGGATGGCTGGGACAGCCCTATGTCTGGATGGCCCTGGGGTGTGGTCCCATCCTCATCAGTGCAGATTTATGGTCATCCATAAGCATCTCTACGCTGGCTGCCAAGATCCAAGTCAGCAGCTAATTAAAACCTCACTGGAATCTCTGTGTAGTCACAGACCTACCAACAATCTGCCAGCAGGCTGCTGCACACTGCTGCACAGGCAGAGATGACTATTTACATGTAGTGTAGATGCTGAGGCATGAAATCATACACTCCAACTGCAGATGATGAAAATGATGACTCAGAGTAAAGCTGGACTTTCTTTCTTTCTTTCTAACGCACACACACACGCACACAAAGACTGCCACAGGTGTGTAAAATCAAGCACAGCCATGCGCTCTGCCCTTACAAGCATATGTGAAAGAGTGGGCACTACACACTGTATATTTTTGAATTACAAAGTGCTCTTTGTATTTACATTCATCAAACATTTAAAATACTTCTTATTCTAAAATTAAACAGTTATATAGTGTGTACTGAATAACACACATTTCAGGGTGTGCTCTCCTGCTTCACTGATGCTCCTGTGAGCAAACACACTTCTGCTGTTTCTCTTCTTAAAGTAAAACGATGACTCTGAATGAACCACATCAACAATGGACACTGATGAGTTCCTCTCTGACACGGGCGCGCCGGACTGAAGCATTGCATAATCAACACGTGGTACACAATATGTGGGTTTGTAAGGAGGTGTGCTGATAATTGGCTCATGGGTTGGGTTAAGATCACACTTACCTCTTATATGGAAATTTCACCTCTTTGGCAAAGCCTGCTGAATATGACAGAAGTATAAGGTCACAATAAATATAAGAGAGTGTTCTTGCAGTTCGGGGTCGTGGGGTCTGGAACTTATCCCACCTCTCAACAGTCAGGCTACATACATGTTAGGGGTGGGGGGAAAAATCGATACTGTGTAGTATCGTGATATTTTGTTTGCTAATAATGTATCGATACAGGGACAGCAGAAATGGATATTTTGTTACAAAAAAGTTTTTGTGGACTGGAACATGCTCTGACTTCAGAGCATGTTGATCCTTTTTCTGAGCAAGAATCCTGACATTCCTTCACTGTCCAAATGTGTTTAACTTTTTTTTGGCAGCAATAAACATGACAGTTTACTTATTTTCATTTAAGACATGTTTTATTTTAATTAAGTTTAAAACTTTTTTATTTAATGTAAAATTATATTTTGTTTTAATTTACTTTCAAATTCTTCAGTTGCTGAATGGGCTGCATAGTTTTCACAAATTTCATAGTTCAGAATAGCTATAATTGTACCAGATGGTTGCGTTCAGTTAAGTTGGACTAGACTGTAATACAAACCGTTCAGTTTGTCAACAATAAAACTGACTGAAATGAGAGAAAGACTGAGTGTGAGACTTTGTTATTAGATAAAATGAATATTGATAAAGTTTACCTTTATGTACAGAATCTGAATATCGCAAAATATTTTTAAAAATTGCAATAATATCGTATCATGCGTTAAGTATTGTGATAATATCGTATCGATATGGTGATTCCCACCTCTAATACATGTGTACATACATGTGTACATACATGTGGTAGAAACAATGATTCCCACCTTGGACACAGAAAGGCAGCTGGTGGATTCAAACCCAGGTCCTTCTCGCTGTAAGATAACTACCACACTGACGGGACAGCGTGCCCACATCACTTTAATGTAAACTGAAGCAAATTCTTTAACCCAAAATTTGCTTTATTAATATAGCAGAGTTCTGCAGTGCTGCATAAGACAGTGTGGACTACATATTAGTAACAATTTAAACCTGTGTGATGAACAACCTGGCTCCTCAAGAGGTATTTGCAGATGATGGGATGGGAATCACTTCCTTTTGTTTCCATCCATCTTTTGAATTCATGAATCTTAGCTCCTTAAGACAGATTGAAGATGAAGGGCGGTGTCTATTTTGCCCCTGTTTTCTTCTTTTCTTTGATATCTGTAAGCAACAAATGACACAATAAAGAAGAGTGGATGAATTCTGACAAAAGAGCATCGCCTCGAGAAGCAAGAAGCATACAGTGCAGTGAAAACGCACTTGTTCTCTGTCTGATTGCTCACATGTTTTAGATAATCAAATGTTATATTATTTTATATTAGACTAACCTGAGTGATTACAAAATGCTGTTTTATAAATGGTCAATTTGTTATACTAAGAAAAATAATGTAACCAAACCTTGTTGTCAGAAGTACAGAAAAGCTTACAATGGGCACAATGTCACAGTCATTTAGATTTTTAGTGATTTCTTTGAACTCCATATACACACTACACTTTAAACCCACTTTTCTTTGCCGTTTCAACTAAACTGCAGGATTTTTAAGCATGAATGAGTTTAAGGTCAGTATGATTTGAATCCTTACTTAACAAGACTGCTCAAAAAATGTATCTTACATTTTTTGAGCCACTCAGAAGTGAACGTATTTAGCTGGACCTGATCCTGACACAAGAAAGTAAAATGGTAAATGGCCTATATTTGTATAGCGCTTTACTGGTCCCTAAGGACCCCAAAGCGCTTTACACATTCAGTCATCCACCCATTCACACACACATTCACACACACTCACACACTGGTGAGCAAGGTAGCGCTGCCATGTAGTGTTCTTTTGATGAAATGATGTGTTGGGAATCACACTGGGAACCTTTGGAATCATCGAGATGTATAGATCTAATATTGAACCTGTTTGATGGACTAAATTATTTACAATTTCAAATACACAGAAAGATTAGAAATCAAGAAGAGAATAAATATTTTTCCACAGCACGATGAATGAAGATCCAGGTGCAGAGGAGGAGACAGGATGTGTGTTTGTGGGTGTGAATAATCATGTGTGTGTTATTGTCACTGGTGAAGTACAGGCAGTGGTCATGTTTTGACCTTTTACAGATTGATAGTTTAAAGTGAGGCGACATAGAAAACAAACAAGTACTCATCAGTGTTACTTGTTACGTATTAAAGACCTCAAAGGGCTCGTTTTAAAATTGGTCAGAAAAAACGAAACGTTCTTTAGGAAGTCGTGAGAATAAAAAAGCTCGATTAATCTTAGGCGATCAAACTGTTTCTGGCTTTTGAATTTCAACATTCATCAACATCTCTTACAAAATTCTGTTGCAAAGGTTGCAATTTCTCCCTCCATTCCCACAGAACGTGGAGCCAAACCTTTAGAAAACATAATAAAAGGTTTTGCTTTAGTTTAAAATCTTCCCATTTGTTTCTTCCATGTCTCTCTACATTCTCACAGCTTGCAGGGTGGGACTGAGGTTACATTTTGTCAGTACAAAGTCATTTAGCCAAGAGGCACACACTCAAAGATTTATGGAGAGAAACAGTGCCAGGGGTGAGCTTCTCAATTTCCTCTAAACAGCATCTTTCTGGAGAGAAAAGGCCGTTTCTCTGCAGCGTGTTTACATGCAAACAGTGTCAGGGAGCTCTGAAATGTTAGTTAGAGCAAAGCCCGACATTCAGATGCAGGGTGACACCCACCAGGCATATGAACAATATGAAGCTGCTATTTCCTGGCTGGGATGAAAGCAGGAGGTTGATGTAATGATTTAAAAAAATCTGCAGAAAGGGGAAAATTGATTTACAGCTGAATTAATCCTCGATTTGAATTTGATATCTTGTTCCTGCTGTGGGAGATACAGATTTATTCTGATAATCTTTTTTTTTTTTTGGTTCCATGACAATCCGTTGGTTGTAGTAAACGTCCAAAATGCATGATTATCAGCTGTGAAAAGGGCCAAACAAGTCCCAGGGCATCACCGTACTGCTGTTACTGTATTTATTCTCACTAGCTTTTTGGGTTTTGCCTTTCGTCAGTGGAAACGACTTCATTTTTCTTAACAACACATCATGGTCTGTGTGGTGAAAGACACACAAGAAAAAAGCCGAGTTAGGAGTGACAGATAGTTCTCACTGACACCCTGTGGTCCAGGCACCGACCAGTACTTTTGTACTAAATTCACAAGGACAAAATATTATATGTCTGTCCTTATGTAGAAAAATCAAAAAGACGATCTTAATACAAACTTATTTATGTGACTAATTTACATGAATATTTGATCATTTTCTTCTTTTCCGCTATAATGACAGACACGTTTAGATATTCAAAGACTCTTTCACTACTTCAAGGTCTTCTTGTAAAGGTTGGCCATTACAGTAAATGAATAATAATAAATAATAAAAATGTCCTAAATCCTCCAAATATCAAGTTTATAAAACTAAAAATTAGAACAATATTTGACGTTCATGCAAATAACTGTAATTTGTCAGACGAGAAACCAGAAGGTGCTGGAGGTCGTGTTAACCACCCCTAACTGTAAAATCCTGATCTGTCAAAATGTGTCTTCTTTTGTTATTGAAAGTTTTTCTTTCATGTCCTGGTATAAATACACAAGTAAATACTTTATCAGACAAAAATCAAAATGATATACTATAGAAAAGTTCACTTGTCTTTAACGGTGAAACAACAGGGCAGGATTAACTACCAAGCTATGTAATTAGGCCACAATCAGAGTGTGTGTACAATCTTTTTACAATCGGCTAATTTATAAACAATTCATGAACTCAGGAACAGCAGGAGCGCTGGACGCTGTGCATTTACTGATCGAGCTCAAGAGTTTCAACCAGAAGAAAACTGCACTTTCTCACATGAACATGTCATCATACAAACTGTGATCTTTTGTAACCAAACAGCGTGGACTGTGTGCATATTTAATGGACAGCTTTATTTATTTAGGCATTAAGAACTATTCTGACCCTCTGCGCATGAGGTAAAGTATTACTCTGATGTTTAGTTGGGCTTGAAATATTCTTGTTACTTTGATTGAGGTTCCGTAGATTTAAATAATGTGTTTGAGGAACGAGGTGAATATTAACAGTATCGCTTTATAAGCTTTTAATAAGTAATATGTATAATTTAGTATCGCTGATCTCATTCACCTGCTTTCCCAAAGTGCATCAGTGGTGGAAAACAGAAGGACGAGTCTGAGAAACATAACTGTGTGTGTGTGTGTGTGTGTCTGTGTGTGTGTGGACCGTGCCATGTTGATGCTCTGCCTGTGACATGTTGTTTATAACAATGCAGAAGTCTTATTATATATTTAAAGGACTTTTGAAATGATTATGAGCTTTTGGTCCACAAGCCTCCGAGTGGAGGAAAACAAAAAAGAAGGGAGGGAGAGAGAGAGAGCATAAGGCAGAGCAAGGGGGGAGAGGGGGGAGGGGGGACATGAGGAGGGAGGAAAGAAAAAAATGTCTCTTGAGCAAAACAAAAGGAGAACAAATAAATGCATCGCTTTTGGAGAAACAAGATAATAGAAGGAGAGGAGCAGGAATCAAGAACTAGAGGTGTGTGTGTGTGTGTGTGTGTGTGTGTGTGTGTGTGTGTGTGTGTGTAGGTGTGTGTGTGCTGGGTGGGGGTTTGTGACGGTCTTTGTTGTTGTGAGCTGTTGTCTGCACACAGCGTCACTGTTTGGTTCCTTTCTTCCCTTTTTTCAAACACAGCATTTGAAGATGGAGGAAAAACACACAGAGCTAAAAAGTGGGTTGAGTTTAGTGCAAAGATGCAATGGCGACAGCACCGGGGGAAACATTTGAAGTCCTCGGTCTGGGTCATGCATCCAGGGCCTGTACGCTTAACGGAAATAATGAATTATACACAAACAATGCAGGCAGGGACGGGGCGGAGGAGGCATGATGATCAGAGAGCAGATTGGAGGAGGATGAAACCTGGGGAGGCAGAGTGTTGATGTTCAGGCCTGTTACAGGAGGAGGATTAGTGCAGTGCAGAAGGAGACGAGTCAGACCAAAGATGGATCTGTGTTTGTCACACTTTGTTCATTTCAAACGTGTTTGTATTTTATTAGTTTATGAAGAGAATTAAAAAACAAAAGGGTTTTTAATTATTGTTATTAGTCTCTTTGTAGTTGCTTGATTATGGATCAGTTATTGTTATTATTATTATTATTGTTAGAATTGTTACTTTTTAATGGATTTATCCTTTGATATACTATAACACTCACAGTGTCAACAAGAAGACCTGAATCACCCACTGAGCTGTAATCATTTCATTTCATTTCATTTCATTTCATTTCATATCATTTAATGTTGTACCTTGTAGTTATTTTATCATTTCTTATTTTTAAGGCAGAATGGCAGCACGATGGTTAGCCCTGTCGGCTCACAGCATCCTGAGCTCCACCTTCAGGCCTTCACCTCATTTTTACAGCCTGGTTTAAAAGACAGTTTCTTTTCATAACAGTTTGCTACAGGGTGATGTTTTCAATGAGTCATGCGTATGGATACGGGTAAGACTTAAAGTTGGGGGCGTGGCTAATCATCACAGTGTATCGATACAGGAAGTGTACGTTGGCTTCCCCTCGACTAATCTGAGCCACTAAAATGAACCTCTTGACACGGTTCGTGGTGTTGATGTCTTCTGGAGCATTTTGAGTGGACTGACAAATACTGTGTGCTGCTATGTGGTACATGGTCATGTCAGAAGCTTGGGCTCCATTTTTGGTGAGTGAAGTTGGAGCATTTTATTTTTCTCCTGTTTAGTACAAATGACCCAGACCCATGTTAAACACACCTCACCTTCTTGTTCAAACGAGCTCTTTTATTTTGATTCAGTGTTTATTCTGTTTTGTAAAATTCATTTCTAGTTACTTTTTTAATTATTCAGTATTTTCTTCGTCATAATGTTTTATCGTTACTAAGTTGCCATTAATGTTTTGTTGAGTTCATTTGAGCTGTTTTAGTCACGTTTGATGTTTGTCATTTACCAACATCCTATAATTCAACAAAATTCTATCAATTATGAACAAATATGCAAAAAAAAAAAACCTCAGGAAGGGGACACATTTCACTGTAGTATAAACTTGCCTATTTGATGGTATTTCTTCCTGTACAATAGATGCTTCTGTGTCCTATATTTCATGGACTTTATATGGTTGGAGGTAGGTTTAAAATAATTTTATTTATATTATGTAAAAAGGGCATTAATATTTCTGCAGAAATACATTTGTTCCCTTGTGACCTTGCAGTGTGTGGTGCAGGCCAGAGGACATAAATGAACATTAGGACTTTATCACAAGACATTTCACTGTGACGTGTCTGCTATGCATGCCAGATGATTACACTAAAAGATGCTTATTAATGTACATGAAAAGTTACCTTTATTTGTACGAGGTCATTGTTTCAGTTAAACTGAAAACTGTTGTGAACATCAGCACGTGTGATCCTGTATAACTGTCTGTTGGTTGTAAGCTAAAGGAAAGTGAGGCTTCTCCTTTTTTTATTTCCTCTTTACTTCACTAGAACACAGTAGCTCTCTGCCCAGCCCTGCCAATCCCACAATGTCTGCCAGTGGGTCTGGCAATAATTCAGGGCAGGACTAAACAGCTGGCTGCCTGACAGGAGAGCTGCCAAGAGCTGGCAATGAGCGGCAGGCTGCTAACCCTTTCACATTTTTAATTAGACCCACACAGCCATGTCTTTGAGCCATCGTAAATATACAGATGACACATGGAGCATCATTTGTTCTAAAATATTTGCTTACAAAATACTTTCTGCTGGCTCAAAGTTTTTTTTTCTTTTTCTGTGAGTGTGTGTTTGTGTATGTTTCAGGCTTCCAAGGATAATCTCCAGTGTGGTATACGAGAGAGATAACAACCGCTAGAAGAATATTCTTTATGGAGTGAAGGCTCTGAATCGGTGACATCAGTGGGGATGTGGTTTCCTGTTATTTCTGACAGTGGGATGTTGGATTTATGAGGTCCTATAGGTTACAGGGCAGTGCCTACATAGAACATTCCTCCATAGGTCAATTTAGGATCTATGGATTTTGGAGGCCAGGTGAACTTGTCATGTTCAACTAACTACACCTGAACAGCTTTTCATAGTCTGGTGGGAATTCAGCTGGATTTCTCTGTTGCCATGGAATTATCAGGTAGATACACGTATCATCACCTATTGCCTCCCAGCAGAGAAGTGCCTTATAATAAGATCATCACCACTGGAACATTCTTAACAAACATTTTTCAAAAGTTTTTCACAGGTACGTCTCTAACAGCAGCTTTTTACATCTTTTCCAGTTCAACCCATACACAGAGGTCACCATATGATGCATCATTACATCACAAAGACTCCTTTGAAAGGAATCTGGATCTCACTCAGACCTACATGTACAGTATGGAGTATCTCCAGCTCCACAGGCCATGGGTTTAGCCTACCACAAGTGCTGGGATGACTGTGAAGCAAACTCAAGAAACAATAGGAAGAGTGTTTACCAGAGTGAGGGCACCATGTGCAGGAGGGATTACCACAGCATTATGACTGCAAGACGCTTCGCCATCTGGGCACACAGCAAAGAAAAGGAAGAGTATAATGAGGAAGAGGGCTGATTGAAAGGACAAATGTGGGATGGAAATAGAACAGGTGAGGTTTGCATGTTTGGGGATTACGTTTCCAGGCCTTGAGGCTTCGCTACTGAAAGGAGCATTTTTCTTTGTTTTCTTTTTTTAACTTTGCACATTGGTCACTTATCCCCATTAATGTCATACACTGACTGGATATTTTATTAGGGAAGGCTTGCTCGCACCAGGTTCAACCCCATTTTTCCTTCAGAACTTCCTTAGTTCTTTGTAGCATGGATTCAACAAAGTGCAGGAAAAATTCTTCCAACAAATGGAAATGATAGGATTATGTAGTTGCTGCACATTTGTCAGTTGCACATCTATCCAAATGTCCTGCTCCATTACATCCCAGGTACTGTTTGTGTCATGGCTGTCAGTGACGTCATTGTGGTCATTAGGGTATGGACAAGGTTAGCAACAATATTCAGGTATGCTCTGGCACTGAGTTAATACTAAAGGGCCAAACATTTTGCAGAAAAAATATCCTTGAACATCACTACACTACCAGCAGCAGCCTGGTGTTATATTTAAAGATAGGGTAGGATTACTGTAGGTTAAAGACAGTACCAACAATGTCACTGGACCAGGAAATGTTTTCCCAGTCTGCTATTGTCCAGTTTTGTTTGCCTGTGTAAACTACCTCAGTTTCCTCTTCTTAGCTGACAGGAGTGGTACCAGTGTGCTCTTCTGCAACTATGGGGCTGCATCCTCCTAAGGCATTTGTAGACCAATTACGTCACAGCGCCGAAGGCTGTCCAAATTCGTAGACTCCTCCGAATGCAGCCGACGAATGCGTCCTCCTTTTCCCCGAATTTGAAGGATGGGTCGAGTGTATCCTTTGTGGCCCACCATATCCCAGAATTCATAGCGTGGCCCACCCAATTACAGTTTTCAACAATGGCGGCCGCTACTAAGTTTTAATATTACTCTTATTCCTCTCTCTGGGTCACAAAATAAACTTTTAACATATTTTCAGGTGAGAATGTAGCTGTGTAAACTTCAAATATCTGCTCGGTTTATCAAGATATCGCATATTTGCAAAAGTGCTCCGACGTTTTCGGAGACATCTGTTACCCACCAGCTCGATAGCTGACCGGGAGCTCAAGGATCACTAGAGCCGTCGAGAACAGCGAACTCCCGGCAAATCATTTTCAGATCACTGCCGTCTTGGCCTACTCGTGTTAAACGTAATATATAAGTCATTTAGATGACCTAAAAATGTTATTGTTTGGCTTTTTTCAGTGTTTTATTTGTTTGTGATTAACTTTATTAATCCCCCGGGTGGGTTCCTCCAAGGTTTTCACACAGCTGAATAAACGTCAAACAGAAAACTGATTAAACAGAAGTGTGAGACGGTCGAGAATTTACGCCAGTGTCCTGTTATATTTTAGATAGCAAGGAGCAGACGGCCGAGTGTATTAAACTCCACCGAGACAGCGGTGACGCAGATCTGAAGGCAAGACCGTCCCATTTCACAGCCGCTCACTTCCGGCCTACCCAACCTGCTGAGGACCCAGCCCACGTAGACCGCGAAGGCCGGGTCCTCAGGAGGATGCAGCCCATGAATCTGGACACGGCTTATATCTCATCTTGCTCAAGGTTTAACATATTGTACTCCTTGGTTATTGTTAAGAAAGATTTGTGCTTTGGGTTAAAATACAGTCTTGTATGCTATATAGCTAATTTTTGTACATTACTTAATGATAAGTTAAACAGATATTATCCATTATCCAAGTAGCATTATAAGACTATGGATTTTTAAAATATATATATAAAATTCCCCACTTGCCCCTGCGGGCAGTCTATCCATCAAGCTCGGGTCCTCTACCAGAGGCCTGGGAGCTTGAGGGTCCTGTGCAGTATCTTAGCTGTTCCTAGGACTGCACTCTTCTGGACAGAGATCTCCGATGTTGTTCCCGGGATCTGCTGGAGCCACTCGCCTAGTTTGGGAGTCACCGCACCTAGTGCTCCGATTACCAAGGGGACCACCGTTACCTTCACCCTCCACATCTTCTCGAGCTCTTCTCTCAGCCCTTGGTACTTCTCCAGCTTCTCATGTTCTTTCTTTCTGATGTTGCTGTCATTGGGAACCGCTACATCAAGTCCCACAGGATCTTAGCTCGGTCATTCTCCACCACCTTTGGGGGCGTCTCCCATTTTGACCTCGGGACTTCCAGGTTATACTCGGCACAGATGTTCCTGTACACTAAACCGGCCACTTGGTTATGGCGTTCCATGTATGCCCTGCCTGCTAGCATCTTGCACCCTGCTGTTATGTGCTGGATTGTCTCAGGGGCATCTTTACACAGCCTGCACCTGGGGTCTTGCCTGGTGTGATAGACCCCAGCCTCTATGGATCTTGTACTCAGAGCTTGTTCCTGTGCTGCCATGATTAGTGCCTCTGTGCTGTCTTTCAGTCCAGCTTTGTCCAGCCACTGGTAGGACTTCTGGATATCAGCCACCTCCTCTATCTGCCGGTGGTACATACCGTGCAGGGCCCTGTCCTTCCATGATAGTTCCTCCTCTTCCTCCTCCTTCTTGGGTTTCTGCTGCCTGAGGTATTCACTGAGCACGCTGTCAGTTGGGGCCATCTTCGTGATGTATTCGTGGATGTTCGTTGTCTCATCCTGGACTGTGGTGCTGACACTCACCAGTCCCCGGCCCCCTTTCCTTCCGCTTAGCGTACAGCCTCAGGGTGCTGGACTTGGGGTGAAACCCTCCATGCATGGTAAGGAGCTTTCTTGTCTTGATGTCAGTGGCTTCTATCTCCTCCTTCGGCCAACTTATTATCCCAGCAGGGTACCTGATCACGGGCAGGGCGTAGGTGTTGATAGCCCAGATCTTGTTCTTACCGTTCAGCTGACTCCTCAGGACTTGCCTGACCCTCTGCAGGTACTTGGTGGTTGCAGCTTTCCTAGCTGCCTCTTCATGGTTCCCATTTGCCTGTGGGATCCCCAGGTACTTGTAACTGTCCTCTATGTCTGCAATGTTGCCTTCTGGTAGTTTGATCCCCTCAGTTCTGTTTTCTCTCTTTGTTATCATTCGACTCCACTTCTCCAGCCCGAACGACTTTCCGATGTCATTGCTGTATATCCTGGTGGTGTGGATCAGTGAATCGATGTCTTGTTCACTCTTGGCATACAGCTTGATGTCATCCATGTACAGGAGGTGGCTGACAACTGCTCCGTTCCGTAGTCGGTATCTGTAGCCAGTCTTGTTAATGATCTCACTGAGGGGGTTCAGGCCTATGCTGAACAGCAGTGGGGATGTTGTCCGCCACATCCCCATTGAGTTCCTGATGAAGGCTTTTAGGGTCCTGTTGATCTTGTATAGTTCTAGGCATTCCAGGATCCAGGTGTGGGGCATTGAGTCATAGGCCTTCTTGTAATTAATCCAGGCAGAGCACAGGTTGGTCAGCCTGGTCTTGCAGTGTCGGGTGACCGCTCCGTCTACCAGTAGCTGGTGTTTTGTGCCTCCGGTATTCTTGCCAATTCCTTTCTGTTCGAAATCCAAGCCAAATTCAAGATTCATAAAAAGACAAATTCACTGCACATGTCTGTATTTATGCACCTAAAAGAGGTGAAAAAAGTTAACGCTAATTATTTAATTCAATTCAGTTATATTTGCATAGCTCCAAATTCTAACAACAGTTGGCACAATGTGTTTTATATTGTAATTTAAAGACCCAGCAATAAAACCTCAACAATCATAAGACGTCCTACTAGCAAGCATGGTGATAGCAGGAAGGAGAAAACCCCTTTTAACAGGAAGAAACCTCTGGCGGAACCAGGCTCAGGGAGGGGCGGACATGTTGTGGCAGATAATGATCAGCTTTAACCATCAATGTTTCATTACATAAAGAGACGGGAGGAGAGTAAATCACAGTCTATTCCTACAGTAAAGACAGGTGAAATATCACACACAGGTAATTTGTTACATGTACTGATGTTTGGTTGTGTCACAGCTGTGAGTTATGAGTTCTGAGACACTGATTTGAAACTGCATGATTAAATTTCATGAAATCAACATTGTCACTTCATACATATAAATACAACTGAATAAAAGCCAGAGTCCCTGTCAATACTTTAAACTTTTCAGCCCAACTTTTAAAATCTTTTTTTCAGGCCAGCTTGTAGAAAGGTGTCATGTATATTCACCTAAATCTTGTTAATTAGCATCTAAAGTTGATGCCCTGGACAAGTTTTCCCAATTAAGGAGCTTGGAATAATGTCACGGCTCAGAGAAGACCTGTGATCGGGCAGGGTGTAATTTACTGCCAAATTACACCCCAATCCTTAAAAAAATTTAATTGGTATCAAATCTGGTCAAGGTAGAGGTAGTAACTGTATCAAGCAATCTTTTTTTTTTCGATTAGAGTACTACTCAGTTTTGCATTTCTAATAGTCTTATCTTTGTGCTAGAATATTGATTTCAGGTTATTGCAAAGAAATGAGTCGTGAAGGACCTCTAACGAAACCCAACTTGTCTCACACGTGAACACACACTGTTTCCTGTAAGTCTGAGGATGGTGCTGGCCTCAGATGGAGAGAGGGAGGACTAGATGAAATATAACCCGTCTGGAACCTGACTGCTATAGAAAGAGGTGACCCCAGTGTTTGTGTGTGTGTGTGTGTGTGTGTGTGTTCTGCTGAATGTGTGTGTGTCTTGTGACAGGGCTAGGGGTCTTGGCATCCCACTGCAGGGCATGTCACATGAAGGAAGTATGGGCTGGTGAATGGTCACATCCAGCTGGGATCACATCTGGACTCCAGGGAAAGGGACAAAGACTGAACTCAGAGGACTCGTGGCCAGCTTTGAAGACATAGCGCTCAAAGTCAGCAGTACTTGCTAAATGCAGTGGTCTCCAACCACGTGTCATTCAGAGTCAGGCGTCTGCAGCTTTTCAAACTGAATTCAAATAAACTCTGATTAGTTCCTTCTGCATAGTTGTAGATGAGTTATGAAATCAGTTGCTGTAGTTTATTGAAACTTGGAATATACAGAGTGGAGACGTTGCTGGGATCACTGAAATAGCCTTATGAGGCCTTGTGAGTAAACTGCTAAAAACATTTAAACCACATATAGGTGCTGATAGATGACAGTTTAACATCTTTGTCATTTCTTGATATCAAATGATGTAACAGCGGTCAATAGAAACCAGAATCATCCACACTTTGAAGACTGTTTTCAAAGTTATACCTGCAGAATTCTTGATGACATTATAAGAGTTTGTTCATGGAAACCTATGAGAGATACGTTCATTGCTTGTTAAGCATGATGGGCCATAGTGTCAGTGTCTAAGCAGAATAGGAGCTACAAAGTCAAACTGTATCATCTTTGCCTCAAAGGGATTTGTAGCTCTCTTTAACTGAGTGTAACTAACAAAGATCTGAGTGACAAATTCCGGTGCACTGCCGAGGTAGTCTGTAATGTCAAAGACAACTGTCCCTCTGAGGCCCTTTTTGTGTGCATTTAGGGTTTTGTTCCCCCTCCCCCTGCTATTTCCAACCATTAGTGCCTGCAGATCTGTGCAGATAAGGAGGGAAGGTTGCAGGGCTGCCGCAGCCTCTCAATCAGGCCAGCGAGGCCTTTGGCATCGAGCCCAGATGGAGACAGAAAACACTGGAGGCTGCACAGAGGAGTTTTTGGTGAGGGAGGGATGATTGGAGGGGAGGATAGATTATGGGGGGGTGAAATCACCCCGGTCTTAGGTGCGGGTTAACATACTCTCTCTAGATCGTTTGGTGGTGTTCCATTCACAGAAACACACCAGTCAGTTCTCAATCTGCCTCTTTGCTTCCAATAGCCAGAAATAATTTGGCAAATGGTCTTCTGACCAAGCAGTGCTGTTGCATGCCCACCGTGCAGGTCCCACCATGCACCATACATGTTTATATTTCGTGCAAGGTTGATGATATATGTACAAGCTATTTTAAAAAATTTGAATACATGAATACAAATACATACATATACTTGGCAGATATATTAGTGTGTCTCTAAACAATCACTAAATATCATAGTCATCGATAATGACAGAATGTAATGACATTATAATGAGATATTCAAAAGGCCTAATTTGAGTCAAAGGGTGCAGACAGCAAAAGTTTGATGTTTTTTGGATAGGGCTAAACCCCAGGGGACATTTCTATTTCAGCCGTTATTTATACTCTAAACTGTCAGAATACCAAAGATGAAGCAGTATTATTACACTATTATTACAGTATCATTACAGTACAAACTACAAAACATTGTGTCTGACTGCGATCACAAGTCTTTACATCTGGATCATGACAGTCGGTGAGAGAACAATGAATGCAGTGTGTGTGTGTGTGTGTGTGCGTGCGTGTGTGTGTGTGTGTGTGCTTGACCCTCGCTCAGCTGATTATCATCCTTAATCTATTCAACAGACTTTATTTGTGTGAGTCCTCTTCAAACCTGAGCCCTGGCCTTAGGGACACACACACATGTACACACACACACACATGTACAGACACACACACATGTACATTGTAGGCGTGCACACCTGGTCACTTCGTCTCTCTTCACTCCTCTCTGCCTCCGTCTCCTCATCATTTCCACCCTCATTTCCTCACCGTGTTAAGATGCTTATTTTCTATCTCTTGATCTGCAAGTCATCCTTAAACCTTTTAACATGGCTCTGGCCCCGCAAACTAATCATATTCCATAAATATTTAAAAAGGGCAGAAATCTGCTGGAGGTTGCCTTATCTGGAGCCCTGACGATAATCATCTTAACCAAGACCATTATGATTTTAATTACCCGTCTTTGATTTCCTAAGTCGGAAGTGTGGTTATTCCTGGCCCCTTACGGTAGATTTCTGGTTAAAAGGGTCTCTGGGATTAGCTCCCCCTGATAATTGAGTCCATGTCAAAACGTAGATTTATCCGTGCAGAGATGTTTAAAGTTAAAATCTACAGATCCCCTTTCTTTAGCCAATCAGAGTGATGTTACAGAGCTGATTCTGAAGGATGCCACTGGCTGCTCATTCCTTCAAACAGTCGAGAATCGAGGGTGACAGCACCCAGGTTTTATTTCCCAAACACATTATTCTGCTTCCTTTGAATAACTCAGAGACTCAAACTGGAAATGTTCTTCTCTTTTCCTGTGTTTAATTTTTTGGTTCATGAGTATAAGCGACTATTCACTCTGTCGCGGTCCTGGGTGTTTAGATCCAGGGTTTTTAGACTTTTACGTAAATACTTGTTAAGTGTTATCTGTTTGATTCTTAGTGTGCTTACTGTGCAAATTTCTGTCTTCATACATGTGTGTTAGTGTTAAGTTGCTCTCTGTTACCTCCTCGTGTGTCAGGACCTTAGTTTTATTTGTTAGAGTTATGATATAGCTGGTTATTGTTTTCTGTTTAGTTTTTCATCACCTCCTGTTAGTCTGTCTTTTACTACCATTGCCTGTATCTCGTTACCCTGATGCGTCTTTGTCACATCACCCTTTCTCGCGTGTCCCCTGACTGGACTCAGAGTCTCAAACCTGGCCATGTCCAGCTCTCCTACAGAGCCATGGCTCAGCCTCTCCACCTTATCACGGCTGCCCAGAATTTCAGCCTCAGAATGGAGGTGACATTGGCCGGAGCCCCAGCTAACTCCCAGCCAGCTCCTCCAGCTGTGTGGTCCTGGGTCTTGGACCTAGGGGTTTTCAGTTTTTGGATGTTTGTTGTTGATTCTTAGTTTGCTCATTGTTTACATTTTTATGTTCATACTTCACACTTTTTTAGTATTTTGAGTTTTTCATTATTAATTTCACTGTCATAGTAAGTTTCTAGCAGGATCCAACTAACAGACTCAAACAAGAGTACTTAGGAAATAATCTTTATTCAACTGTATTTATACAGCAAATCACAACAGCAGTTGCCTCAAGGCGCTTAATATTGTAAGGAAAATACCCTGTAATAATACAGAGAAAACAAATAAAACCTGTGCAATCATACGACCCCCTGAGAGCATGTGCTTTGGTGACAGGGGGAAGGAAAAACTCCCTTTTAACAGGAAGAAACCTCCAGCAGAGCCAGGCTCAGGGAGGGGCAGCCATCTAAAACAGGACCAAGACGCCATAAAGAGAGGCAGAGATTAATAATGATAGTGACAAAGTGAATGATAAAGACATGTGAGTGACGTTGGTTCAGGACTTTTTTCAGAGAACAGAGGTCATTTAAACCTACAACTCTGCTGTGAAGTGACATTTCTACAGCACCAGGTGTGCTTGTTTCAGCAGCCACACATGCTACATTTGATTTGACCTATAAATATGTTTCCATATAAACCTTTAGCTCTGCGTAACAGTGATTTTTATTTTTGCGGCCCACAGATTCTGTCAGCTAGGACTTCAGTGTAAAAGTATTTGTAACTACGCCTCATTGTCACCTGATGATATCCTAGTTACTCCGATGCTAACGTCATCATTGAAAGTGTAATGTTTGTGTCTACTTTAACCCCCTGAAGTTTAAGTATTGTAGTTACCTCACCCCAGTGTTTTAGAAAGTGAACAGGGGATTTTTCAGGGAGCAGTTTGATGTGTGTTAGAGGCAGTGTTGTTCAAGTTACTTGAAAACGTAGTTACTTATTACGGATTACTTCTCCAAAAAAGTAATCCTCCCAAAAAGTTACATTACTGACTACTTATTTTCAAAAGTAATTTGTTACGTATTACTTAGTTACTTTTTAAAAACATGGCACACAACCTGACTTAATAAAGCAGTAGACCTTCCAGCCCAATTCTATTTTTATGCATAATCCATCAATTAAAAATGTAATCAAATGTAAAAACTTTTTAAAAAAAAATTGTGAGTTTTAACATTTTAACTTTATACATATTGCATTAACCATGAATTTAATTATATGTAACTGTCTTTGACTTGAAGAAATTGTCCAACATTTAAACCTATTTACTATATACTCCAAGGCAATCTCTTACATTACTCGTTACTTGAAAAAATTAATCGAGTACAGTATTGCCCTACTTGTAATGCCTTACTGCCCATCTCTTGTTAGAGGGAATAATAATTCTTATTGTCACAGCTTTGCTGAGACAGCAGGGGGCCTTGGGTTTACATCTAGACTTATGCCTCCTTGGAGCTCCCAGATTTAGACCTCAGACAATCAGGGTTTAGAACATCTTAATGTTGCCACTGATAGTAGATGCACTACCCTCTAACACATGGGTTTCATTCATTCATACTGGCAGCTACTTGAGTTTCGCTTGACTCTAGCTTGCACTTAAAGTATTATCAGAAACCATAGACACATACAGTACACCACCTGGTGTCTGTGTGCATGTTTATAGTGCCAAGGTGGCAGGAAGCATACTTCTCCTTGCTGTAGGCCATCAGTATTGCTGCTGTTGCCAAAGCATGTAGCCCTGCAGACAGCCAAACCTCATTGTGCATAAAGAGGAACATGCTGTCTGGAAAGCGCTGATCTGGCTTTGTCTGTACCCAAACCAATGACCCAACCGACCCCTCCATCCCACCCCTACATCTCCTTTGAAATAGCAAGAAAGCGACTACAAGGAAGAGGCTGTGAGTAACTCCATCAAAGGAAACGTGTGGATACCTGCACAGCCGTAAGGCTAATATACACACTGTGTGCATTCACATGGGAGCTGTCCAAGCCCACATATTGGCACAAAGGGACACTGGTACACTCACACAGACTGTCACAGGGTTTAGAAATTTATGATAATTATGTCTGAAAAAATTAACTTAGAATCCAGAGTTTTTTGTGCTCAACAGGCTCTTTGCATTTTTACTGCCAGCTTGTTAAGTGAACTCACCGTCCAACAAGCTACTTACACAGAAACGGCTCATGACTCGTAAGATAATCACTGTTAACATATAAAATTATTTTTCCTTGGGGTTACAGAGTCAGTGTAGTAGGAATAGAGCACAGTTCACTTGCCTCCTGGACATTTTATAAAATCAAAATCATCCTTTTAAAGAGCACAAGAAATACAACTTAACACCCAAAGGCCTGGTTTTCTAGATTCATGTGTCCTTCTCAGTTCACTTCAATTCAGTTTTATTTCTATGGCACCAAATCACAACAACACTAACTTCAAGGTGCTTTATGTTGTGAGGTGAAGCCCTGCAATATGTCATGTTACAGCCTTACTCCACAAATGGATTAAATTATTTTTTACCTGTATGTAGACACACAGTCCCCCACAATGACAAAGTGAAAATAGACCACTGAAATTATTTTTGCTTTAACTGCTTTTAGGTTCCCTAACTCAGCACACTCTGGTCTCTACAAGGCCAAAATACCAGACAACAATGGCTGACATTATGATGGCTGCATATATTATTTACATACAGTCCATGAACATCACACACATGTTGTGGGTAGCTCACAGACAGCATTTAAAGCACTGATGTTTTCTCTCAGGATAAGTGTTGCTCCCTCCTCTAAGTGAAACATATAAATATTATACCAATATTACAGTAAAACGTGTTTTCTTCTTGTGTTACATTTTGAAGCGTGTGTGGCACACCTCCCCAAAGACCCCCGATATTACATCCTAATGCACTACACACACACACAGAATGCAGTTGCCAAACCAAACACACACAGCTGTCACACTAAGACCCCATCCAAACTAACACCTCTTCTTCTTTGTGAATATGGAGAGCGTTTTGGCAGGAGGTGCTGGCCTAATAGCCATTTAGCTGATTCCAGTGAGGAGATATTGGGGGAAAGTTGGTGGCGAAGTGCTTTCATGCCGACTGCCAGTGCTGGAGAGCCCCGGCTGCCTTCCATCTCCTGAATGAGAAGCAAATTATTCCAAATCATCTGGGAACGAGAGGCAGAAGCAAACCCTTTTATTTTTTGGATGCATTAACAATGTTTTCGCTCGCTTTGTTGGTGGCATCAAAAAGGTGGGCCCTGCCAAAGATTAGCCGGATAAATTGCCTAATTGATCCATTCACTTTTTAACTGATGCTTTATTAAGAGGCTCTGGAGTGAGGACAGGAGGTGGGGAAAGGCTGGGAATGTTGCTCTGGCTGCACACACACAGCATGGAAAATCATCTGCATTTTAGGTTTGAAAATGCAGAACAAAGACAACTCGGAATCTGATTAGAGGAATTAGAGTCCACAAACCAAGTCTATAATAAACTGAACTTTTTCCCTCAGTCTTTGCTGAATTTATGTATGAGTACACATCACCACGTACATTTCTGTCAGCCAGTAAGTGTCCCGGCTTTTCCTCATTCTGGGTTATTCATGGAGATATTAACACGCTTCATCATAATCAGTCTTCCTAACTGTTAGCATATTAAAAAGCGTTAATCCCTGCATAAATATTGGGGAGCTTACACTATTAAGGTGATGGATGGAGGATGTTCAGACGTACCACCTAGTACCACAGAGTGACTGTGGGACAAAGCAGGGATACACATGCTGAGCGCCCCCCCCCCCACTCCATAAAAAAACTGTAACATTGTTTATATTGTTTTTATGTGCTTCACTTATACTGAAAAGAAAATGTAACATTATGTATCTTGTGCGTGTGAAAGTGTGTTTCTTCTGTAGATTACACTTGTTTTTGTCCTGATGTCAGCAGTTATATATACGTAGTGTATATGCACACAACTCAACATAAAATACATTTATTATCTTATAACTCCACACATCAAAGATTCAGAGTTTTGGAATGTGAGCATGAATAAGTACAAAGTAACATTTTACTAAACAGAGACCTTCACTGGAATTCAACATCTTCTTTTCCTCCTGATCTGATGGAACCATGCATCCATACTAGTCTGGAACTGCTTCATGTTTGGACATTGCTTCAACTCCACACACACTTGTCTACACACTGAAACACACAAAAACATTTACCGAAAGCACACACATTCACATTTTGGAGTTGCAAAAGAACCCTAACCCTAACCCTAACCCTTGTGTGTCCAGACAAGTGACTTTTGGTTCTCACAAGTATAGTAGAATGCAGATTTTGGTCCTCACAAAGATAGCTAGACAGGAACACACACACACACACACACTGGAGAACCAGCAGTGGGTTTGGACAGGCCTACAGTGTCTGACGAGTTCTGCTGACTTGGTACTGCTTGGCTGCTGAGCTTGGCAGAAGATGAAACCAGCCTCCTTGGTCTTCACTTCACTGAATTCCATGGTGACACTTGTATCAGGCTGGATTTCATTAGGAGCCTAAGCCCACCAGGCTTCTAGTAAGTAGGGCCAAGACTCTGGAAGAGTGTCAGGATCACGCTTGGAGCAGTTTCCCTGGTTAACATCTACTGCAGAGATCACACATCTGTTGCAGCACTCGATATATGGGGAATTACACAGGTCTCCTTGTTGTTCTTGGGGCAATATTCCATATCATAGCATGGCTGTTAAAGGAAAACATTGTCTTTTGGGTTTGGAGTAAGATCTCCTCATTTATCTGAAATTCTCATCTTTAAAGAACCCAAATCTTATAACACAGGAACTATAAGATCAAAATACATAAAGCTGAATAAATGGATTTGGTATAACTGTCCTTGTTTGGTATGTGGCAAAACTGCACCCAAACCCTGAAACTAAGCAGTGCTGTAATGAAAAGGTTTGGATCAGGAAGAAGTCACTCAGTCACTAACTTTGGTGATTTTATATATCAACACTGAGACAACGACTAAAGTAAGTGTGGTGGAACAAACTCTGCTGTTAGAGGTCATTGACCTCGTCAAAATAAGGTTTCAATTTTCTGTCTGATAAGTGAAAAAATCCACTAAAACACTCTCACTGTACGTAATGTAGCAGTGGTTAGTCTGTTTGTTTCTTTAGTTTAACATGCATGCATCGAAGTGGGGAATGAAATCCTGAGGCACTCAGGCTTTAGTATGAGTCTTATAAAGACTTTCTGACCCGTCTGCAGATTTGTCACATTCTGTGGTCTCGTCGTCAGAACGTGTCTACTTTTTCCTACGCTGCCTTCTGTCTGTTTTGTGAAGGACAAAGATCACAGCTTGATCTTACATCAGGCCACTGCTTCTTGCACGTGAAGCATTCAGGGCACAGACCCCGAGTAAATCACCAATCACTTTGTGTTGTTTTTCGGAAACAAGTAGGGGGTTTAAACAGATAGGGGGAAGGTCAAAGTCCACCCTCTCGTCTGTCTTTCTGTCCCTCCGAGCTCTTATCTGTTGCTGTCAGTGGCCACTAACTGACGTCCTCGCTCAGCGGTCAGGTCCTGGCAGCCACGCCGCATCAACACCACCTGATACACAACCAGTACAATAACAAGTAAATAAACAAGGAGGACACAACGATGCCCAAACCTATAGCCTCCCTATCAGCGATCTCTCTATCCACCCTTACCTCCCTCAGCCAACTGATTGACTTTGTTCTGGTCACACTTTACCATCAGCCAAACTGACAGCTGCCCCTCTTTGTTTGAGAGGAAAGTCAGGCTAATCTCGAGGCTAAAGTCATCATGAGTCCAATTGATAGTGACCTGGTTTTGTGACAAGTAGACTGCACAGTGGAGCAGTTAGGTTTCAGTAATGATGAGCACATAAAACAAACAGAAAAAGTCATGTAATTTTCTTTCAATATCAGTGCATGTGCATAAATTATGCATATTTAAATTAAATGCATAGTTAAAACCATTAAAAAATTAATCACTAAATTCTTTAAACTGATATATTTCTCTGCATTTTAGGGACATTTTCAGTAAATGTCAGTGGATCAAAAGCTTTTTAGTCTCACATAAAACACTTTGGATAAACTACTGTACTGTCTGTTTTTAGACTGGATATCCTCTTTAGTAAATACAGTACATGTGAAGTTATATTAACCACTTTAATACATATTGGTACCATCAGTAATCACTCATTCCATAAAGTGTTGCCTGAGTTATTTCAGTTCCACGGCTGTGTACTATTGAGTATAACATTAAGCCATATTAGCCGGTGTTCACTGAAACAGTGTGACAGAAAAGAGAGGTTCCTGTGACCCTGTAGCCTGGAATTACGATGTTCCGGGCCTAACAGTAAATTCCTAAAGGCGTCAGATCAGAGCGGGGCTTCCACTGTGTATTCTGTTTCATGAGTCATCACCCTGACATGTGCTGAAAGGACTTTTGAAGAGGGAAAGTGTTTGTTAATCAGTGTGTGGGTCAGCATGTAACAGAATATTTTGGCCAGTGTTATGTGGCTGTGCTTTGATCAAGGGCTGCTATTCTGTTTGAATGAGCCATTTGGCTCAAGGCAGAAGAAATTCCCGGGGACACAAATCTGGGCAGCTGAGGGTTAATATGATGATGTTTAAGGGGGTTTGCTGATACCCTAGACTGAGATTTTCCCAACACTTTCATATCAAACATTAGATTGCAGAGCTCCATTCACTTTGATGTAGTACTACACATACATTTCAGTATTTTGCTGCTTGTTCTGGATCAGTTGAGCTGCCAAACTGACTAGTTTAGGAAAACTAACTTTAGGCAGAGACTTTCCACCCACATGGAAAAGATATATATAAATCTTATAAAGTTTGTATCTGTCTTGTGTGAAACTTGTATGAAAAGCATACAAGAGTGAAAACAGATATAAGATCCCTTGAAAAATTATATAAATGAAACTTGTATGTTTTGGATACTTCCTAAAACAAAATATGAAAGTAATGACAAAGTGGCCACTTTCATGAGTAAATCATATAAGCCTTCTATGATTCACTATATGAAGTAGGCCACATCTGATGCAAGTCTTTTATAAGTTTTTACTATTTCGTTTCCATACGGGCAACCAGATACATGCTACTGCCATCCATCCGTTTTTAGGTTTGCTGCAAATGAGAAATGCTGTAGGCTGTACCAGAACTGAAGGAGTAGAAACACAACAACATAAAATCAGCTTACATGACAGTGGAATTATACTTCTGTGGTAAATATATGTATGTAAACTCTGTGTGCTAACATGATATCCACATCTCGAGAAATGTAACTACAAATAATGCAGCCAGCTACACTTGTTGCTTGCACAGACTGTTGGCTGAGCTGGCTGCAGGTCACACCACAGCAGAGCTTTGGGTAGACCAGAGGCACCTTGAAATCCAAACTGGTGACTGACTGGTTTTCTGATCTTTCAGTGGCTGTTACTTTTGGGACAGTTGTTAAGTTTGTGCGATCTTCTCTTATTGCTGTGTGATCCCGTGTTCAGTTCACCAGGTAGACATTAATATTGCAGGTGATTATCTGTATCTCCCTTCTCTTATTTTCTAAACAAGCTCGTGTAGCACCAAAAAGAAACAAAAACACTGGATTACTCCTGCTTTCTCTAAATTTGTTCAACACTTTTCCAAACAACAGACTTTAATACATTTTTTGTATTTTTATTTGTTGTCTTTATCTATGTTTACCTGTTTGAGCATTCAGCCCTTTGTTTGTTTGCTCTGTCTGCAAATTTCAATTTCAAGAAAAGAAAATTTTGCTCGCTTAAATTTTGTCATCTTTTGTTTAAGCCCACTGGAACAAAGAAGGGACCCAGGTTTCTTGTAACATTTGATCAGAAAGAAACTTTTTAACATGCACTTGTTTTATAGACAGACGTGTCTAGACTAATGCTACACTCATGTCACTGCCAATCACCAGCTGAAGAGAGAAACATGTGGGCCAATCATTACGTCGTATGGATGCAAATGAAACTACAGAATAAAGGTTCCTGGAAGTCTGACAGGGTGTTGGTAAGCATGTTTCCTTATTGTGGTGCAAGGGAGGTATTCATTATGTTTCTGCATAAATGAAGTGAATAAACATAACATTTGTCTGTGAAGGTTCTCAGTCATCCAGGTCATCGTAGACTAAGGAGCTTGCAAAGAAAAGCGTCTGGACTTCAAGTTGCCTGAAGACGTTTCACCTCTCATCCGAGAAGCTTCTTCAGTTCTAGGGTCAAATTGGTGGAATCCATCCAGGTCCAGAAACTTACCCTGGATCCAGATGAAACCATGGTGTCCTTTGATGTAGTCTCTCTCTTCACTTGCATACCCACCACGGAGGCCGTGGAGACTGTCAGAAAACGACTACAAGAAGACAGCTCCTTGGAAGACAGGACCAACTTCACACCCGATCAGATCTGCACACTGTTAGACCTCTGCCTCACCACAACATACTTCAAATACAACGAAGGCTTCTACAGACAAAAACATGGCTGTGCCATGGGCTCCCCCGTGTCACCTATTGTAGCCAACCTTTACATGGAGGAAGTGGAAAGGAAGGCTCTTGGCTCTTTCAAAGGAAGAGTACCCAGCCACTGGTACAGATATGTGGACTACACCTGGGTCAAAATCAAGACACAAGAAGTGGAATCCTTGACTGTGCACATTAACACCATGGATAAAAACATCAAGTTCACCAGGGAAGACACAAAGGACGACTGTTTGCCTTTCCTGGACTGCGCTGTGCACATTGAAGAGAACGGCAACCTCAACATCGAAGTTTACTGGAAGCCCACACACACGGACCAGTACCTCCTCTTTGACTCCCATCACCCTCTGGAACACAAACTTGGTGTAATTAGGACCCTACACCACCGGGCAGAACATGTTCCCTCTAAGCCTGAAGGAAAAAAGAAGGAACACACACATGTAAAGGAAGAACTCAAAACGTGCGGTTATCCTAAATGGGCGTTCTTAAAGTCAGCAAAGAGGCACAGAAAAGAAGATCAGACACCAGTGAGGGAGGATAAGAAGGACAGACGCAACAACATTGTCATCCCCTATGTAGCCGGTGTATCAGAGAAACTCAGGAGGGTTTTCTCCAAGCACGACATCCCGGGGTACTTCAGACCCAGCAACACACTCAGACAAAAACTGGTTCACCCGAAAGACAAAACTCCAAAACACAAACTTAACAATGTGGTGTATGCTGTACAGTGCAGCGAGGAATGCCCAGACCTCTACATCGGAGAGACCAAACAGCCACTTCACAAGCGCATGGCACAACATAGAAGAGCCACCTCCACAGGACAAGACTCAGCAGTTCATCTGCATCTAAAGGTCAAAGGTCACTCTTTGAGGATGCCAATGTTCACATTTTGGACAGAGAGGACAGATGGTTTGAAAGAGGAGTGAAAAAAGCATCTATGTCCACTGTGAGCGACCATCTTTGAACAGAGGCGGTGGTTTACGACACCAACTGTCTGCCATCTATAATCCAGTTTTGAGATCCTCCCCAGACGCCTTAACGCCCACTCACATCCTGGGCCACCTGACCTCAGGAAATCGCATGGCTGTCTGTGAAGTTTCTCAGTCATCCAGGTCATTGTAGTCTAAGGAGCTTGGAAAGAAAAGCCTCTCATCCGAGAAGCTTCTTCAGTTCTAGGGTCAAATGGTGGAGAGTCCCAGATTTAAACCCCGTGGGAGTTTCCCCCCACAGAGGGACAATGGACCCCTAATGATCCTCTACCTAATCACATGAGCCAAGGTGTGAAAATGGGTGTAGGTCACAATTAGCCAGGGTTTCGGGTGAGCTCATTGTGAAACCTGGCCCCAACCTCACTTTCACTCCCAACCGGTCGCAGCAGATGGCCCCGCCCCTCCCTGAGCCTGGTTCTGGTTTCTTCCTGTTAAAAGGGAGTTTTTCCTTCCCACTGTGACCAAAGTGCTGCTCATAGGGGTCATATGATTGTTGGGTTTTTCTATGTATCTATTATTGTAGGGTCTATAACTTAAAGTGCTTTGAGGTAACTATAGTTGAGAGTTGGTGCTGTATAAAGAAAACTGAATTGATCTAATTAGTAATTTTTTAAACCTTAATTTTTAGGTTCATTTTCTTTTGACTGAAGCATCAAATTATACTGGTGCTTCTTGTTTATGCTTAAACAGCATGCTGGTTCTGTGATTACCATCTGATTACACACTGACCTCAGTCATGCCTATCCCAGTGCTACCAATACAATGCCTGACAAGCAAGCGAGATGCAGACATATAAATAGAAAACAAAATAATTATTATAATTTATTTGGCAACCTAATAAAAAACAAAGGGTGCAACAAACAAAAGAATACCTGATATCTAAATAATTATTGTAAAAGTAGGAACATGTAAGTTTATCATCTTGTCCACATGTGTCTGTAGCTCCTTACATCCTCAGTTCTGCTCTTCAGACCTGACACCTGTCTGATTCAGCCACCATGCTTTGACTTTAACCCTTTATTTGCTCAGATTAGTTCTCCACACTCAGGAATCTCTGCTGAGCTCAGCTACAGTTCCTGTTTGTATGTTGATCACTGTTGAATTTTAGATGACAGACACTGACATCATACCTTTTACTGGAGCTTTGGACAACACTCGAGTTGTCCTAATTACCCCAAGATCGAGGCAATGTAGGATTGTTGATGCAGTACTATAGGTGCATTTACTAAAAATACAATCCTGTGAATGTGATAACTGGTGAAGAAAGTCACGCAGGATTTTCACATTTATACCATACGTGCGTCTAACAGGAGGCTAGGTAAGACATGCTAACCATAAAGACTCCAGGTGTATTTGAACGCTCGGTCACAGAATTGATTTTACTTTTTGGTTGTTTTCATTTCATTTCATTTCATTTTTGTTGTAATTCTTGCTGTTCTGTGTGTATTTTATGATCACAGTCATTCACCAGTGTTGCACCCATATAGTATGTGCCGTTAAACTGAACAACACAACTGGCCAGTTCAATAGTGGCTGAGCAAGTGTCTGCATCACTTCAGACCTGATGGAGTACGAGGGGCCTCCCCTCCTGGCTGCTGCCAGCAGCTCTGGCTCTGTGCATGCCACCATTATTAACATCTAAAAATGCTGCACCTCTCAGCCACAGATTAGTGGCACTTATCCAGGTATCCGTGCTTTTCATCACCATATGGAAACACTTCTCTTCATCCCACGGCCTCATTCCTCCAGCAGTCCCCAGTCACACACACACATCCCTACCTTCCTCCTTCTTTCACCCTGTCTGCTACTCTTTATAGATTACTGGCATGAAGAGTTGAAACTGGCGTCAGATCTATGCAGCTAACCCACGGTCGCTCTGTTCTGCCTGTCTCTCCGCCTGCCTGTGCTGCTCTCAGCAGGAGCCCCTGCAGTCTTTAATGAAAGTCATGAGAGAAAGAGAAGGAGAGAGGAAGAAACACAGGAGGAGATGGAGGAGGGAGTGAAAATTTGGCAAGGAAGTGCATGCTAAATGTTAGCACTACAAAGGTCTGCATTAGTGAAAAAAGGACAGAAAACTTGTATTGTATCGTCATAGTCAGGTGTACCCCACAAAGGTCTTCATTACCAGACTTCCAGGGAAGTGTTGGCATTGTTTGTGTGTGAAGTTTTAGAGCAAGTCTAAACCTTTCCAAGGGGAACGTCGTGTAAAACTTCCACTACTGATGACTTCAGCTTTTTCTGTTTGTTCCGTGTTCCGTCAGTGCCACAAGATCAATATAAATAAAAGAAAATACGTGTTCATATTTTAGCGGTGGAATTATAGTCTGTCAACAGCTTCCATCACATTCGGCTCTACAAACATGCACCGAGTGGACACTGACATTGATTTTACCTCAGAGACAAAGAGAAAGGTGAAGAGAGACGGGGCGGTGTGGCATATCTGTTTGTGAGGATAAGTACTCGATTACATAGGCTAATATTCTAACTTTAATATCAATATTTACCTCATCTGTGTGTTTTAGTTTCTTTTAGTTTTTTGGCCTTTTTTGATTCTACACACATGAATGGTTTACATTACATTACATTACATTACAGAGACAGGAGGACATGACGGCACAACACGTAAGAGGTACAACAGTCTGCTGCGATATCACTGTCCCTCATTCAGCAGCGTTCAGAGCTCAGTGCTGAGACTTCTCTCATTTAAACAGATTTATATTTCACAGAGAATAACACAAACAAAGAGTAAATCTCAGGAATAATTAAGATCATTTCAAGCTATCATTCTGTGAGCTGATTTATCAACTTAGCAGCTCGTCATTGGACTCATCTCCATATAAGGCAGCTTTTTTCCTCTGTCTGAATCAGTACATGATTCGTGTGTGTGTGTGTGTGTGTGTGTGTGTTGGCACATCAAATTGTTTAACACACTGTAAAAGTCTCCATGTGCAGCTTTAAAGCCCAGCTCTAATAAAGGTGAAATAAAAACTCTCCAATGCACTCCCCCTTTCTTCATAAAATGTCTTGAGGGCAAAAAGCGATAAAGTGGGGTGGGCTTGTACCTCCGGCCCTATTAATTGGCTGGGTCGCCGGGGCCCTCGGGGCCGAGCCTGTTACCTGTGTGAAGAGAAGCGATTAATGCCTCCCCTTTGACCGAGCAAGACTCTCGGCTCGGCTCTGCAGAGACGCTCTCTAATTAATCCACTCTTACTGTTGTAATAGGCTCCTCCTCGGGGAGCACTCGGCCTCAGCTATAAGCCCCCAAATATGATTTCTCTCTTACATGGTAAACAACAAGCTCTCTCACGGGACAGACAAAGATGAAGGAGGATGGATTCGAATGATGGAAGCAGAAGAGGGCAACAAACAAGGGAACGATAGCCTGATGCGGCTAAAAAAAAACTGCCTGTCTGGCTGTCATTGATGTTAATCACTGGGACATTTTTACATTCTTATAAGATGTGGACTGAAGTGACTCTGTGCATGACAGTAATTTGTTTTTTTTACCTAAAGTGTAGGACGAGGAAAAAGGAAGCCAAGGTGCCCATGACTGCTGAATGTACACCGGTCATTGTTTTTATTGGAACATACACAACATGTACCCTCCACTCTGTGCATATGATGATTATTAGATTAGTGCCATATTTTCCGTACTATAAGGCACACTTAAAATCCTTTAATTTTCTCAAAAATCAACAGTGCGTCTTATGTATGAATTCCAGTTGTGCTTACTGACCTTGAACCGATTTTATGTGCTACACGTCACTCAAAAATCTGTCAAAAGATGTTTTAGTATGACTTTGGTAAGTTACGAAGCCACACCGCTTGATAGCTTGTCGGAGCATTACGGCTACCGTAGTCAGGAGCCTCGCTGAGTAATCTGGGTCCAAAACTCCATCTGCTTCAGGTCCCAAAGTCAAACGAACACTGCAGCATCACTGAGAGTTAAAAATCCATGAAAACAGAATTTATTAAATCTAACAGAGTTAGAAGTTAGCAGGAAGTTAGCAGGAAGTTAGCTCACTGGTTTCCACCTAAACATGATATAGCATGTTCTGACTGAGAGATTTCTGAAACAATTAAAACGTACAGCTCTGCTATCACTTCCAACATAAATGAAGACAGAAAACTAAACAGCAGTGACGTTTGTAGGGTTACTGAAGTTGGGCTAGCTGGTATATACTGATGTGCTACGTGATCACTAGCGACACAGCTATGTTAGCATAAAAACAGTGAAGCTGGAGGATGAACGCTAACTTTTTTCCACTCGATAAAAGTTAACGTGAGGGTTCCCGATGGTCAGGGACAAATACAGTCGCATGGCAGGATGCTGTAAATGGACCAAACTTCAGTCAGGAGAACAACTGAGATAATCCATCCACAATACAAAGTTAGTCATTAATATACTGCAACAACATGGGAATAGAGCAGCTGCAGAGAATTCAACATTAATGAATCAATGGCACGGAAGTGGAGGAAGCAAGAAGAATGAGTTGAATAAAGTTTGATTGCGCCTTATAGGCCGAAAAATACGGTACATTCACTAGGCTGTGGTGCTTTTTAAAATTGTTTATTCAAATATTCAGCGATAACTCAGACAAACTGTAAACGAGCCATGCAGGCTGGTTACTTCATGTCGGCTAGTTGTAAGCAGACACGTCTGATTTGTTGTCTGATCCAGAGATAGCCTGTCAGTGAACCTGTTGAATGTCAAAAGACAAAACTGAGAGCTCATGGCTGTTTTAGCAGGTGTTTTCATATCCAAAGTGTCAGAGCCTAAAATGTGCAGTCCACTGTGTGGTTGGTGAGTGTCAGCTCAGGGAAAACAGTGCTGGATTTTTATATTCATGTAATTGTAGTTATGCTTTGGATTCTGTGTTATTTTTGTTCCATTGTAGTTTTTATTTGGATTGCAGTATCACACACCACTGTCTCGTGCTAAATGTTCCTCTGTCTTGTTACTTCCTGCTTTATTATGACAGTCACTCGTCTCTGATACCATGTCTTAGATGTACTATCACCACTTTGCCTCAGTCAGTCTTCTGTGTATATACAGTTCATGTCTCCTTGTGTCCTTTGTTACATCATCTGTGCTCCCAGCGGTTTACTTAATAAATAAAGTTCTACCTTAAAAGTCTGCATTTGGGTCTGCAGAACAGCCTGAGCACAGAACAGACCCTGTGGTGCTTCATACCTGCAGTGGGCTTGTTTGTACTGGACTTTGTGGTTTTCTGTTTTGGTTTGTACAAACAGGTCTGCACGTCCCAGGTTGTTTAACAGATGGTACACGCACTGATTCATATATGCTCCCTGAGCACTGAAAGCCCTTTATACAACATGACTTATTCACCCATTCATACGAGCACTTTTTTCTATCCTTAAGTGCTTTCACACACATTCATATGGATGCATCAGACTGTGGGGATAATATCGTGCCTGCTGGGGATCAAACCACCGACCTTCTGATTAGTAGATGAGCTGCTCGACCTCCTGAGCTGCAGCCACCCCAACAGATGTGCAATGGACAGAAAGCTTCAAACAGATATGCAGAGTACAGAAGGAGGAGGCTGCAAACAATGATTCAGTATCAGCTCGTTACCTTAACGATCCAGATCAAGTGACTCAGTCACCAAAAATCTGAACAACCCTAGCTCTGAAACTATCCTGACAGATGACCCCAGTTAGATCAGCGCACACACACACACACACACACAGAACACCAGAGCTTTACACTCAGGCAGTGACAACAGAAAGGCTGGAGGTGTTAAATCACCTAAAACAGACTCATTTAGCAAATATTGATGGCAGCACATGTTTCACGCCATAGAAGATATGACAGAGTTAGTTATGGACCAAATGGCACAAACCTGATAAGAACACAAGAATAACTTGGATACTGAATGATGAGCAAACAAAATCAGGAAAAGCAGAATTAGTTTGTTGTATCTATGCTTGACTTTAATATAAAACACAGGCTGTTTGTACAGTTATGATGAAAACTACACTTACAAACTTCAGATCAAACATATTTTAAACAAATCTGTTTAATCATGTGACACACTATGACAAATATTATATTAGAGCTGTATATGGATTGGCATTTATCAGTAAGATGAGTTTATTCTTTTCCTGTTGTTTCTGTTTTCTTTGTTTTAACTCAATTTGTTTGCATCTTTTGATTTTTAATGTGGTCAGTGTTTGAAACGAGATGGATCAGCACTGCGTGACGGTCTGTGTATAATGTACCAGTACTCACTGTCAAAGACTTTGATCATGAATGAAAGTGATCGTACCTCAAATCCAAAAAGGTTCAGACACTGTGATGTCAATAAAAACAGCAAACATCAAAAACACAGACTTTCTGTTTTTACTTTTACAGTTTACACAAAGCCAACTTTTGAAAACAGGATGTATGAATGTATAAAGTGTCTATAAAAAGAAGCATGATGTGTGCCTCCCGTTATACTCTGACCCTCAGGCTGAAGTATCTGGTAAAGCCCGTCTACAACAGGTTTGAGTTCGATTTCACAAGTCTGCAAAACGTGACTGCCTGTTGAACTCTGGAGCAAATGAGAACATTAAAGCTGGAAATGTGTGATATTCATTTTATGCATATTCAAAACTCACCTGCTAGGTGTCATTGCAGTAATAAGCACTAAGCTGCTTTTCTCTATCGGCCTTGCATACTGATGGTGCGTGCTTTGCACAGAAACAGCTTGAATCCGGAGTCACTTATACAATTCACTAATGAGAAAACAATAGGGGAGCCGCAGCACAGTCTCACGCCTGTTCTTCACACATTTCCATATACTTCATCCACTCCCTTCCCCTTTTCTCCCCGTTTTCTCCTGCAAATATTCATGCTCCTCTCCTCAGGCTCGGTCCTCCTGTACTGCAGGGTATGTGGAAGTGTGACGCGCTAGGTGGGAGGTTTGGTGAGAATTCCCCTGAGCTCCGGTCTGGTGTCAGCGAAGCAGACGCTCTCACCTATCAAAGCCTCGGGCGGGGGTTCCACACACCTATGTAACTGATATTATTTCTATTTGATGATTAAGCCACAAAGGCCAACTGTGGCCACAGCACCACTCTTCTCTGAGGGAGGGACGTTTTCAAAGGTGGTGCTGGAGATAACGAACAGAGTGTGCTGGGCTGATTTAACCCAGCAAAGACCAAGCAGTGGCTGTCTGGAAGTGTCTGCAATGCTTATTGCTGAAGAACATTTGACTGTTTCATGTTAAATCACCAAATGATAATGAAAGAGCTGTTTTGGTGCTCTTGGTTCCAGCTGTTTCACAGGTGGCAGGATAGTGAGTGGACTGCTGGTGTGCCTTCAGACCACGCTGGGCCATCCTCACACGGATACATGGAAAACACTGTGTTCTGGACTACATGTCAAATTAAAGCCTACAGCTGCTCGGCTTTAGATTTCTTCATATTATTAGACTTATTAGTTATTTCTTCATTCATTCTGAACACTATCCAGCATCCCAGTAACCAATATTCTTTTGGCTAAATGGTAGTTTGAAGTATAACTTGATTTTAGCCTTGATGGCAAAGTGCAGACGTCTATACATATGTCGGAAAAACAAAGAAAGAAATAATGAGCGAACATTCGGCAAGAGCGGGAGGAAAAAACGGTTAAGAGGAAGAAACCTCAGCAGCAGGCTCAGTGAGGGGAAACAGAAGAGAGTCAAACTATGGTTTGACCACTTTTGGTTTTTGGTGTTCATGTGCTGGTATGCACTCTGTGTGCTGTCTAAAAATCTGCTGCTCGTCTCAGGAGTTGGTGAGGAAAAATCTGAGAAGATGGTTTTTCACCTTTCACTTTTTCAGCAAACACAGTGTTTCGTGTCTTTGCAGTGTTGGTTTGCTGAGGGAGGAACTCTCATGAGCAGCTTTTCACTACGTTCACAGTCACTGTTTTCTTTAACAATTGAACCACATGTAACCACAACAGTTTGTGGTAACACTCCAACATCAGCACAGGGCTGGTTCAAAACCATAAAAAGCAAAAGTTAAAAGTAAAATAATTTATTTTCTAAGCTGTATAATTCCAATCTTAAGAGACAAAGCGATCGTTGCTTAAACGCTATCTCCATGTCATCTACCAGGAAGTGTGAGACGAGTGGTGGTGTTGTGACCTGGGTCTGGAGCACAACATCTGGTGATGAATTGTTCCTTTTGTTTAGGCTGCAGGCAGCAAGAGAGACAACGAGAGGAATTATTCAATTAAAGAGGAATTTACTTGACTTTTCTTTCCCCACCTCAAATAATGTCAAGAGTTTGCACACTTGCACACCGTTTACTATTTGTGTACATATATGTGTCTTTGGACTGTGTGAGGAAACCCACGCAGGCACACAGAGAACATGCAAGCTGCACACAGACTGACCCCAGCCAGGATCCAGACCAGGATTCTTCTTCTCACTTTGTCCCATACTCACACTTACAGGACAACAACCCAGTATATGGAATGTCTAAGTGACTTTGACATAGTTGTTGGTGCCAGAATGTTTAGAATGACAGAGTGAAGGTCCTGTTCAAGTTCACTGCGAGCTAGTCCAGCTAATAATGCCTCAAACAGTCTGTAACAGTCTGTGTCTACAAAGCGAGAGCAGCTATTCATCTCAGAGTAAAGACTGTCAGCAACCACGTTACACGTCCTGATATCTTTGATTGTTTGGTGCCTAATGTCGAGGACTAAACTGGTGCAGCAGCAAAGGAAAGTGCAAGGGCATTTCAGAGCGAGCATAATAGGGCTCTGACAGGACGGTCGGCAGGCATTTGGGATATTATTATGTGTCGAGGAAGAGGCCCCCAGCAGTATCAAGCAGGATTTATTAACACAGGTGTCTTTGAACATGACTCGCCCCCCACAGGCCCCTCCAGATGGAGACTAATCCCTCTGCTGCACAGAGAATACTCAAAGATCAATTCATCTTTTCTTTAGGTCATTCCCATTGTAAACTCTTTTCAAAATCACGGTGCCACTGCAGGTCACTTCATGTGCAGAGCAGCTATGGACGCCTGAATGCTACACTGAAATGTACTGAAGTTTAAACTGTGGAAAGTATTCACTGGTTTAAAAAGGCACTCCAACTGCAGCTCCAGTCTGCATAGAGCCAAGAACCAGTCTGAGATGGGCTGTCCTATAGGAGCGAGAGTGTCATTCAAAGCCTACAGCCTACTCATTTTTACTCATGAATTTGTTTTTACAAATTTTCAGAAAAGGTGGAATAACAGGGTGATCTAAACTGGGGCTTCATTTGTGTATGCAGACTGTGTGGAGTATAGACATGAAGACCCACAGTGGGCAGACTGGGGGAAAAAGCTAAAAGGCTAATAGGAAAAACAATAAAGGCAAAGTGGACACAGCTGAACTAAATGAGAAAGTCAGAAAATCACTAAAACCAGGACACAAAGAGCAAATGACTATCAAAATAAAACAGGAAGTAACATGACAGAAAATGACCACAGGATACGAGACGGTAAGAACAGCAGAACTAAACACTGATGGAAAACAGAACACAGAAAGCTGTGATTGTGTTTACATAGAGAAATAATGAACCAGGTTACAAAAAAGAAGAATTCTTTAAAACATTATTAAAGAGAAGAAAATCTAGAAAAGAGTAAAACACAAACCCGTCTTAATAAGAAAAACAGACAAACCTGTGGCATCACTGTGGGAATAGCTGGGGCTATAGCTAGGGTCTGGTAGTATTCTGAGTTTAGAGGATCAGAAAAGTTTATTTCTAAACTGAAACACCTCCTGATGTTTTTTAAGTGTTGCACCGTTAGCATGGCGCGGCCGTGTACATGCAGCATCCTCTAAGGTGCTGCTGTTCTACCTTTCACAGGGCGACTTATTCACAGAAGTAGGAAGTTGGCATTTTCAGGTATCTGTAATTTACTTTAGTAGTTTTTTACTTTTACTCCCTACATTTTCAAACAAATATCTGCACTTTCTACAAAAGGACTTGTTACTTTTAGTTTAATGAATTTAATGAGTTATTATTTTGTCACTGCGAGCCTTCATACATCAGACTGACTTGAGCCTAAAGAGTAAGACATGAGAGGCAGTCCTGCTTGTGTAATGATGATCAGTAATAAGTGGCAGGTCATGTTCCTAACCAACATCAGCAAACACGGTTTGTGTTGTTAGCTGAAGCTCCAGCTGCCGTGTTTCGCAGTGAGAGAAAAGAATGAGAGGCGATTTTACTCAGAGATATATTTAAAGCTAAGAACTGCTCAGTGCTATTTCACAACACAGAAATGTAGAGCTCAAATAAAAGTCCTCACATTTTTCTGTGCATGTGCATGTTTTACATTTTGGGAAACCTGCTGCAAGAAAACTCAGGCAGACTAACTTTGTTGTTTAAAGACATGAAACTCCTCTGCAGGTTAGTGCAGGATAAAGAGGTTAGTTTGTACTGTGATCGTTTAAAGTAAGGAACAGTGTGACTGCTGCACAGAGGCTGTGGGTTCATGGTCACAGTTACAGTGTAGCACAGATTCACTGACTGATTCCACCTTTGTACAAACTTTAAACCCTCTATAAAACAGACAGCATCAACAGAGTGTGCTGTCAGTGTGGAGGATGAAATCAGTCAGGACAGCTCAGGAAACATCTGCTCACATCTGGTTGGATTCACACACTAACAACATCTACTGGAGCTCTCAGTAGAAATTACTGAGCCACTACAGCTGATTTTAGGGTTCCCCCACCTGCTGAACCCCACCCAGTGACTGCGCTCATTTTCCTGTTTAGAGGTAAAGTCACCCAAGGCAACAGAAAATAGAGACACTTTTATTTCACTTCATTTTCTTCTGTTTCAAGCAGAGTAAATTACATTTATAATTTACTAAGTATTTATTTATGAAGTATTTATTTATAAATTTACTAAGTAAAATACACTTAGAATAAAAGCTGGACCAAGGTTTGCATTCCCATCTTCTAATGTTTTTTATTATTACATTATTAAAGCACAGGGTTTAGTGAGTTTTGCACAAAAGTAGCTGCTAGAAACATCCAAAGAGATTTTACTTTCTTACATTTCAGAGCGTGTACTTTTTTACTTTTACTTGAGTAAGAAGTTGAATCAGTACTTTGACTTTTACTGGAATATTTTTTTAACTCTAGTATCTGTACTTCTACTCGAGTACAGGATGTCTGTACTTTTGCCACCTCTGCATATTTGTACCATTATGTTTGAACCTCTGGTGACAGTATGGAGAACACAGACCGACATTTGTGCAGCACTTTTCTAGTCTAGTCCACATTTATCACATGATCAATGTAATGTTCCTGATACAGTGCTTTTCTACTCTACCTGAGCACTCAAAGCACTTTATACAAACTTACAGAAGTTCTTTTTCATGCTAAAATGCTTTCTTGCTAACATTCACACACAATGATATTGCGACGGCTACATTAACTTGGAGTTAGTATCCGGCCCAGTGATATTTGGCATGCAGAACGTTGAGGTCAGGGATTGAACCACCAGCCTTCTAATAACTGGATGACCCCTTCCTGCTGGGAAACCTTGGATTCTCCCATCCATGAGGATGTTACCTTGACACATACCACCTACTTAAGCATCACTGCAGATCATATACAGTCTTTCAATGAAACAGTATTATCTGATGGCTGTGGTCCCTTTTAACAGTACAATGTACCACAAAGCTAAAATGGTTCAGGGATGGTTTGAGGAGCACAACAGCAAATCCAAGACACTGACTTTGAGTCAGGGCTGTTTTGGCAGCAGAAAGGGGACCAACGACATATTTAGCAGGTGCTCATAATGTAAGGCCCGACTGGTGCACAGGGGATAGAGAATGAACGTAACGGGGAATCCAGATCAATCCTGTTGTTGACCTCAAAAATCTAAACGTGTATGTTTTACTGCTTGGGGACACATAGCGTCCTTTTTGTCCTCCAAAATAAACGGATGGCTTTATACACTTTTGTGGTTTTGTTTAGATGGATTTCTTAGATTTTTAGATTCTATTCAAAATAAAATAAAATAAAAATCATAGCATAGGTTCTTATTGCTGTTTCTGAGCATGTCCTTTTTCCCGTCTGTCTCCATAAGTATCCTGATAGGAGTTTAAGTATAGTTTGGGTTCATTTCCTGGCCTTGTTTATGTGTGCGTCTGGCTTCTTTACTTGTTCTATGCTGGCGACAGCTGTCTCCTGTGTCTCGTACCAGGTTCCACGTTCCAACACTCTGATTCGTTTTGCCGGCGTCGTCCCCTCGGTGTTTCCACTTCCGCTGATTTCTCCCTCTGTATCAAACTTCAGTCTTTCTTTTGTCCTTGTTGCAACATATTTTATCATTCCTGTGTGCTTGTGTTTGGGATATTGTGGATCTATTTTGCCCTCTTCTCTATGTTATTATTGGGTCTTTACCTTGCAATATAAATCACCTTGAAGCAACTATTGTTGTGATTTATATAAATAAAATATGTGTATAATTATCAACCTGTATTAAGTGTTTCCTCATTTTCTTTTCAATCCTATATGTGTGTGAGATCATTGTACACCTGGGTTGCTTAATAGAGAATTTCTGTGACAACACTGAGCTTTTTGCTGTTGCAGAGCTGCAGCTACCCACTGGAGATGAACTAAGAGGTTGATCATTCTGGCATTTTTCCAGTTAGGGCACAAAGCCAAAAGAGCTGGCACGTATGTGCAAACAAAGCCGTTAATCAGCGGCTTTTAGCATAATTCATGGGTCACATTTTCTTTTGAAATACCATTCATGTTTTAATGACCACTGACATGTTGCAATGATAGGAGATAGCTGCACTCGCTTTGCCATCTGCAGCTCGTCTTAATTAGGAAATCCAGGACAAAGAGAGGTCAGTGTGAGCAAGCATCCTGACAGATAACCAGGAAGTGGCTCTAATGGCTGCTTATTTGACCTCTGACCTTTCACATCAATGCTTAAGGGTCATGTAGAAATCTTGCACGCATTGGTTTTTATGGTGATGAGTTGCTAACAGGGAAGGCTCTGGGTTACAACACCCCGTCCACTAATGATGACCTCATACGGCGGCAGTATTTATCAACCCGAACAATAGACATGTCAGCGTGGTTTATATGAATATTTCAGCACTGGCCCTGGGTAGTGAATGACTGATTATCCTGTCTGAGCATTACAATGACTGTAAATGAAGGGATCACTATGAGAAGATACATAAAGTCACAGAATTATTTATTTTCCCAGATTAATGGCATATGTTATTAACTCTGCATCTGTGACTTTTCACTGCCGAAATAATCCACCTGATCTGGAATCTGTTTTATTTATTGTTCTGTCATCATTGCTGCTCATCTAATCAGTACAGTGATCAAGATTCATTGTTAACAAATTATATTTTTGTGTTTCCTGTTTGTGATAAAAAATAAATAAATATATTTATTACGTTTAGATTTTATATAAATATATTGTAGGTAGGGTAGAGACCCAACAATCATATGACCCCCTATGAGCAGCACTTTGGCGACAGTGGGAAGGAAAAACTCCCTTTTAACAGGAAGAAACCTCCAGCAGAACCAGGCTCAGGGAGGGGCGGGGCCATCTGCTGTGATTGGTTCGGGTGAGAGAAGGAAGACAGGATAAAGACATGCTGTGGAAGAGAGACAGAGATTAATAAGAGATATGATTCAATGCAGAGAGGTCTGTTAACACATAGTGAGTGAAGAAGGTGACTGAAAAGGAAAAACTCAATGCATCATGGGAATCCCCCGGCAGCCTACGTCTATTGCAGCATAACTAAGGGAGGATTCAGGGTCACCTGATCCAGCCCTAACTATATGCTTTAGCAAACAGGAAAGTTTGAAGCCTAATCTTAAAAGTAGAGATAGTGTCTGTCTCCTGAATCCAAACTGGAAGCTGGTTCCACAGAAGAGGGGCCTGAAAACTGAAGGCTCTGCCTCCCATTCTACTTTTAAATACTCTAGGAACAACAAGTAGGCCTGCAGAGCGAGAGCGAAGTGCTCTAATAGGGTGATATGGTACTACAAGGTCATTAAGATAAGATGGGGCCTGATTATTTAAGACCTTGTATGTGAGGAGCAGGATTTTGAATTCTGGATTTAACAGGAAGCCAATGAAGGGAAGCTGATACAGGAGAAATCTGCTCTCTCTTTCTAGTCCCTGTCAGGACTCTTGCTGCAGCATTTTGGATTAGCTGAAGGCTTTTCAGCGAGTTTTTAGGACTTCCTGATAATAATGAATTACAGTCGTCCAGCCTGGAAGTAATAAATGCATGAACTAGTTTTTCAGCGTCACTCTGAGACAGGATATTTCTAACTTTAGAGATGTTGCACAAATGGAAGAAAGCAGTCTTACATATTTGTTTAATATGTGCATTGAAGGACATGTCCTGGTCAAAAATGACTCCAAGGTTCCTCACAGCGTTACTGGAGGCCAAGGTAATGCCATCCAGAGTAAGAATCTGCTTAGATACCATATTTCTAAGATTTTCAGGGCCGAGTACAATAACCTCAGTTTGATCTGAATTAAGAAGCAGAAAGTTAGCGGCCATCCAGGTCTTTATGTCTTTAAGACATTCCTGCAGTTTAACTAATTGGTGTGTGTTATCTGGCTTCATGGACAGATAGAGCTGGGTGTCATCAGCATAGCAGTGTAAATGTATGCTATGTCTTCTAATGATGCTGCCTAAGGGAAGCATGTATAATGTAAACAGAATTGGTCCTAGCACTGAACCCTGTGGAACTCCATAATTAACCTCAGTGTGTGAAGAGGACTCTCCATTTACATGAACAAACTGGAGTCTATTAGATAGATATGATACAAACCACTGCAGCACAGTACCTGTAATACCTACAGCATGTTCTAATCGCTCTAATAGGATATTATGGTCGACAGTATCGAACGCTGCACTGAGGTCTAGCAGGACAAGCACAGAGATGAGTCCACTGTCAGAGGCCATAAGAAGATCATTTGTAACCTTCACTAAAGCTGTTTCTGTGCTGTGATGAGCTCTGAAACCTGACTGAAACTCTTCAAATAAACCATTCCTCTGCAGATGATCTGTTAGCTGTTTGACAACTACTCTTTCAAGGATGTTTGATATGAAAGGAAGGTTGGAGATTGGCCTATAATTAGCTAAGACTGCTGGGTCTAGAGATGCTTTTTGAGTAAAGGTTTAACTACAGCCAGCTTGAAGGCCTGTGGTACATAGCTGATTATTAGAGATAGGTTGATCATATTTAAGATTGAAGCATTAATTAATGGCAGGACTTCTTTGAGCAGTTTTGTAGGAATGGGGTCTAAAAGACATGTTGATGGTTTGGAGGAAGTAATTATTGAAGTTAACTCAGAAAGTGGCTGAATGTGTATGAGTTTGACAAACTTAATTTATATAACACCTTTCTAGACAGAATCACAAAGTGCTGCACATAAGAACTCAAGTCATAATTTTTTTAAAAAAAAAAAGACAACATGAGAACAGATGGGTCTCTGCTGGATAGACGTGCTATATTGTTGAATTTTTGCAACAACTCGTATGTCCTCGTGGCAACAGAGCTGAATCGGTCTATTAGAGCAGCGGTCCCCAACCTTTTTTGCACCACGGACCGGTTTATGCCCGACAATATTTTCACGGACCGGCCTTTAAGGTGTACAACAAAATACAATAATATATAAAATAAATACAACAAAATAAAACTAGTACCGGTACCGAAAAAAAGAAGATTTATTCATAACACACGTGAAAAGACCCAGGAAAACCGAGTTAACGATAAAAACGATAACAAAATAACGCTGAAAACCGATAAAACCCCTGAAAATCACACATTTCACACCTGAGCCTCAACTCTCGCGGCCCGGTACCAAACGACTCACGGACCGGTACCGGTCCGAGGCCCGGGGGTTGGGGACCGCTGTATTAGAGAACGTGCTGCGATCTCGATGTGGATGTCCAGGTGTTTGCACTCCACTACATAAACATCCTGTCCCAGGATAGGCATTGACCGTGTAACTGTCTTCTTTATCTGAAGTTGGCTGCTACTTTTCTGGTCTTCTTCACATTCAGAAATATGTTTCCAAGTCCAGTCTTTAAACTCATTCATTAGTGCTCAGTATTCGTCCTCCTGCCTATCATTTATCCATGGAATCAAAAGTAAGGGGCTGAGTTGATTGACAAGTGTGCCAACATGATAAGCTCTGGTAAAACTTTAGCCAAATGCTAAAGTCAATGAGTCCCTGGTGGTTGGTGTCATGTTGGCTGCCTCCATCTTTTACATTTTTGGCTGCTGTAGAAAATATGGTGCATTTATTAAGTATTGTCTAATCAACGCGTCAAGGTTTCCGTTGGTCTGTAAGAGTGGTACTGCATGCATATGTACATGTATAAATGAAAGTCTGATGGTGGAGTTTTGAGCTTGTGACAAACATTTAAATCATTAGTAACTGATGAATACTATTAAAATCCAAATTTCCTAGACCTTTAAAGTCTTAAAAAAATCAGGTTGAATGCAACTAGTGAAGAGTTTTGCATGAATAGATGCAGTACCATCAAGGGACATAGTATGATGTTTTCTTATTACTGAGTTTTTCAAGCTCAAAATAATCAAATATACATTCAAAGCAGCCCGTGTTGGTCTCCAATCACCATGAAGATAGTAATGTTTATTGTCATTACAGAAATCTCCCAGCAAAATGATGCCGACTTGTGTTTTTATAAATATGTTTTATGATGCATCTCATCTATTTATCTAATGGAATACACCAGAGGGATGTTCAAAACACCTTAATGTGACACGCAGCAGGCTGATGTGACCAAGTTACTTGTAATATATGCCTGTTTCTTTTAAGTTTCCTCTCAACTTCACATTCAAGAAAAGGAGGATAAGAACTTTTTTCAGAAAATGATGAAAACAGGGATCAGGTATCAACTCACCTCCTCCGAATTCGGATGGGAATGCAGTGCAGGCCTGTTAATAACTGCAGACCAGCAGAAACGAAGCACAGGAGAGAAGGGGGGAAGAGGAGGAAAGCAGATTGTGAGAAGAATAAAATTTCCATGGCTGATCTGCAGGAGCAGTTGTCGGGAGGTTAAGGTGAAGGCCAATCCAGCTGTAAGAGGGGCCAGGATTAAAGTCTTTGAGATATGGATCCAGGGGCTCTCCAGCTTTCAGTACCAGGGCTTAAGTATCATATCCGTGGACAGACGATCAATACCCCTTGCCTTTCTTTTCCTCCATCTTCAAGGAGATTTTTGGCAGTGCTTTCATGGGGTCCTCTCCATGAAAGCACTGCCCCTAATGACACGGTGGGAGCTATCATTTAGGCTGCGGGGCTTCAATCGCAGTTGCTGTAGTCGGGTTGCCGGAGAGTCAGGAGAGGCTGTAAGTCTTAGGATTTTATAAAGAACATGCTGCCAGGACATAAGAATCATACTTATTACACATGTCATATAATGTATAAGCTCTACACAGATGATTTACAGTAGGCTGTTGAAGGTAGAAAAACCTGATGTGTGTTCTGAGTGGATGATGAAACACAAGGTAAAAGGCATTTCTTTCTTAATACACATTAAGCTGAAGGCTCATGAGCTGAGCTACTCAAAGTCATACTTGGCCTCTAATATTGGTCCAGTGATTAGTGCTTAATACTGAACCTTGAACACCTTCCACCGTGATTCATAATTCTGTCTAATCTCAACGAGCAAAACTTTCTATAGGACAGGTTTCCATTGATCCATTCGAAAATCAATAACTTAACATCCATCAGATCATTGGTCAACCATTTATGTTTGTTGTTTGTTTTTTAATGTAATTTTTGCCTGGAAAACTCGACCGGAAAACGTGCGTCTTAGAAAACCCCCCCAACAATAATCCAGTTTGTAAATATGCCTGTGGACACGTGGATAGCACAAAGCCAAACCTTATCTGTGCTGAATTAGACAGTAATAGTATTAGAGTATTTCTCATATCATGGTTTGCAACAACCTAAGCTACAGTTAGAACAAAGTTCAACATACCCAGGGTTTCTTTCTGTTATCTGAGCCCTGTATGTGAAGCTAACTTCAGGGTTAAGGTCAATCACTTCATACCTGATGGTAATTTAGAATGCAAACCTAACCTGCAGGGATTGAAATCACCACCTACTGACCAATCAGTTCTCCAGAAAATACTGTCGCCATTCCAGAAAGACCTCAGACAATTAGATGGTCTAAAGTTATTAATGTAATGTCTTTATATTTTCCCGATGACCATGAGTAATAAATGTCGACTTTTCGATGCAACCTTGTACGTTGATGGGTTTTTTTTTCTTTTTTTCGTTGGCAGCAATGAAAAGACCCCACTGGGTTTTTATAAGGGAACCATAGATGACAAAATGTCATTCTGTGGCACTCTCTAACAGAAGTTAATGTCTTTCACATACACATAAAATAAACTGTTTTTCTTTCAAATGACTCTGGACATGAAGCGTGGGCTGCAGTCTGTGTAAATGCCCAGAGCCACGTCTGGTTTGGATGCAAACGATCAACTGACTTCAAAACAAGCTTGTGTGCTAGAGACAGAGCTGCTGATCTCTGTGTGGTGAGGCCGGTGACAGAGCAGCACCAATCACAGCCGAGGGTTTAATGTGACTCCTAAGTAACAATTGCACTCTTGTCCTGCGTTCTTCAAAGGCATGTAGAAAAGAAATTAAAATTCATCTTTATTTTATCACTGTACAAATATTTGATACACTGGGGAAAGTAGAAACTTCAGTGAAAATCCACCAATATCAGAACTTTACTTTCTCACACACACTGCTGTCATAGTCTCATGAGAGCAGGGACTTTCTTATGTTCTCCACAAACTGTAGCCATCAGTATAAACAGCCAGTCAGACTCTGGCGCCTGTACAGAGGTGGATTACACCAATCCATGTGGTAAGCTCAGAGGACATTGTGCCATGTACGCCTCCCCTACGGCCTGCTTTACACTGCTGCTGGCATGCTGCTCTTAATCCACTCTCTGGGGCACGCACAGGGTGAAAACATGACGCCCACCCTTTAGAACTCCCATTAAGCCCCCCTTTCACTGGAATCTATTTTCCAGTGGGTCAGCGTTCAAATTTGATTTCATGCACTGCACCACCAATACTAGCTGGCAGTGGCGTTAAAAGCCTTGGAGATGAAGGAGAGATTATCAGACAGACGAGAGAGCCAAGTTACGCTGACCTAATTGAAACCACACAAGCTCTCTGGTCTCAGCCACCTCTGTGTACTTAAAAACAAATGGCAAGTTCTAATAAATTAACACCCGGCGTGACCTATTAAATCACTAGAGATGAATTCAGGCCGCGGCCGAGCCAGAGAGTCAAGAGAACAGCTGCTTTAAATAGACACAATTAGAGTAGGCTCTTTCTGCTACAGAGCTTCACAATGCTTCCATTAGTATGTCGGGCTGAATTTCCAAAGATGGCCGCCAAGAGATTACTGCTGACACATTCCTGTAAACTGTAAAAGATGCATCGGGCCCCGGCTTTTTAGGGTTTTGCCAGTCGCAGCCTGGCAGCCAGCACCGAGCGCTGCGGTGCCAGGAAAGAGAGATGGCTGTCCCAGTGTGACGGTTTCCAGCCAGGCAAAATAGAAAGTCAACCTGCAGCGTGTGTGTGTACGTTACGTACATGCATGTTGGTAACAGCTCCAAGAAATAAATAACCGTAGAGCCAACTGACAGAGCAACAATGATCAAACTTCAGAATGCGTTTGATATGGCTGTGATCTAATGCCTGTCTCACACACACACTTACCTCCCACTGTGCTGTCTACCGTAAATCACTCATCTGCCTGTAATTCATCGCTCTCATCTTATAATTTCATCCGTACAAATGTGGAGAGGGCCGACGCTGCGCATCGCTGTTTTATCCCTCGTCAAGCCTTGAGTCAGATAGTCTTAATAAATGGCTGAAAATAAATCACATTAGATAAGAGTAGCAGTTGGTTTTCCCGTTCCTGGGTGAGCGTAAAACATTAGTGCTATTTAGTCTTGAATAGTGAGCCGTAATAAGGCTTTGAAAAGATTTCTAGACATACAAGATGAAGAGCAGAGACTACATTTAACCATCTTAAATCAAACCTGCTCTGGAATGTCACACTTCACACGCCTGTTGAACATTGTTCTCTAATAAAACTTTCAGGCATTACAAAGCCTGTAACCCCTGTTTTGGTATTTGGTAAATGGCTCCCTGTGATGTGGTTTCTCAATATGAAAACAAGAGGAGAAATATTAAAGAAACTGCTGTAGCCTATCTGACTGCAAGTGACGCCATAATTGGAAACAGCTGTTCTCAGATTCTCTGCTTCTGAGGTAGAGGGCTGATGTATTAGGATTCAGTGGTTTTTGCTTTGATGCCACACACATGTTGGCTGAGCTGGGTGTGTTTAGTGGAATTACAAAAAGGGTCACAACCGGAGTGTTAACGTTCATGCTGCTCCCCATTAGTTACAAGCTCTCTTTGGGAAAAACTGCCCAAAATGTACCTGAAAACTGGTATTTTCTCTCTGTTTGCACAGGCAGAGTGAGTATAGTGTGCAAACACTTTGAGTATTAACCAGATGATTGCAGGGGACGCTACATAGACACATCTCTAGTTTTATCTCAGCCAAAGTCTTGTGTTGCATGTCATATCAGGAGATGGTCTGAATGCCAGCTCCTTACTAATTACTCGTTACTCATGGCCAATGCTGCTTGTCATCAGATGTTAACACTGAATGCCCCATTTTCACAAAACTAACCATTTCTGCTACTTTTCATCATTGTGATATAGATACATTTCATTGGGGTATTTACTGATACAGAGTAACAAACACTAGTTTTACATTACTAAGTATCCATTGTGAGAAAAACCTGGCAACTTAAACATTGACTTTATAACTTTGTAAAATAAAATTTAACATATTAATTATCCAATTATATACATTTCCTTTATTTTACATTTTAAACCTAATTGCAGTTATTTTTTCCTCAACCTAACCAAGTCGCTCTGATAGATCAACTTGATCAAACATCAAATAGAAAGTTTCATTACATCATTCTGGCCCACAAAGCTGGTTGTTGGTCTTTATTACTACCAATCAGTATGTCAGCATAATCATTACTGTAACTCATTTGTTGTTTTTTCTTTACACATCTTTTTAGTTCATTTTCAATGTTTCTTGAAAATTAAGTGATATTTGTTAGTGTAACTTGGTTTCTAACAAAAACAGCTATGGAGCAGGCATCTGACTGGCTTCAAGCTGGACATTTTCTGCAAAGACTTGGAAACATACCTATATGGAAACAGCCTAACATGAGAGTCGCTGCGATCCCCAAACAAGTTTTATGTGTTAAGTATGGTCTGACATTCGTCCAGGGGATTTTTGCTATCACGTGAGCTGACATGTGCTTTTTCCCAAGGTTCACTTGGAGCTCACCTTCCTGAGTAAGGCTCTTCTACCACAATCTCTTAGATGGAACTGGGAGCCAGCTCAAGGAACAGCCCTGGTGGCTCCAAATTTCTTCCATTTACGAATGATGGAAGCCACTTTGCTCAATGGGAACTTGAATGATGCAGACATTTTTCTGTAACTTTCCCCAGATCTGAGCCTTGATACAATCCGGTCTTGAAGGTCTATAGAGAATTGGACTTCATGGAGTGTTTGTGCTCAGCTGTTCACTGTCAGCTATGGGATCGTACATATACAGGTCCCATTAACTGAATTTTCCACAGGTAGACTCCAATTAAGTCGTAGAAACTTGTGACAGATGATCAATCGAAGCAGGATGTTGCATGTCAACCCAAAGGCTTTGAATATTTTTGTACAGATTATGTCTATGTTTGTTTTTGTATCTTTAATAAATTTGCAAGAATTTCAAGCCAAATCACATCAACATGTCCACCTCTGAATGCGTCTAAAAGTGATGAACAGAAGAAAGACTTTGGAGTCATCTAGTCAAAGTCTGGACACTTAGGCGTGACCTTAAACAGGTTGTTCGTGCTCTAACGCCCTCTAATGCGGCAAAATTAAAACAATTCTTCAAAGAAAAGTGGGCTAAATTCCTCCACAGCGTTGTGAATGACTCATTGCCAGTTATAACAAATGTTCAGTGGCAGTTCTTGCTGCCAAGGATGACACACTTAATAGGTTTAAAAGCAAATAATGCTTGAATATGAGCATATGGACCAATCAAATAACCAGTCAACTAGAAACTGTCCTAGATCACACAACTTTAATTTCCAATATGGTTAAAACTCTCTGGCTCAGGTAAAGTAAAAAAAAAAAATTAACCTGTCAATCAGTTTTTAGTTGACAGATTAAATTACAGTGTGTTACCCACACACAGCATCACTGAAAACTGAACCCTAAATCTAAGTCATCAGCGATTATCCTGGCTATATGCTATCACTACATATATATATATATATATATATATATATATATATATATATATATATGTGTGTATTAGAGATGGCACGATACCACTTTTTTATGTCCGATACCGATACCATGAACTTGGATATCTGCTGATATCTGCTGATACCGATATGAATCCGATTTAGTGTATTTTTTAATACACTATACTCAAGTTAAAAAAAAAAACAACAACAACACTAAAGCTATTCTGTTATACCTGTATGCAAAAAATATTTCATAGTTCAGCAATACTGATCAATCTAATAAACTTAAACCTGCTCCATCCTCCCTATTCTGGTATTTTAAAGAGTATTTAGCAGAAATATTAAGCAACCTAACCAATAGGGTTGCAAACTCCCAGCAAAAAAAAATAGGGAACCACCCCCCACCCTCCACCTCATGATGCTTAATCGACGTAATCAACTTTAATCTGATGCAGTGTGGAAAAAAAAATGCACAGAAATAAATTATTTTTCAAGAATAATTAAATAGATTCAACATCTTTCTTCAACAGAACTGCAGACTGCAGAGATGGTACCTTCCCAAAGGAAAAAGTACTATAGCTTACTAGGGTATATTAGACTTAACAGTTACTATATACAGTAATGGACTTCTATACATTTTACATCAGATTAAAACTTTGGGTGTAAGATTCGGATAATTTTTTATTAAAAGCTCGACATTTTAAATGAGAATAAGAAAGAAAAGTATGTCTTTGTGCCCCCTTTTCCCTGTTCATGCCCTATGGGCCCCCCTGGCTAAACTGTGCTAGACCCGCCCCTGCACAGTTACCAGCCGTCAGCTGTGCAGAAAAGGATCCTGGTGTAGAAAGTAATATTAAATAAATTCTAACAACAGCTTATCAAGCTTAAACGTGCTGCTGTTGTTCAGCCGCTGGTTTCCTCTTTCTGGTGCAAAGTGGGCCAAAAACAAACAAGAAAGACGGACTCGCGACAGAAAAGCCGATCAGCTGATCATTGATCAGTTTCATGATTGAAGTAGCAGCAGGAGAGGGAGAGAGAGAGGCAGTCGCTCCATATATCGGTTGTTAAGCTTAACATGGGAATGCTTTACAAACATTCAGAGATGAACTTACACACTTGCTTTACTTCTCTCTGGGATCACTTCCTCGGAGATGAAATGCTGGTTTGGTAGCGAGGCTCCAAATACACACAGCCGCTCTATCACGTGACCACACTGCTCCGACATGCTACGGTTATGAGCCGAGTTACGCCATGTCGCAAGTTTTGTGAGGTGCTTTTTTGATATTTAATGGATCGGATTACATGTTTTATTTCTCTCCGATATCCAATCCAGTAATTTACGTCAGTATCGGACCGATACCGATACGTAATATCGGATCGGTCCATCTCTAATACATATATATATATATATATATGTGTGTGTGTGTATATATATATATATAGTGTTAACAGTAACCCATATACTACATGCATTTTTTAATGTCCTAATGTCCTAATTCCATGTATCATTTACCCATGTGTGCGTATCATGTGTGCGTATCACCCTGCTGCTCTTTTTTCCTATTGCTTCTAGGAGGAGCTAAAATGGCTCTTTTAATGTTGAAGGTTGCCGACGCCTGAGAACAACATCTGTTTTGGGCCATAATGAGACCTCTCACATTTTCATGGCCCAGTACGGCAACACTCGGCTAATCTCAGCTGTGGGCATACAGCGGGCATGCTGTGGGCCCACTCTGCTTAGTGTGAATATCCCACACTCAGCCCACTTGGGGGTCCCACCGGGCCCCATCTGGCCCAAACGCACCCTGCATTTAACACCAGTAATGAGCCCACAGTTGGCTGCCAAATGTGGGCAGCATTTTCTGACCATAGTGGCCCCACATGGTCTTCAACAGGGCATGTTTGCTGGGTGTTGGCCACTGTCTTGCTATGGATTCTGGGTGACGGTGGCACATCATTAATCAGGATGCTGGCATGTATCTTGTAACTATGTTTTGAGTTGCGACTGAACATATTTGAATACAATATGCTTTCAAAAAGGGAAAAAAATAGTTAATGTGGATACAGGGTTGGCTAGGGCAATGCGCTGTTAATTAAATTTGCACTTCAGCCATGCTGAAAAACCAAACAAACACACTGATTAGTCTAACACCTGGCTTTCAGGAGTGTGTGTAATAATCGACATTAATTCTGTAGAGCTTGACAAAGCGGAACGAGGTTGCTTTCTCTTCTTGTGTGTTTTAAAGCAGAGTTTTACTTTCCTCCCATAGCTGATGAAGAAACCGTCCTGGTGGGCTAAACTGCAGGAAAACCAGTCTGCAGCAGTGGCGTATGGCAGTCATTATCTCTCTCTGTGATTAAAAGGACGAGTCCGTCCCCCCGACTCAAACCCCAGCCTCTGGCCAAGCCACCAACCACAGATATTTCTCCTGGTCCCTGTGTACTACTTGATCTTGTGGTCGGCCAGTTTACACATGGAGACAGAGAGGTAGGTCTGGAAGAAAAGGACGGAGAATGAAAAGGACGGATGACTGTCACGATCCTGGGTCTTTTGACCCAGCGTTTAGAGTTTTAGTTTATGGTTTACGTTTAAGCCCTTCAGGTTTTCCAGTTCATTTAGTATCATGCCTAGGTTGTTATAGTTTGTTATTAGATTCCCCTTGTGTCTTCCACCCCTGTTAAGTCTCCCTTGCCCTTCATGTGTTTCATATCTGTGTCTTACGTTGTCAAGTTCAGGTTGTCATGTCTGAGACTTATGTTTCCTGTTTTATTTTGAAGAGATCTTGTGTTCCTGTGTTCATCGTGTTTAGTTTTACTCTTTTACTTTTACTCTTTTTTTAAAATATAGGTTTGTTTTTCCTGTTGTTATGAGAGGTTGTATAATAAATTTGGTAAGCACTGTATATTAAATGGTATGTAGCTGTACGTGAACCGTTTTAGACCCAAATGGAAGACGTAGGAGCCCAAATCATTTAGTATTTAATGCTGATTAGTCCAAAATTCCAGTACAATCAAGGAAATTAACCAGAGAATCAAAAATAAATTAACTGATTAAATAAAGTTTGCATAGCACCACAAACATAACCATGGGAATCCGAACATCCACCAGCAGGAAAAAAACGTACATTTGGGTGTTCTTTTCTTCACGTCTAGTCCGAATTCATCCACCCAGTGAGAGGTGAAACTAAACACTTTACTATTTAGCCAACAGAATTTCTAATCCAAAATCAGGACATAAAGTATATCATCTCTTACATCTCTGGCTCCTGTTTCCTTTGCCCTGTCTTTTTCCCTGTTGTTTTCCCTGCAGACATGCTGATGGATGTTAGGATGTTACGATCATGATTCATAATGAAAATTAGTCTGTGGTGCACATGTGGTAATCTCTTATGTTGTAAACTGTTTGGATGTGCTGGAGAAAAGAGACTTAACCTCAGTATAACAGAGGGTTAAATTATTAGATTTTAATAATCTATAAAGTAGCTCTGATTGCATCTTAAGGACATCTGCCCTGCCAGCTGATTGCACCACTGCCTCTGTACACCCTACACAGACTTAAGCTTTTTGGTCTTTTGAACCACCTGACTCAGTCCTCATTTACGTCGACAGTATATCCTTGTTTTTTCTTTTTAACATAAAACTCATAGCTACAGTATATTTTTTCTATTGTGATTCATGTTGTTTTGACCTGCTGTGAGTCGAATGTTACTTATGTAGCAAAAACGTTTGAGTTTAAACGTTTTTGAGCACGGCTAAATCCTAGCCGTGCAGAAATGTTGGCCAATCAGAAGTCTAGAAGCCTGGGAGAGAAAGAGGAAACAGGGTTTTATGCAAACCTGCAGTACTTCTGAAAAGTTTTTGTTTTTCTGCAAAGGCAGCTAATTTCGTGTTACTTTTCAAGTGCCTTCATCATTTCAAATGTTAACCAAAACAGTATTTTGGCTGGTGTAGACTCACAACTTAGGAATGAACTAAATGCATACAGCATGCATACATTTTAATTAAAAAAATAAACTTTTTCAAAACCAGTGACGATGATGGCGTCGGGATTTATGTTGTGAGAGCGTCTGTGTTGAATGGAGAAGTTCACTCTGATGCTTCTACCTTTCTAAATGAAGGGACATTAACCACGTAAGTACGTACGTATATGTAAGTGTGTAAAAACTGCAGATAGGCAGATTTACAGCAACAGTATTTCGTCTCTATCCGCCATTGTAGAAATTCATCTCATGTAAACAATAACATGATGCACAGCATCACTTCAAAAATGGCGCACACCTTTGACGTTACGTGAGTAAATCTCTGTTTTCCTCATCCACACGTAAACATAAAAACTGAGTTTTTGAAAATCTCAGTTTTCAGTGATCGAAAACGCCGTTTATGTGTGGACGTAGCCTCAGATAGTTTTCTTTTAGCCATGCGCTAGAAAGTGTTTTATAAACTAAACATCGTTGGATTTCGATTTAAGCCTCAAACAATCTGAAACTACAGTCCTCCGTTAAATAATTTTCTGTATAGGAAAGATCGGGTGTTTGTAACTCATGAGGTAGAGCAGGTCAACAATTGGAAGGTTGGTCGTTTGAGGTACCTTTGGGCAGGATGCTGAATCCCAAGTTGTATGAATGTTAGATAGAAATCTCCTCGGCCAAGTGCTTGTATGAATGGGTGAATGAGGCATGGTTTATAAAGAGGTTTGAGTGCACCAGCAGAGTAAAGTCATATATGAAGCAGTTTATTAACCAAAGATGGAAGTTCAGTAAAAGGTAGTGAACTGAATGTTGCTCCTACCCACCTAACCTCAGACAGCATACCAATGATATGGTAAATGCTCAGTGTTTAATTATGGTTCACAAGATACAGTTTGTACTATAAAATACTATCGTTCTTGTTTCTTCTATACTTTATTTAATGGAGACAAAGCTCTTTTTTTAACTCTCTGAAGCCTGACCCAGCAACAGTAATAACCTGGTTTAGTGGAAAAACTGAGGCAAGTCACAATTATTATTTTCTTCGTTCCCTTGCCTGTGAAATACTGTTGAAGAAATTACATATGTTGATGACATAAAGTTAACAGCGATGAAGACTTTGGCCTCAGATGGTCAAAGGAAAAATTAGTTCTTAATTTAAAAGTTGAAGCGAAAGTAGCTGCAGAAATAAATCTGATGTGTACTTTTCACTGTAACCTTGTCTGCTGCTCTGTCACTGTTTGTAAAATGACTCCTTTGAAAGTTGAAAGTGAAGTCTTTTGCCTGTGGTAAACAGTTTGGCTCAGTCATTCATTCTGTCAGAATAGATGATGTTCAGAGTCCTGACTTTCTGGGTTCTTCTTTTTTTCCGTGTTTTTAACTTTTGGATTCTCGTTACATTGTATCACACCGCATGCCATCCCTTTGAACGTGGCCTTGTTCTGTGACAGATGATGTTGAAGCTTCTTGTGCCAAGACCAACACAGGCTGAGATGTGAGACATGTTGCATGAGATACCCTGAGATGGCACATGTTTGCACCTCACCTACTTCAGGAAATCCCCAAAAAAGACAGCCACACTGCACATACACACACACACAAACTTGCAAGGTAACCAGAATATGCATGTTTTCAGTCATTTAAATATAGTTAAATGTGAGATATGGATCTGTTACTGCATTGTGACAGGTAGCTGACATTCAGACAGACAGTTGAATTTGTGGCTTGAGGGGTCAATAATAGTTCACTCACTATTTCTGTTATATAATGGTGTGTCTGGCACTCCATGATGCAGGTGTTGCTGTGCAGCACTTGCGCTGATGTGGTCTAGATTGCCTGTGAAGCGCCCAGCCAAGACTGCTACCGCAAGACTCGTGTTAACCCCTTCCTGTGTGATACACAGCCAATCCTGACTGAACACACGCCACCTAAGGTTTCTGGCTGAGCTGTGTTTGGAGGTAAAAGCTCCAAAAGATCTCCCTGCAGATTCTCTGTTCTGCTATGAGTAAGTTCATTAGTATGTCTGAAAGCTGTTGGGTCCAGATTACCCTCCTCCACCTGCTCAGTGACAGTCTGTGTGTCTTCGTAAAAGGTTTTGAGAAACTGGACATGAGGAGGGCAAAATGAGCAGCGCGTCTTAAACACTATGTACAGCATATGAAGAGTACCGCTGTAGACAGTGAAAGTCAAAGACCTGACACAGTATCTGAGTCTGATGATTTCCTGGAACTAGTCTCAGTGGAAGGATGGCTGCCAAGTACCTATTCTTAAAGAAGAGACGGGGAGAAAAGGCTGGAGTACGCTAAATGACACAAGAACTGAAAAGGTGTTATGGAAAATTAAAAATTGAAAACATTTTTGAAAAAACTTCTCTTTTTGTTTTAATAGTAGTACGGAGGAGACCAGTAGAGATTAATGTTGCACACCTGTGGGAATGCAACTGAACAGACTGGTCCTTTACATACCAATATATGGTATTGTCTCATTGTGCTTGATGGTGAGTTGTGCAAGATTACTGACAGTAAAAAATTGATCTTGCGTGGTATTTTAACGCTGGTAACACTGCACAGTGAAGCAGGGGTTGGCACCGCTGCCTCATTGCAGGAAGGTATAAAGGTATCCTCAGACAGCTTTGCAAGAGTGTCGAGGAGAAAGAAAAAACAGTTTTTCCACATTGAGCCAGTTTCAAAATTGTCTTGCAAAGTCGTTTTCTCCTTTTCAATATCTCTTCATCAAGTGTTGCTTTGGGTTTAGGGCTGCTGATTAGATCAGCATCGAGGATTTTACGTTTTCAGTGCTCAGCGCTGGCGTAAAAGCTGACACAAGTGTGTGTATCTGTAAACATGAAAGCATGGTTGCTATAAGACAGAGTCAAAATTACATCAAAATGTTCGGGTTTTATCCTCACGTCTACTTCAATTTCACATTTACACCAAATTTAACCTAATTTTAGTGACACGTTTCCACATCTCTTGTGTCTTCTACATCAACAGAAAATTGTTCAGAGGGTTCATATATAGAGGACAATTTTTCAAAAGCACAAGAAAATCTTTTCCACCTTTGACGTTTTAACTAAAATGAAGTTGTTTAAACAGACAGATGTCTTCAAAACAGCCAGTCTCTTTCCTGGTGGGAACATTTTTCATGGCAATAGTAGCACCACAGCATCTGCGCTCTAAATACAAATAACTGAGCAAATTACAACCGTTTCCGATTACTATTTATTCAAAGCACTTTTTTTGCACTGATGTCTGATTCATGTGTACTTTAATTTGTTACTGCTTCTTTTGTTCGGGTAGAGTAGAAAAGCAGTTCATGTAACCTTTTTTTGGTGTGTATTTTACTTCTTAGGTCTCGACATTCAGTACAGCTGACTCGTTTCCATAAGTCCGAGTCCCGGCTATAAACTGAAAGAGAAGATTTTTAAGGAACTATGGATGCTGGCCCACATTCTAGTGGCCAAGTCCTTTTGATTGAGAAAATGCCATATGAGGGAGAACATCAGTGCCTTGTATGCACTGAAATAATAAGCTGACCCAACCGCCTCTTTTCTCTGTGCCTTTGAGCACTGGCCAACCATCTGAATCCACTCAGTCCCAAATGAGCAGCTTATTTTTCAAAGTGTCTCTCATTTGTGCTAGCTCGGCACCCTGGCTTGAGATTGGAGTGGGGGAATAAGGGTGAGGTGGGGCAGCAGTGTCATCTTAGAGCATGTCAGATTATCCTGTCTGTCTTGGAAATCCTTAGATGGGTCAGATTTTCCCTAGTGGAAGGGTATGTGGTGGGAAAATGGGCAGCGAGTCTCTGTGAGACCTCTTAATCCACATTCTGCTTTAAAGAGGTGATATGTGATTTTATTGTCACTCCGGGCCACTGGACTAAATGAGAGTTGAGCTTGGCACACTCGCTTTTAGGATTTAAAGTGTAAGGTAAAGGATACAAAAAACACCTAATTTCCGTTGTTAGCTCCAATTAGCTTGTTTGTACTCCTTTACCACAGTAGCTGATTGGTTGTTAATGATAGTTCTGTCTTTACCCGAGATTGAATAGGTACTTTTAATTAAATGATTAGTTCTTACTGTAAACACTCTCATATTTTAAAAATCTACAACTTTGTTTTGTACAATTTTTTGTAATTTTCTTAGTGAATGTTGGAATGGACTGTTTGATATTGAGCAGCGTCTATGTGTTGTCTCTGTTGGACATATCTTGCTGTGAAGAATACTTAAAAACATGCTGGATATTCATGAAATTGTTTCTGCATCATTTAAATTTGAGCTTGAACAACCATCAGGACACATGGCGTTGCTAGAATGTGACTTTCAACATACAGGAAACAATGATAGCGCAGAGCAAAGGACTTCTGCTGATGAGTTCAGCATCCTTTGGAAATGAATCACTTCCTGCTTCAAATTTTGATAAGTTCTGATATGATGACCCCCAATTTTTAACCTGTTAACATGTGGTGAAAAACCTTTTAGTGGCAGGGTTAGGCTTTAGGTTATGTTTCAGATACAAATGGTGTCACCATGCTTTTGGTCCTTGCAGTTCTTCTGTCCTAATATTTCCATCTGGATGTCATATAAGTTTCTTATAAAGAGCTTGCTGTGGCCCTAACCCTAAGCAGGTTAAGGCAAATGTTTGTGAATTTTCAGAAGCCATACACCAGATTTAAAGGGATTTTCTCTATACTGGCCACAATGGGAGCTGACCATTAGAATTTATGACAGCAACTATGAATCCTGTAGTCTGGTGATCAAATGACCTTTCTAACAGCAGTTCTGAGGGTTCTCCCCATAAGCTCCGAGCACGATTGTGGAAATAGAAATTCAGTTCCACCAGTAAGTGAAGCCCTTTGTTGCACCTGCTGCCCTCCCAGAGACCTCTGGTATTCTCGCGAATGCCCTAAAGTGCAGGAGAGATGTTGAGAAGTGAAAGTATCCCTCATTTGCAGGAGCCACTTGACATTTTTTAAAGGTTGGTGAGGAGTCAGGATAGCAAGACAAACTGGTTCCACAGAAGACACTGTACTTTAGTGCTTCTGTAATCTCCTAATGTATCTTTCATCATGCCATTGTATCGCACTGTTGAGCTATCTCGAATTACCAGACAGACCCCTTTTCATAGGACACGTACTCTACACTGCTCAAAAAAATAAAGGAACACTTTGAAAACACATCAAATCTCAACAGGAAATAAAATCATGGTAGACGTGGACTGAAGTGTTTGACCTACAGCCTACAGAGGGCTGACTTCAAAGACACCCCGAAAATCAACTTGAAAAACATGATGCTCTAGACTCGTCCACTTTTTCTGAAAATAACTGAAAAGCCAGCGAACGTCCAAAGACAAAACTAGAAAGGCAGGAGAAGTATTGCTCAAGACCGCTCAAAAAATGCTACTGTGGTGGGGCGTGGTCTGCGGTGCCGGACAGACCACGCCCGCCACAACAACAAAGTCTGTGTACTAGCAGTGTACTTTCTGTACAAACACAGATACCTGTTCCAGATAACACACTAATAAAATACTCGAATTTTACTCACCAAAACTACACCATAAATTCTTCGATGTTGCATAACAAGCCTATTCTGATGTCACATGGCTACATTTTTATGCTTTCTATAGTTATCACAAATGGATGAGTCTACAGTTGTTATAAGGAGGGAACTATCCATAGAGGAGGCTGGCTTGTTGTTGAGTGCAAAGCTCAGTTTGTGCTTTTCTGCTGAAAGGACAACAATCGGAGAATCCTCAGCAAGTCATAAATAACTGTCAGCGTGTTTTGCCAGCGTTGCCTAAGACCTGTTCACATTTGTAAATCAAGTGCATCTGGTGACATCATTGACCTCAGGCATTATGATTGGCGACGTGAGTGAAACGTTGACACCAATAAATAAAGTGAAGATGAACACAAAAATGATGGAGTGGAGTGGAGATCGTGGCTTGGAAAGCTCCCTTTTGAAGCCCGACCAAATTGGATCAGTATGTTTGGGAACGGCGCTCTGTGCCTGTGGTTCGCCGGGCGAATGATGACACAACAAGGCCATTTTAGACACTGAGAGGAGAGGCCTGTGAAACGCCTTGCTCATGCACGGTTGCTAAAGATGAAAAAGAGAACCTGTTGGACTGATGTGAGCTGTAAACGGGCTGTTGGTGAACGTGTGGTTTCATGAGATCCATTTCCACGGGAACGGCAGCGGAGCGTTGTTGTCGCAGGACTGTGAGGTGTTTGTGACCAAATCGTGCTCATCGATCATCGCTGTGTATTTGGAAGGTCATCAGGTCGCTCCCGTCAGCCGTTCCCCCCGAACCCAGCAGGTGCTTATCCCTTTTGACTAAAGTCTGAGTCAAGTGGCTGACATTAGAATAACAAAGGCCGGCGGCGGCAGATTGGAGATGGCCAGGTTCACAGGTGCTGCTGCGGCTAAATCCTGCCGATACGGCGGGGAGATTAGAAGAGTCAAAAGTGATCATGGGTAATTGGTTATCTCACCTCGAGCACCTTGCAGGGTTTTATCCCCACGTAAGCCTCCTTATACCCTTAAGTGGACGGCTGCTTTGGTGGAGATGGAGGGGGAGGGTGAGGCTGAAAGTTTTGGAGGCTTTGAAAGGTTCATTTGAGAAAGTGTGAGGAGTTGTGGCTTCTGCGTCTGTATGATGAAAGAGAAGGGATACAGTTATTCCAGCTAGTCTCTCTCCCACACACACACACACACACACACACACACACACACACACACAACTGGATCCACTCCGGGGCTTCATGTTAGTTTTCATTATCAGCTCTTCCTCTTCCCATAATTGAGCACAATACACGTTGAGTTGGGCTTGGAGTTCCACGGCAAGAGGATGAATACATCATTAACCACGACTTTCCACACAAACACGGCCCTCGGTAAACAGACAAGCCGGCTGCCTTTCCACTCTCGCAAACTATAGCCGTAATTTCACGGAGGCCCCTCTCGCCCGCCGGTTTGAAAAACTTCCACAAAGCCCATTTAATTGGTAATCCCAAAGACACAGAGAAGATGATCGGAATTAGGCTATATCGTAGCGCCTTAATGAAAGGAGTGTTTTCCGTCTAATTTAATCAATATTAGAATATCTGCCAATTAGCAGCATTATTTTACTTTGCCTATGAATATCAGGCCCCTGCTCGTTTATCACAGCCTCATCTCACATACTGGTTGCATTACAAATGTGATAACAATGGCTGATTTTTGATTTTGCAGCTGAGAAATAAGAAGACGGGGTGGCGTTCTAATTACACTCCATTCAAAGTGTTGATGAGGTTTAACTGGCAAAATTAATTAAAACTTTTTTTCTCCCCTCCGTTCCCGGTCAAGATTAGAATCATGACGTTTGGAGTATTTAATCAAAAATACGTTTTGCAATTAATTAGGAGCTCATCTGCATATGTTTATGTTAATTTGAAGGAAGGCATTTCAGTCACGCGTCTTGAACAAACCTCATCACAGAGCTGTTTGTTTTTCCTTTCTTACGTTCACCTCGGCACAGTGCACGGGACAGTTCGAGCAACGATAACGATACGGCCGGATTAAATCCTAATCTTAATTCTCTCCCTTTAACCTTCTTTACAGCCACAGATTAGTGTCGCGTATCTAATTTTCCTCGGATTCGCTCATTACCATACTTATCTGGCAGCAGGGCCGTTTTAATTGGAGATACACAGGACTCAAAGTTTGTGAATAGCTTTCAGATGCTCCAGACTTGAGAGGGATTAGGCCGAGTATCTGCTCTCCACTCAGCAACACTGGAGCCAGTTTAGACGCTCTGATGAAGAAAGGATCGAGCCTCATCTGCAAGTTTCTCCCTCGTTCTGCTCGTTTTTCCTGCGCTGGCATGCACAGGGAATATGAGAATCAATTAAAGGCACACGTAACAGAAAGAAACAGTGTGCCTTTTAGTGCTTAGGTTAATGGTGAGTTATTATATGAGTGACTCTGTGAACGTTGCTTAATTTCCCCCTCCCTCCCTCTCTCCCCTCCCTTCCTCTCCATCTCTCTCCTAACTGTGGTTAATAGCTATTTTAAGAGCAATATGATGTATTACTCAGGGCTCTCTCAGGGGAAGCCCAGTGTGTGTGTGTGTGTGCTGGGGTGGGGGCTGGGGGGGTCTCCTGTGCTGAATCCGTTTAAAGGCTGTGGTGATTCCACCATCACACTCGGCCTATTCAAGCATTTACACGCACACACACACAAACTGTTCATAGCTGCTCACGCCCACAGGTCACAATGTACCACACACTGTGTCTTCAAATATACATTATTTTATTCTTGCTGCCAAGAACATTAGCTTTATTTTCTTGGCAGCAAGACTCTGCTGTAAAGTTACATGTTTACACAAATGTAGCAGTTTGTCTCTGAGAGCAGTCGCTCGTTCGTCCTTCCTTCCTGTAGGTGTTTCCTGATGTCCTCCTCTGCAAATCCTAAGGGCTCTTTAGCTTCTATGGTCCACTATGTGCGCAAGCTAGCTGCAGAATGGTTCGGTCCTTAAGAGCTAACGAGTGAACCGTGGGTTAATTATCAGTATTAACCTCTGAGAGCAAAAAGACTGAACTGCAGTTACTATACCAGCTGTGAAAGTCAAATTATATTTAAGAATTTCTGGAACATTTTTAATTTGGTCATTTTTTAAAAATAAATTGAAATACACACTGAAAATGAAAATGTAACATTTGTAATATTTGGTTGTGGGTCAGAGTTCAACACACTAACCACGAACACTGACACCGTCTCTTTATCAATGCTGCTCATCTAAAGTATCTAGACCTACATTTCTATATCTATACTCCATACTGGTGCTCAGGTTGTTGCACTGTATTTATTTGTACGTCTTTATTACTTGTTTTTCTGTTTCTTTTCGATCTGTGTGTTTCGTTTGTCTTCATGTAAACATCTGATGCGAATGACAGTAAAGTTTCCTTGAATCCTTGAATCCTTGAATAACCTTAATCCTACAGCCAACACTAATAAGCAAACTAGTCATTAAAGTCTGGTTCTTCGTCATTTTCAGGTTTCACCCGCTGTATTAACTGATGCACAGATTACCTGCCAACGTAAGAAAGAATTGTTTTCATTTTAAATCGTGTTAAAACTACTGCAAAGTTTGGTCATGTTGAAAATCGTTTTATAGCTACAAACAAAGATGAGTTGTGCTATAAAATATACCAAACAGCAAATCCCTCAAAGACAAAGGAAAAGTGGTCAAACTGAGTGTCAGAAATGTAAAATAAGAATGATGGACCCACACCCACTGTAACTGTGTTGTGCAGAGGTCCAGCTGTTCAAATAGTTGTTAGAGAGTTTGGATTCTTTAGAATAAAACAAAGATTTTAAAGGTGAGGACCAAAGTTCAAAAGTCTGCAGCCCCCCAAAAGACATCAATAACACCAAATATGTAGTAGCCTTAAGAAAAACAACACAATGAAGGATAATAACTGATCATTTGTAAAGCACAGAGAGAGCCACGGCTGCAGTTTCTGACGTACACACGCTGTCATAGAAGCTTCTTTTTGATGGCACATATACACTTTAATCAATCTGGACTTTAGCAGAAGCAGCTTCACAGCACACTACGTTGTCTTTGAACAACAGTTTTTTGGTGGGATTTATTTGCAGTCTCTTTTAGCCTTTTCTTCACAGTGTGGTTTAAAAACTTCCTAAATACTGTCCACCTCTGTGTTTTATGATGCATTCATATTCAAAGCAGAGTATAATAATTAAAATGATAATAATAGGAATGACTTCTTGTCTGTGGCCTCTGCAGCTGTAGGAAGTGTGATCCCTGCCTCAGGCCTATCAGGAAACCTCACAAAGAGCACTGACCACAGTCCAGATACCATTAGGATCACTCTGTGGTTCAAAGTGAATTCTATCATTTTAAAATGCAGGGTTCGATCCAGTCTCAGTCTTGATATGAACAATGAAGCACCGTGGATTTACCTTCAGTCATGCATACATGCAGCTGTACACACTGGGCACAGATGCATTCTCATAGCAAAGTGGGGAATCCATGGACCCAGCTGTTTGCTCCCTGGGCTCCACTGGACACGTCTGCAGGTTCAGAGGTGGCCCCCAGCAAGTGTGCTCGCTGCAGGGTGAAGACAGCCCCGGAGGTCTGGGGAGGGTTGAGTAAATTATGAGCCTAGGTGTGGGTGAGTACGTGCACGCCTACAGTACACGCCACGTCTTTGTGACAATTGTGTTTTACAGTAAAAGTGTTTACTGCTTTTGTATGCATGTGTGTGTATCCCGTCTGATCAGGGTTTAATGACGGCTGCAGCCCCAGTCCCAGCCTTAGTAATGAATGAGCTATTACCTAATGAAATTTGAAGAATGCTTGGCAGCGGCAGGGCCGAGTTGGCGCCGTGCACCAGGAGACGGTTCCAACACACAGCAGCGATGCCATCGTGTTTGGGACTGGCGTTTGTCGTTATGCGAGACAGGGGCCAATGTGTGCTCTGCCCTGATTGTTTGAGTATACTATCATTAGCAGGCTGGCTTTCAATGAGGCTTTCATCCCTGAGAAGTGTTTTTTGAATGCTAACCAGGGCTGTGCTGGTCAAAGGCTTTCTAGCACTTCAGAGGCAATTACATGACTCCTTTTCTCCTGCTACACTGCAGTACTGTAACTGTAAGCTGGCTTTCTTTTAAATGCCCTAATCGTATAAAATGCATCCAATAATGCAAAGAAAACCAAGCTTTGCAAATGCACTGTTCATTTTGGGGGAGGCGGGGCTTCTGGTTTCCTACAATGTGATGATGGTTAAAAAAATACCTCTCCCTGCTGCGCACACTTACATTCACATTCTCCTGTGTTTGCTTTAAAAAGGCCTTTAATGTTTCCACAACTGCTGTGTGTGTGTGTGTGCGTGTGTGTGTGTGTGTGTGTGTGTGTGTGTGTGAAGCAAAAGGGCCGTGTGTATTTGTGCATGTGCAGTCGTTCACGCGCATCCACGTGAAAGAGTAATTGCATACACTGAGCATATTGACAAAAGCGCACTGCACACACACACAAACACACACACACACACAAACACACACACACACACACACATGCACATTGAGAAAACCTTTTACTCACGATCTCTGTCTCACACTCTCATTCACTCTCTCACTGACTCACACACACACACACACACACACACAGTGTATGTGACAGTAAAAGTTTGCTTACTTTGTCAATGTCATCATACTGCCCTCTTTTGTCAGCAAAAGTCAGAGAACGCAACAGAAAATCTCTCCTTTTCCTTTGTGTCAAACACATCTGAGTGTAGCTGTCCTTTAGTCTCCACAGCATCAGTCCAAATGTATTTTTATTTATTTTTCTCATGTATCATCTTTCCTGCAATAATCAGAAGCACACAAAGTGGAAACAAAAGGAAAACTGCATATTAGCATGCAAACGGTAGCACACGACCTGACCTTGCTCTCCTTGATTTAAATGTATCCCTGGATATATCGCACAACCCTGTAAGTGTTAATCAATACTGTATTGAATTTTTACACCCAGTAACTAACCTTAGTGATCAGCAGCAGTGTCCTGGTGTGACTTGTTCATTTGAAGCCAATCACAGGCTCCATAAGCACATCAAAAATAGACGGTAGCATGAGGACGTTATGTTCAGAATGACACATGTGATCCTTTTGTGGTAGAGCAGGACTTCAGTGCACCATCACACCGTTAATGAGCTAAAACTTTATGGACATTTGAAATGTTGTTAATAAAGTTTTGTTTAGATTAATAAATGAGGTGGACGAGCCGTTCTCTGAACAAGCCATCATGAACAGTTGCTTTAATTAATGATCAGTCTGATTTTGTTCGTGTGTGTGAGCCATGAACTGAACTGAGCAACAGGAGAAACATCACAGGTCAATAAAAAACCACAGTGTGCTGACGTGTGTGTTCACCTCTATATGCACTATTTATTTAACAGTTCTGTGCAGTGAAATCAAATACGTCGAATATGCATGGACACCTTAATTAAATGTTTGGTCCCCTTAAAATTCTGTCATCACTGCTCAAAAAAATGACAAATATACCGTTAGACTGTTAAAGTCATTATTTGTGGTTCAAGTTGGTAATAAAAAAAGTCTTTCTTTTTTATTTTATTTTAGAAAAATAAAATATTTTTTTTCTTTTTATTATTTGTTTCCTCCTCTGAAAAATGTTGTTGCAAACATAAATATGATTTCTGTTTTTGTGCAAAAATGAATAAATAAATAAAGTTTCCTTTTTTCCCGGAGAACAGATCCCATAAATTAAATAAACCTTTGTTGTCATTATTAAATATCTGAGTATAGTAAAAACACATAATGCTTCCTGGTGCAAATTACAAACACTGCAATTTGAAATATGATTTCAAATTAATCCTAACTGTTAAGAATTACATTCCAAGCTTGATGATTATTTCTGTAGTAATTTGCAGATAATGTGAATGAATGAGTTTGTGGTCAGAGTGTCTATTGTCTTGCCACAGCACTAAACGCCGTGACATCCGAAGCCTGCAGCATTCAGACGAGGGCTGCTCCTTGCAGTGGGGCTTGTTTCATAGAGAACAGCTCCCCTGGTGGACACAGCAGGTACTCTGCCTCTCAAAGAAGTGTCAGTGCTGTTCTGAGTAATTTTCACATGTATTACTTTCACTGGGAGAGAGAGAGAGGGAAAGTGCTGGATTAGAGCCTATAATCCAGCTAAACTGTGGCATCAATCAGCAGAAGCGTTAAACCAGTCAAAGCAGCCATGGCAGTGATTGACAGCTGCTGGAGAGGAGGAGAGGTGACAGCTGAGAGGCCGGCGGAGATGCGCCGCTCCCTCCACGTAATATGGGGGTCATTCCAGCTTCTGGTAAATGTTTTGATCCTGAAGTCAAATCCAGACACGTAATCATGTGAGGTGTTACAATCCCACAGTTTTATCTGCAGTCCTTCAGGGGTCCCTGCAAGTTCACAATCCTCTTACTGGTCATTGGTTCCTGGTCTGCTAATACCATGCAAAATCCAGCCCGTGTTGCTTTATCCACTTATGAGCACAATGACTCCGGTGAGCTGGGCACTGGGATTATACGGACTACATCCACACGGAGCGGGAGATGAGAGCGGCGGCCGCAGACAGACAACCATCAGATCAGAGGGGATTATAAGAACATCTGAATGGTGTAAAATGTCATAAATAACTTCCCTGTGTTTTTCCCTGCACTGGACCTGAAGAACTGTAAAGCACACAGCAAGTAAGGGAATTTAATATACACACGTCATGACAATTAGCCTTCTGATAATCGTGACAGTTACCAAGTAAAAGGAAAAAAGAAAGAATCTGTAATGTGGTATAAACCAGATCACAACCCTGAGTCGACTTTACTAAGGAGCAGTTTAACCGGCGTATAGACTCTGTTCATTTCTATTCTTACACATGCTGTAAATAATTGCTGCATCTCAGCCTTTAATCGTTGTCTGTCTTTATTATTTTCATTCGCCGGCGTTCTTTCCTTCCTGCAGTTTGTTCTTTGTCGTCTCTGTGAGCACACTGTGAGCTACGTGCAGTCAAACGCCCTGGGTGTGTGAGTGCACGCATTCACCAGCACATCTATGTCACACCCTGGCTTTGGCTGCCTCTTCATCTATACATCCAGATCTATAGGAGGTCGAATGTGTACAGTAACAACTGTTTCTGTCCACAATTGTTTCTTATTCTCGGTGTCTGTTGAATTAAAAGAAAAAAAAAGGCAGATCAGTGCCACTAATAGTGAGAGAAGAAACTAAATTAAGTCAAATTAAATTTCTGGCAGATAATTTCAAAAAGATCCCGTTTCATTAGTGTTGGCTCACAAACACGTCTCTACCAAAGCTGAGCACTCGATATCCAAGCAGCTTAGTTCAGGACATAAACATGTATCATCAATGTAACAGTCATATCGACTGTCAAGAGTTTTCATTCATACAGCAGCAAATCACAACAACAACCCGAGGTGAATGCAGGGCTGCTCCATGAAAATATAAAGTGGAGGTTTTGAGTTGAATTGGCTGTAAAATCTTCACCAAGTTATTGACAAAAATAAGGTTACCTCAGAGCTCTCTGAGGAAGCGGAGCCCAAAGGTCTCCGTTACTTCTGATTTTGGCAGCGATCATCCTGTTTGGAATAATCAACCACTTCTACCATTCCTACCTCTCAGATTTCTACAGCTTTTACATCTGTGCGGTGACCAACAAGTTCCCAGATTTTATACCAAAGCATGAACATCCTGTCCGTGTACTAACACTGACGTCTCACTGTGGCCATAATAAACTCTGATGGTTCATTCCACAGGAAGATGCTGCACAAACATTTCCCTTTCTGTCACTGCGGTTGTGCTGTGACACCCTGAGGATGTTCAGGGAGCATCACAGATGAAACACACTGGAAGGCTCTCAGAAATGATCTGAAGAGCTTCAAGAAGATCCTTCAAGGATCAGCTAATGAGCCCCTCACCCGCTCACTTTTTCTTTCTCTGTAACTTGCGAGGGCGGGACGTCGCCAGTGTCAGATGGAGCGTTCCTACGCTGTCGTAGGCAGAGTCCTTCGCAGGGACGCCACGCTCCTGGACACGGAGCCCTTTGCCGCCAGTGCCCGCGACAGACAAAAGGGGCCTCCGTTCCTGTCAAGATAATGCCACAGTCGCTATTGTAAAGTCACACGGCTATTGTGTAGTCAGCTTCTCTTGCTGTTTTGCAGAAGCCCACATACAGAGACACACTCCACCACAAGCGCACAAAAAGCCGACAGAGAATTGTGACAGAATTGGACGCTTGTACTCCTCTGAAGACGCTGCTCTGGAGGAAAATAAAGGACGGGACTTTTGGGGCGAGAAGGGGGAGCGTTTCAAAAACACTTCTGAACAGCCAGATCAAAGTCAGCGGCAAAAAAGCAAAGCATGAGCGCAGAGAGGGGAAAAACAAAATCACAAATAGTGAGTAAACACGGTGGAATGGCAGAGTGGCAGAGCAAAGCACGGGGAGGAAGGGTGTCAGAGTATCTTAACCACGTCCAAAGGTGTCTCTCCTCGCTGCACACACGAGTGCAGGTTATCACACAGCGCAATTGACTTTTCTCTTGGTGTTGCAGAAGGACAGCAGGTGTTTGTGCGGTGCAGCAAGGCAGCTGCAGCAGAGTGAGGAGATAACAACCAGAAAAACAAGCCCTCCTCCTCTGCTACCTCCTCATCTTTTTGTTTTTTGTGACTGGTGGTTTCTCAGGACGGCGACAATCACACAATGTCGTTTCTCTTTCTTTCACCAGAACGGCAGAGAAAAGGTCACCGTAGGAAACTTGAAGCCACTTCTACAGAAGTTCCTGTGACGAAGCAGGAGGATCAGCAGTGGTTTGCACTTTGCTTGTACAGCGTTTCATCACCTTTTATTAAAGCAGAAGCTATCGTTATGACTGTGTGTGTGTGTGTGTACGGCTGATGAATCATTTTCTTATAAATGTATCATTTAGTTTCACATCACTCACAGTTCTGCTTCTTAATAATCCAAATGTTGCAACATTAGTTTTTACTGTTACGTTTGCTGATTACACTTATAAAACATTCTCACTCATGAGAGGTCAAACCTGTCTCTGCGACAGTGTGCACAGAAGCTCATTGGATGTAATAGGACACGTGATTGTTGGTGATCAGTTCTGTGCAGTGAAGACAGATGAAATCAATATGTGTTTATATGAGAGATGATAATAACATGTTAACGGTGCACTGGCTTTTTTAACGTTATCGTCCTTTTAAATGAGGACCTGAGTTTGTAGTGTTGGGCTTGGCTTACAGAGACATTCACTCCAGCTCTGTTTATCTACTTTATTTTAATATAACTTTGTTACTTCCCACAGTAAATGAATTTGTTAAAGTACAGATGCTTTGTAGATGATATGATGCAGCCAAGTACATTCATTCGAATTTGTTGAAACGAGGTTTGTGCTTCCTCGTATAAATATGATGTGAGGTTCAGTTAGCTTGGCACAAAGATTTACTCTTATACACGAAGTACACTTCAGAGACTCTATCAGGTTACAGAGTATTTCTAACACAAGTATTTGTACTTCTACTATGTTTACCATCTTTTTTCTGCCACCTCTGACACTAAAACGTTTTTTGTCTTTTCCACTTTAAATATTTTCTTCAAGTCGCTTCACTGATGAAACTGACCACACCTTATTAATGAGCGTTCGCTCGCCTGGAAGTAGAGAATAGTTTATCGCGTCCTGTCTGTGGTGGAACCACACGGGCTGCTGGAGGATTTTAAGGCCTCAAAATGAGTGCGTCTTTATTTCTGTGCACTGGTTTCAATTGCATTAGACTCACATATGTAACAGTGTAGATTCTGTCTGAAAGCAGCTCCTAAAGAGATTTGGTTTAATAATATTTAATAATATTCTCTAAATATTCTCTGTGCTGGCTGATAGAATTACACCCAGATTCCACTTCTGATCACAGAGGGGAGGCCACAATAACAGATAATGAATGCAGTGTGCTAATAACCAGATGCTGGAAAAACACTGCTCACAGAGTCGAGCCATTTCCAGATCTAATGGGAGCTTCTTTGGGGCAAATTGTCTTAATAGAGCTGCGTTGTAAATTGACCAGGAACCGCAATGACACACACGAGCACGTCATTCTGCAGGTACCAAGGAGAGAGAAGAAAACAGCGAAATGTGACACCGCTGGTCTCTACATGTGGCACAAAGAGTGTTTGTGAGGCTAATAAACGTTCTCTTTTTTTATTTTATTTTATTTTTTTTTATTTTATTTTTTTTTGGGGGGGGGGGGGGGGGGGGGCATTATCTGGCTGACAAAATCCAGCATAAGTGATACATCTTCCTCTTTCTTCCTCACTGCAAAGGCAGTTCAATTATTCATTGTGCTCAGCGCTGAGACACACAGCCTCGCAGCCTTAACACACACTGTCACAGTTAATGGAAGGAGCAATCACAAATTTTACAGAAAACCAAATATGCAGATGTGTCAGCTGCAATTTACGCAGACATATTTTAATGTGAGGAATCTGAGGAAGGACGGGGGGGCAGAGCAATCCTGGGAAAAATCGAACGACACATTAGATGAATATTCGCCCATTGTTCTGGGTGAAGTCGCCACCTACTTCAGAGGATCAGGAAAGGAAACAAGTCAAGCTCCTCTGAGTGCGGGGTGTGGCACGGAGGCATTAAGTGGCGTAATTAATAGTGTTCTCACATATCTGGCAAAGTTATTAGGGTGCAGGGGAGAGAAAGTGGCGCCTTAAGAGGCTCTCAAATTGCACTCCAAGATTTGTCACTTACAGGAGCCGTTTAATAGCTCGTTTGAAACTGTTGACCTCAGTTAGCAGAACAAGCCCATTTGAGCTCTTAGTGAATTAGTTCAGATTTAAATGGGCTAAGTGAAATCCCACACTCCTGTGCAAACCCCCACACACACACACACAGCTTTAAACATCACCAGTCAACATTTGTTATTTTACCCAGCAGTGCAGCTTTATTTCATTAAGGAATAATTGCTTTGAAAGAACACAGAACATTCTGACATTTAGCTTTCTCTTCACTGCTAATTTCATCTGTTTTCTTCTCCACGTCACCTGCAGACAATCATAACATATAGAAGAAAATGAAAGGAAATGGTCCAATGTCGAAAACGACATGAAACTATCAGCAAATGTCAGCATCAGGGGGAAACGCAACCCAATATGATGATCCACTGGAGGAAATATTTACCAATCTAAAAATTTCATATGGTAAATGTTAGAAGGCAAAGAGGGTGCTGCCAATAGGACCCAATTAAAGAAACGTTTTTGAGGGTTTTCGCAGGAATGCCAGCAACCAATGGAGATATCAGCGCATAAATTATCTGCGGCCGACTTAATTACACGCGAGCGGAGCGAGGAGTAGACAAAAAGAGAGCGATGTGGGCAAACAGGAGGAGGAACGGAGGTGCGGAGAGTCTATTCTTTCTGATAACTCCAAAGTTAAAAGAAAAACTCACCCTGCTGCAGGCTCCTCCATCTGTCTGTGCTGCACACACACTCCGTCAGCTCTGCAGTCCAGCAGGAGCAGGTTAAAGGTGCGTTTTCTCTTGGTTCTTGCCGTCCTCCAGCCTGGAAATGTTCACACACACACACACACACACACAGACGAAAAGCAAACTTGCACCGAACCTCCTAAATTCAGAAGTTTGCGCTGCATGGCAGACACGCCAAAAAAAAGCTGCATTTCATCCTTTTTTGAATCAATTTCTTTCTTTTCTCTGCTTCTTTTTTTAGTGATGGGGTGATGGGGAGGAGATGGGGGGAGGGGAGGCTTGTTTTATGCTTTGCACATAAATGTGATGCATAGACTCTGCGCGCTCATATCTGCCTGCATTGTACGTGGGCGGGTGTAAATCCTCATCTTCCTGTATATCCATTAGTAATGCAACACTCTAAAAATAAAGTGTGCCCCGGCGTATCTGTGCCCATGAACATGTTGCCTGTGTAATCACATTTTATAGACTTCTTTTTTATCTGTTGTCAGAAGAGAGAGAGGGATGGAGGGGAGTGCTGCAGCTCTGCGTGGCTTTACAGATGCCCGTGATAGGCCGATTGTCCACGCCGGGGTTCTTACCTCTTTTACCAAAAAATAGCATCACACCAGCAGGACGGCTTCTACGGTGAAAGGTGAGATAAGGCCCCGGGTTTTTCCTTACCGATTTCTCCTCCATCCACTCGTCTTCTTCTCTGCTGCACTGACACAAATCAGCATGCTTAGAATAAACTGCATATGTTATCAGCTCCTTGGAAAGCAAGGGGAGAGGAGACAGAGAGAGGGAAGACTTCTATCACTTAATGAAAAATAGCTTCCCTTTTGGACAGAACTTCATAGGGCTGCAATCAAGCCCTGGCCCCCACTTCTTGACGTGCAATCGAGGCAAATCAAGTCAGCATCTATTAATAATATTTCCCTGGCTCCTTTCATTCCAGCGCGTGTCCTACCACTGTCAGCGCTGTGATGGAGCACTGCCTTTATCTCCACCCCAGCCTGCTCTGTCACAGTGATAAACAATTCTAACAAGAATCAGAATAAAGATCTCCCCAGTAGACTCCCAGAGATAGAGGGGGCCCTTTTTTCTCATTTTCTAGACGGCAAAATTTAATCTAGTCCCCCAACCCCCCTCCCCCAAACACACACCATCACCAGCCCCCCAAACACACACACCAAAGCTTCCTTCCTCCTTCCTTCCATCACCTGCTTCCTCCGCTGCCCTCCCTATCTTCTTTTTTCCTCCTCTTCCTTCTTCCCTGCTCTCTTTTTCTAAGCGTCACATTCAAAGAGATGTAAATTTCCTTAGAGCTGGGACCTGATGGCGTAGGAGCACAGAGCGGATGTCAAAGGCGGCGAGCGTACGTGAGAGGGGTGGAGTTACCGCTTTACCCCGCCGTTGGCTCGGTCCGACTAGAACCCTGGTTTCATCGTTTGGTGGAGAAAATGTTACAGTATATGTAACATATGCAGACACCACCCTCCTCCTCTGAAGGAGAAGCACCACCGAGCATCACGAGCTGCTGTCCTCTGGATGCTGACTGAATGCTTTCCCACTAAGGGTATTAACCTGTTGGGTTTTTCTTCTCTGAAAATGACGCTGATGAGATGATGAAATACCATTCACCCAAGTATGAGCACACATATATAAAAGTTTCATGAGTTGTAGATGGCAAACACCGAGAACAAAAGAAACTCTGAAAGCATTTTTATGAGCCTAAAGACATCTATTATATCTTCCAGCTGCAAACAGCATATGCTTTAAATCATATATACATGAAAAAAACTGAAAATTTGACTCATTTTATTTCATTTTATTCTGGAGCATTTTGTCAGGATGTCCAGGCATCATCTGCTTTTATTAGCGTTGCCTCCAGTCACTTTATATTTATTATTTAGGGGAAAGAAAAGGTCTGGCTACTATTTTTAGATCACTTTGACTTTTGATTGCAACAGAAATGTTAAAGGTACTCTCGAAAAAACATTAACTGTTTCCAAATGAGCTACATTTCATGCAGTCATGAGAGCTGGGTCTGGTTACGATTGAGCCCAACGACGAGTCCCAACTTTGTCCGCTTCTCAGAACTTCAAATCAAGCTGAATGGTCACTGTTACGTACACGGGGAGAGGCCGAGCTGAGACACAAGTGTAAGGATCTTTAAAAAGTGATTGATAAACACCTGCTGAGCTGGATACGTTCCAGAAGCTGGCTAAAGATCAATCGGATCATTTCCAGAGACCCACACTGTTCTGATCAGCTTTAAACTTACGAGATATTAGTGAATATCTAAGAGTGGAACTATTATAAATAATATTAATAAACAGAAAAAACAGGACTGTGACCTGAGTCAGCAGCAGAACATGGGTGGACTAAAAACAAACACAGGAAAAGCACTTTAATGAAATCAGAAGTGTGTTTGGGGCACGATGTGCCTCATTTTTTGACACTTTGTTTCTTGTCATTTCTTGTTTGGCTGTGCTTCATATGAGCACCACCCTGTACACATACTACAAAGTATCGAGCAGTGTGGTCTAATAATGGTCACGAGCCAGGAGCCCGAGCTTCTTTGGAAGCAGCTCCAAACAGTTTTTCTACTTCTGTCTCTGTGTGAAGTCAAACAGACGGGATAGTTTTAATATCACCGTGTCAGACACACTGAGCTGAGCTCTGAGCACAGAATCACTCAGCTGCTGTTCAAGTCTGTTTACAGGGAGTTTGGACTGACAATGATGAGGATCAGTTTACTACACTCCTCTGGTCTGCCCTTTCAAAGACAAATTTATTTATATAGCACATTTAAAACAACAACCGTTGACCAAGCTGCTGTACAATTAAGATAATTAAAAGAAATAAAAACACAGAGAGAATTGATAAGAGTTAAGAAAAAGAATCATAAAATTAGAGGATTTGAGTGAGAAATAAGATCAATAAAAGTACAAACTCATTCTGATTTATAAGCCAAGGAATAAAAGTAGGTTTTCTGACGGGTTTTAAAAGTGTCCGGTGTTGGGGAGGTGCTGCTGTGAAGAGGCCGTTCATTCCACGGTTTAGGAGCAGTCACAGCAAAGGCCGACCTCCTCTGTGCTTTAATCTGGACCTCGGGACAGCCAGGAGCATTTGATCCGCAGACCTCAGTGATCTTCCAGGAGTGTACCAATTTAAAAGATCAGAAAGGTATGAGTGTGCGAACGCGTGCAACGCCTTAAAAACATTGCTTTCCCTTGACTGAAAGGATTCTATACAAACTAAAAGGAACAGTTCATCCAACAGTTAATACTGAGGTGAAGTCAGTAACCATTGTGCAGGGAAACACAGGGTTGAGATTTTTATGAGACTGTTATTTGGATAAATATCACCCACCTATCTATGAGGCACTGACCTCCAAACCTCCACGATGCCAAACACTGCAGGATATTCCCACAGGGTGTGTGTACACTGGGGACACGATATAATACAGGTTTCTTGGCTGATCAGGCTACATTTGATCAGTTGGACTATTCAACAAGAACACACCTTTTAGAAAGGACTGGTCACACTGAATATATGGGGCTTTAACCCTTTACCTCAAAGCCTAGGGTCAGGATGTCATGTTACACTTCAGAGCAAATTTCATACGTTTTGGCCTTGGAGCTTTTCTCAGATTCACAGTGTGTCACATACATAAGTGTATCCTTTACATCAGTCTGATTTACTCTAACAGCCAAATGTGTGGAAGCATGATTTTTTATGGCAAAAAAGGACAAGATGGATGACATGTAGGCAGATCAGTGGTAGGCAAAGTGAGCCATAGAGGCAAACAGCTGGAGAGCAAGAGTGGGGGGATGCAAGAATGAATGGGAGGGAAGCTGCAGGAAACTCAAGCCCACAGACAGGTGAGGAATGAATCCACTGAGGGAGGAACCGTAAATAAAAGACGTGACTGAGGGTGGGGGAGGGCTCAGAAGTGACAGAGGAAGTAAAAAGGAAGGATTTGTGAGGGGGGGGGCTACGTATCCATCCCTCTTCTTCCCTCCATCCAGTCTGTCTGTCCACCCCCCACCCCTTAACCTATCCATTCCTGTGACAGCTTCACAGTCTGGAACAGTAGAGCTAGGACCATGCATCTAATCCACTCCCTGATGCATTTTTAATTGGCCGAGAGAGCAGAGGAGTATGGGATACGATGGGCTGCTAGGCGATGCATCGGAAAGACTTACCTCCTTTGTGTCATACACGTCAGTAAAGTTTGATGGAAAGTGTCAGCCCATACATGCTAGGAGCTCAACATGGAAATGATAAGATGCACGCCTCTACCTGAACTCTGTGATACGGAGGAAGATAATCATTAAAGTTTTTATTGTTATAAAAATCAGTTAACTTGTAGCAGTAATTACAGCTACTCAAAATAAATGTTTCCTCCAGGTTCCATGTGAAATGGAACATAAAAGAAAGAACAACTAGGCGTTAATCACAGATTAGAATCAGAAATCATCTGGATTTTCTACTTATGGACATAGCAGTGATTGTAAGGCTGCATTCACCACTCATCCTAAAGTTTTCTAGGACTCTGCCAGAGGTGGAAGTAAGGACACAAATGTCGAATGCAGTCGACTTGTCTGTTAGGTGTCATGGTCCTGGGTGTTGACCCAGTTTGGACTCATGAGGCATTTTTGGATTCCGTGTTTGTCTGAGAGCCCTGGTGCTGGGTCTTAGTTCATTTAGTTTGGTTCCCTTTCATGTCTGTGTCTATTTATGAATGTCAGCTCCCTGGCTCTCTCTGCTTTCAGCTCTGAAATGCTTGTCTGCCATGTGTATGCTATTGTCTCCCTATGTCAAATTGTGTGTCTTAGTCTGTGTCTCAGTGTCTGTTTCCTGTACTTCCTGTTTTATTGTGGTAGTCACTTGTCCTGTGTGTGTTATGTTCAGTTTTGTCCAGCTGTGTTCCCAAGGTATTTCCTCTGTGCCCCAACTCGCTGTGTGTTGTGCCCACCTGGTGCTGTCACAGTTTGCGTTTGTTATCTGTAAACCCAGCAACAAGGCTCCTTCTTCTCCAAGTGTTTGGGGTCCTATCCTGCCTGCCCCACACAGCGCCATTATATCAGGTAGTTTAAAAAGTTTAGCTACAAACTGAGTGCAAAGTTCACATGATGCAGATATGTGGTCTCACCATCACTGGTGATAACCACAGCAGCCCAGCTGATGGCTGTGCAGTGTATTTGACAGTTCTAATATGGTTTCTCTTTGTTTTCTGATGTGTGACGTCGTACAGATGGGCAGTAAATTGACTCTCACCTGCTGGAAAACATTCTGTGCTCATATGAGTTTATTTGACCAAAATAATGCCATCAATGTGGAAGAAAATCTAAGAAAACAACAATAACAATGAAACACACGTTTTAAAATGAATTTGACTTGTAGTTGGGTTAATGGCTGCACCACAGCATTAAGGAAGAGGTCACAGTATTTTCATGTTACCAGCCAAGGAGGAAAATTTTATTAGAAACTGTCCACTGACCACTGAGATGTAAAAAGTGTAAAAAAAGAGGCGTAAAATAGGTTTATTGAGAAACCCAAACAACCTGGAACAATAAGCAGTTTCCAGTCATAATATCATGTCGTTTGGTAGTGGTAGTTTGTTTCCTGCGATCTTGCGAACATGCAAATAAACAACCAAAAACTAGCAACAATAAACAAAACAATGATTCTTATAATAAAGAATCGTCAGCATGAACTTTATTTAAAATGCACCTTTCCAAAATAAAGTTACAACATTGCTAACGTAAAACATGTTTTACATTAACTGAACTACATTTGACTTGGTTTCCATTGTTATGCTGATGACACCCAGCTCTACATGTCTACTAAACCCACCACCACTACCACCCGCCACCCTCCGTGTTTGGAATCAAATCTTTATTCTCCTGCAGCTTTGATCAAGGTTCCTTCGTACTGCATTGATTACTGTACTTTTCTTTATTTTGGTTTTGTCCCCGTTCATAAACATCAGTTGGTCCAGTGTTATGCTGCTCACATCATCACCAGAAGTCCCTCCATTAGTCACTTTATGCTCATACTTCAGCAGCTCCGTTGGCTCCAGTTAAATATTTTATTGAGTTTAAGATTCAGCTCCTTACTTTTAAAAGCAATCCATAAGCTTGCTCCCCAGTACCTCTTTCAACTGCTGCATGTCAGCACACCATTTGTACTCACAGATCTTCTTCTTTTGTCTGTCTCACCATCTTTCCCCCTGTTTGACTGTCATAGAGTGTACAACCTTCAGATCTTCAGCTCCTTGCCTCTGGAATGCTCTCTTTCCAAACATCTGGAATACTGACTCAACTTTCAAACCCGTCTCAGGTGGACCTCTTTAAACTTTAGACAGATTGGGCTTTTTGTTTTCAGCTGTGGCCTTGAGTGTTTCGAAAGGTGCCTAAAACGAAATGTGTGGTCATTGTTCTTCATCATGATGTTCATTATGATGTTCATCATCATCATCATCGTCATCTCAGGAAACTACCATGCATTTTTATCAAATATAAACTTTCAAGTAATTAAAAGCACAGTACTCACCAGGGAGCATCCTCCCGTCACCATAAAAAAGAAAAGACGCTGAGCTTTTAAAAATAACCAGACAGAGACGTGCTGTTTTCTGGACATCACAGTGTACAAAGGCTGTGGCTGTGCTGTGGGCCCTCTGGGGCAACATTGCTAGCCTTTATAGCACTGTTACAACCATAAAATGGTACAATTCAAAGGGAAAAAAGCTCAGTTTAGTTGAGTTTGCATAAAAGCTGGCAAAATGTGAATTGCCTGTCTCTGAAAAGACAAACAGGCGATCCGCATTCAAGTGAAAATGAGTCGAGATGCCTCAAAAAACGCAGGAAAACATATGATGGCCATTAACGATTCTGCACTTTTGCTAAAGACAGCCGGTCTAAGTGCCTCTTTCCTTTCCTTCATGCACCTTCCTTGAGTCAAATTAAAGTTCAAATTGTGGACTTGCACAATAGTTTACAGAGTAACCATTTATCTGTCATATCCTCCAAGAAACTATATGTGCAGAATGGAAAAATGCTATTACATATCGTTTTAACCACCAAGTGAAAAAACGAAACACTGAAGCTTTTATTTCTCTTTTCCCAGAGTCACTGCAAGCGAACACCTTATGATCGTGATATGAACTTCCTGAACACAGACTGAGACACCTGCTGCCTTATCTTGTTCGCGGGCTGGGGTTGTGGTACATGGTGACGCAAAACCTTCAACTTGCTCACTCATTTCAACCCCTTCACTTCCTGCAGCTTGAAATATTCTTTATCTTGTTGACAGTAAGAATGCACATATGTGCATTTGATTTGTTTGAATGTGGATGTACTGTTCAGTTTTAGCCTCATAATATCCTCCAGATCACATGTACTGAAGTGAACAGTTAGACTCATTTTAACCGCGTGCCAAATACGCAAATGTTCAGAAGCTCGATGATATTTTGCAGATGCAAGATTGTAAACTCGAACTGGTGTTGTTTAGGGAAGCATTGAGTTCACCGCTACTCCTTTTTATTTATTTTCTCATTTGTAAAACCTTAAAAATGCAAACAGACTCGATTTGAAAGGAAAAATCTTCTAGTTCCCAACACTATGCTTCTCCAGCATGTGTCTGAAATTCAAGCTAACCCTAATTATATGAGTCTCAAAAGGCCAGCAAATGTGTATGATTTACAAGCACAAGTTATGATTGAGAAATGTACACAAGGACTCGTATTTCATTTTAAGTACTCCGGTCCACACAAAGAAAAAAACATTTGTCAAGAAGTTTCCAAAACTGTGTTTGTTGATTGTGTTTTCCAGCGAACGTTAACAGGTTATATGCTTTATCCATCTGCATGTTCCAAATAGGCTAACATTTTTATAAGAATGAACATAAGATAAATTAACCAAAATAAATTAAATTACTGGGTCCTTGCCTGTTTGACCTATTTAATTTGTTCACTCCCGTTTTCAGCTTCTACTCTCCAAATTAAAGTTGATCAACTTTCTAAACTTTGAGCCTCATATGCAATGAGGCAATTTACAGAGGTATCCATAAACGGAGCTAAAGCGGATTTGCAGGAGGATACGTGCTTCAGTCTACAATGCCAAGCCACCAAATAGGTAAACAAGTGTGTGTCTGTGCGTGCATGTTGGAAATAACACCTTGGGAATGGTCTGTGGTTCAATATTCCCTCATGAAATGTGATTTTATAAATCCCTCCAAAAATTATAATAACCCAGATAAGCTTAGGGCTTAAGTGATCCGCAGAATCAGTGGTTTGAGAGTTTAACATCAGTACCTCTGGAGGTAATTCTGATGCAAATGTGTGAGAAGACTCATAGATAAATGCCTTTGGCTGGTGAATAAGGTCCAAGTGGGAGTGTGCTTTATATGTTTCACAGAGTGAAATGAAGAAAAAAAGATGCAGTGTGGTGCAGGAAAAAAATACAAATCCTAAACAAAATATGGATGGCAGCTGTGCTGACTCGCCTCTTAGTGCATTGTGATGGGCTTTGCTCTATTTCATATGAGCATCATCTCTTGTCCTCATCCTTCTCTCCCTTCCCGCTTACCTCACCATCACATATTCACTCGCCTCCACTTTAGCTTATTAAACAGCCATTGTTCCAGGCACTGATTAAGTTGCTACTTCTCATCTGTAACTCAGTAGAATGCTGTTCAGGCAATTATTGTATATATTAAAATCAACGTCTCAAATTGTTTGAGTGTTTGATAAGACATTGAATATATGGAATAAAAGTCTGAATATAATAAAAATTTCATATATTATTTAAAACTCAAATATGCGGAATGAAAGTCAAGGATGAAATGATATATATGTATATATATATATATCATTTCATGATATATATATATATATATATATATATATATATATATTAGGGGTGCAACGATACACAAAATTCACGGTTCGGTTCGATACTTTGGTGTCACGGTTCGATATTTTTTCGATACAAAAAAATGTTCATGCTTTTTTAATTTGTCATTTATTAAAATTATAAATATATATTTTAACTCAAAGGTACAGTTTTTAAATTTAATGTTGCTGAAACAACAAAGGGATAAAATAATAACTATATCTGATTAAGAAATCACTCATCTTTGAAAAAGAGAGTTTATTACAGAGAAATGGCTCTAAAATAAAAGCTATACTATACGCTTCTTCTGGGCTATATTCTCAGCAGCATATTAAACATATCAGGTCCCCATAAGGAGAATCATGTGCTAACGGCTGTCTACATGACTCGGGTAAAGTTTGTAGCATGCGTGCTTGTTGTTTTTGTCTGCTTCCACTTGTCTTTGCACTAGGATGATGTCGGAGTAAATGTGCAGTCATATTCGTTGTGTTCCCACTAGTGCTGTCAGCGTTAATCTGAAATGACGTTAAAGCCACAACACGGCAAATCTCCGTTAACGAGCTACAGCGGATCGCCCCGTGCGTGGGGCTGGACGGTGTCAACACCTTAACAAACAAACTGCGCTAACTCAGTAGTTCCCACCAATGTAATTGAGCATTGCGTGGCACATCCGACATACTGTTTTACTTTTGTCCATGACGCGCTTACCTTCAGGGTCATACGTCACATGAAAACCAAAATAGTTCCAAAGGCCAGATCTGAATGAGGGTGGGGGAGGTTCAATTTGCCATGTTGCAACGAGCTTAGCTTCTGTCTTGCTAGCTTGTGCTGCGCTCAGTGGATCTGCGCTCGACAGTGCAGCCTAGGCGGAGTAGTCGAACGCAGATCCACTGAGCGCTCAACACAGACAGCAGCGTCAGAAGAAAAGTTGATAAAATAAATTAAAAATTTTGTATTGTTCGATACATATGCGTACCGAACCGAAAGCACTGTATCGAACGGTTCAATATCGATACGAGTATCGTTGCACCCCTAATATATATATATATATATATACACACACACACACGTATATATATCATTTCATGATATATATACGTGTGTGTGTGTGTGCACCGAAAAAAAAAAGCACCGAAATAAAGCACCAAAATGTGTGCTGCTTTACGGTCTGGTTACTACCGTTTATGTCAGAACCGGTGCCGATACCAGTACCCATCCCTACTCCTGACTCGTACGGGATCACTACAGGTTTTCTCTTAGGCAGCGCTTGTCCTTCTCTCCTGGATCGGCTGGAGCTTTCTTTTGGCGCCTTCCCAGCTTTGACAAAAGTCCAGCTGGGATAACCACATTTACTCAGGGCCTTCTTGATGTGATGTTCTTCTGCTTCCCTGGCTGCTGTGTTTGTGGGGATGGTGTTCGCTCTGTGTTGTAGCGTCCTGATGACGACCAGTTTATGCTCCAGTGGATGATGAGAGTCAAACCTTAAATACTGATCTGTATGCGTAGGTTTATGGTACACAGGCCCTGACATGGTTCACACCTTCAGCTTAAGAAGCTAACTGCACTTCATGAGCGTCTGGCAGTACAAATCAAACAGCTGCTAGTCGATGAGAGACACCGAGAATGGCTAACCGAAGGCCAGACCTATCAAACTACTGGCCAATAACCTGCCTCAGTACCACATGGAAGCTCCTGTCAGGCATCATAACGGCTAAGATGAACAAGCACATGGCTCAGTAGATGAGCAGAGTACAGAAAGGAATTTGCAAGAATACCAGAGGCACAAAACACCAGCTACTGGTAGACCAAGCAGTAAGGTAAGACTGCAGGACTAGGCTGACCAACCTGTGCACTGCCTGGATTGATTACATAAGGCCTATGACTCACTTCCCCATGCCTGAATCCTGAAATGTCTAGAACTATACAAGATCAACAGGACCCCAAGAGCCTTCATCAGGAACTCAGTGGAAATGTGATGTACAACACTTGAGGCCAATTTCAAGCCAATAGCACAAGTGACCATCAAGTGTGGGATCTACCAAGGAGATGCTCTGCCCCCTCTGCTATTCTGCATAGACCTGAACCCCCTCAGTGAGATCATTAACAAGACTAGCTGTCAGGGCCAAGTGGCCACCAGGTGTATGGACTCAGATGTAGACAGCACTCAGAAGCAAAGAGCGTAAGTGAAAACAGTACTATCCAGGAGGAAATGGACAAATTTGAAACAGTCTTAATCCAGAGCTATGATGCAAGCTTTCTTCAAATGTTGGGCAGGAAGGCAGGTAGGCTGGAGGAGTGAGTCAATGAAGCTGCCAAGCAGACCAGCGATGGAGCTGAGGAGAGTATTGCAGTGATGGTAAGTGGTGTCTGGAAAATCACTGTAAGCGGAGAGGATAACTCAGGTAAGTGCAAGCAACACTATGAAACGCTGACATGAAACAGTAATGGCCTACACTAACGATCATTAACAGACATTCTGGCGGTGAGTGATTGTGAGCACTGGTTCTTAAGAAGCCGGCAGCCCATATTACTCTCAGGTGAAGCATTTTAGCTGTGATGGGACAACTCCAGCCAGAGGTGGAAACACCAGCATGGGAAGGTAGTCAGAACTGAAGGGATGCAACAACCAGAAGACAACACTGCAGACATAGAAGACAGCTACAAGTACCTGGGGATCCCACAGGCAAATGGGAACCATGAAGAGGCCGCTAGCAAAGCTGCAACCACCAAGTACCTGCAGAGGGTCAGGCAAGTCCTGAGGAGTCAGCTGAATGGTAAGAACAAGATCTGGGCTATCAACACCTATGCCCTGCCCGTGATCAGGTACCCTGCTGGGATAATAAGTTGGCCAATAGAGGAGATAGAAGCCACTGACATCAAAACCAGGAAGAGCCGGGAGGTTGCACCACAAGTCCAGCACCCTGAGGCTGTATGCTAAGTGGAAGGAAAGAAGCCAGGGACTGATGAGTGTCAGTACCACAGTCCAGAATGAGAAAATGAATATCCACGAAGACCCAACCAACCGCATGCTCAGTGAATACCTCAGGCAGCAGAAACCCAAGAAACAGGAGAAGGGGGAGGCACCATCATGGAAGGACAGGCCCCTGCACCAGCAGATAGAGGAAGTGACTGACATCCAGAAGTCCTACCAGTGGCAGGACAAAGCTGGACTGAAAGACAGCACAGAGGCACTAATCATGGCAGCACAGGAACAAGCTCTGAGTACAAGATCCATAGAGGCTGGGGTCTATCACACCAGGCAAGACCCCAGGTGCAGGCTGTGTAAAAATGCCCCTGAGACAATCCAGCATGTAACAGCAGGGTGTAAGATGCTAGCAGGCAGGGCATACATGGAACGCCATAACCAAGTGGCCGGCATAGTATACAGAAACATCTGTGCCGAAGTCCCGAGGTCAAAATGGGAGATGCCCCCAAGAGTGGTTGAGAATGACCGAGCTAAGATCCTGTGGGACTTCCAGATACAGACGAACGAAATGGTGGTGGCTAACCAACCCGACATAGTGGTGGTAGACAAGCAGAAGAAGATGGTTGTAGTTGTAGATGTAGCAGTTCCCAATGACAGCAACATCAGGAAGAAGCAACACGAGAAACTGGAGAAGTACCGAGGGCTAAGAGAAGAGCTGGAGAAGATCTGGAGGGTAAAGGTAACAGTGGTCCCAGTGGTCATCAGAGCACTAGGTGCAGTGACTCCTAAGCTAGGCGAGTGGCTCCAGCAGATCCCAGGAACAACATTGGAGATCTCTGTCTAGAAGAGCACAGTCCTAGCAACAGCTAAGATACTGGGCAGGACCCTCAAGCTCCCAGGCCTCTACCAGAGGCTTAAACATAATTTAAGTGACTTTGACATGATTGTTTGTCCCAGAAGTCAGAGGAAAATTACCAACTGGTTTAGACTGAGAGGCAAGCAATAATGACTCAAATATCCACTCTCACTGCAACCAAAGTGTGCAGAACATAATATCTGGACACACAGCATGTTAAATCTTGAAGCAAATGGTCTGAAGTCCACACTCATGTCAGCTTAGATGGTCATTCAGAAGGTCAGTGCATCTAAAGCACTAAACCCCAAACTGCCCCCAAGGCATCCATCAGAGTGGGTGTGAATGTTAGCAAGTGTTAAGGCATAGATATAAGCATTGTATGGATGTTTGGGAATGAGACTTAGTGAAGTCGTAGTAAAAAAAAAATCACTCTCAGTGCTCAAAAAAATAGAAAGGTTCTATTTAAGGAAAAGTCCATTTAATATTTCTAAGAACAGAAAAGTGAGGCTAAAATTCACACAGACCTATCGAAATTGGATCTGGTCTGATGAGTCTTTGATTTCTGTATTGACTTTTGGATGGCAGGGTCAGAATTTGGTGCAAACAACAGGAAAGCATGAATCCATCCTTTAACCAGCAGCAGTCCAGGTGATGCTGGTGGTGGTGTAATGTGATCAGTGACTATATAAGTAAATTGTTCACCATGTGTAACACACAGAGATTCTAGGTCTCACCGACCGTCTCACCCGTGGGCAAAAGATGACAACCAATAAAATTCTAAAAGATCATTTATTAGTGTCCCACTTGCAAAAGGCATAAAAGATGCAGTCCAAGGCCAGAGCAGCGATGCCACAGGTCATTTGCACTTTACATGTCAACCACTTTAACAGGGATCAGCAGTTGTCCTCCAAGACCCACCACCTCATCAACCCAACTCTGCCTTTAGGCTGTGACATATAGTAGGCCCTGGCCTGCACAGAAAGACGAAATATCACCGCATCTTCATTATACAATTCACAGAGAAGCAAACTATCCATTATAAATATATTTAAATCAAGTAATCTTAGATCTGGTCATATTACATTCCTGCACAGAGAGACTAAATATCACAGCAGTGTGTGTAGTGTGGGCTATAAGTAGACTGCAGTGTCAGCACAACCAAACACACCTACCTTCAATGAATCCAACCTCATCACAGCCATTGGCTCACAGCAAATGTGACACACAAAACCACTGCCAAACCAGTGGCAACTTCCCACAACAAACATGAAGATGAATTAATACAACCAACTATAGTCCACCATGTTACACATGCCCATCCCTTTATGACCACCATGTATCCATTTTCTTATAGCTGCTTCCAATAGGATAACACACCATGTTACCACACCATGGTTTCTTGAACATGACATTGAGTTCACTGTACTCAAATGGTCTCCACAATCAATTCAATTCCTAATGTATTTGTATACCACATTTAAAAACAACAGAGTTGACCAAAGTGCTTCACAATCGGTTAAAAACAAGAGAAAACAATAGAGAAACAAATACAGGTAAATAAGAAGACAATGAATTAACAATAAAAACATAAAACAGGCCTGATGGTACTCATACTGAACTCGAATTAAAAGCCAAAGTCAAAAAGAGTTTTAAGACGTGATTTAAAAGACTGAATAGACTCTGAAGTACGAATCTCCTCTGGCAGATTTTTCTGGGTCTCCTCTGCGCTTCAGTCGAGACCTTGGTTGTGCTAAGACCATCTGGCTAGATGATCTCAGTGCTCTTTGGGGTCGTACATGTTGAGGAGTTCATTTAAATAACAGGGCGCCATATTATTTAAAACTTTAAAAGTAGGTAAAAGAATCTTAAAATCAATACGATATTTTACAGGGAGCCAGTGTAAATTTGCTAAAACCGGAGAGATGTGTTCATACATTCTAACACCTGTTAAAAGACGTGCAGCGGCATTTTGGACTAACTGCAAGCGATGAAGAGATGAGTGTTGGAGACCCAAATAGAGAGAATTGCAGTAGTCCAGTCTAGAGGTGATGAAGGCATAAATAAGTGTTTCTAGGTCTCTTGGAGGAAGATAAGGCTGAGCTTCGGCAATTTCACGTAACTGATAAAAACTTGTTTTCACAAATGTGGACACTTGCTTCTCTAATTTAAAGGAGCTATCTAAAAACACTCTGAGATTCCTTACAGCATGAGAAAGATGAGAAGCAAGAGGACCCAGGGTATCAGCTAACTTGTTCAAAGGGGCATGAGTTCCAAAAACCATAACTTCAGTCTTATTTTCATTTAGTTTAAGAAAATTCTGTGTTAACCAGTCTTTAACATCATGTAGACAGTTAAGCAAAGGCTGCAGTGGGACAGAGACATCCAGTTTCAAGGGGAAGTAAATTTGGATGTCATCAGCATCATTAAAAAGTCTCAGTACTGTGAAGAGATTTAAAACCAGACTGGAACACTTCACACATGCCATGAGTGTCTAAAAAGGTCTGAAGTTGCTTGAAAACAACTTTTTCCAAAATTTTGGACATAAAAGACAGTTTAGAAATTGGCCTGAAGTTAGGAAGCACATCTGGATCAAGATTTTTCTTCTTAATAATGGGTTGCACAACAGCATGTTTGAAAACAGCTGGTACACAACCTGATGACAATTAGGTATTTAATAAAAATAAAATACTAGGCCCAATAGGGCTGTGCGATATGACCAAAATCTCATATCCTGATATAAGACATCTATCGTCCGATAACGATATAAATCAGAAAAAATTTAACATTTTCTGTAAATTCTGTGAATCTCGGGCAGCTCGACTTGCGCGAAGTGTTTCCAGCTGGGCGTTGTGTAGCTGGAGTCGAGTGTTTTAACCGATGCATGAAACGATACATTTTAGACATAAGTTGTAACGGCCGCCGTTTCCTTTATGAGTATTTATTACACGGCGTGCTGCGGGGAAAAGCCTGTTCTAACGTTTGAGTCTAAGGTTTCGTTTTTAGCACCTGGCGGCTCTTTCTGGCTTGTCATCCATAAACACTCTGCATCTTTCAAGTAATTCAGTTTATTTTGAAAAGTCTCAACAGGATCCTGAGCTTTATTGTGAAAGGTTTATGTGGAACATAAACACGCGATGGTCTTACCGTCGCTGTTGCTAACGACAACGCATAAAAACAGGCGCTTGTCCGTCCGTAGTGTGGTTATATAAAATATAAGAGAAAGAGAGAACTTAAATTAATAAAGTCACTACAGTGACCATCAACACGATGAAAAAACATTGCCGTAAACAGTTTATTTTGCGACACCACGAAACAAACGACAGTGTAAAATGAAACGATAGACGTTTTTATATCGTCATCCGATATATATCGTTATATCGAACAGTCCTAAGGCCCAACGACATGAAGAGCTTCTTTAAGGAGGCGAGAAGGAAGAATATCTTGTGGGAAATTAGACAGTCTTAAGTGATCAATTACTTCCTTCAATGCAGAAAAGGTCAAAGGCTCAAACTGCTGAAAAACAGTTGAGCATTTACAAGGTGGATCTAGGTCTAACTAGCCTGTGAATGCAGAGTTTGTAAGGTTGAGATTTTTGTAATGAAGTGATTCAAAAAGTTTTCACAAAGTGCAAAGGAAGCCTCCATAGGAACAGTGGCACAAGGGTTAATCACAGAATTAAAAATGTTAAAAAGAACTCCAGGCTTATGACAGTTGGTAGAAATTACACCGGATAGGAAAGCAGATTTTGCAGCTTTAACAGTTTTCTGATATTTTGTTACGCAGTCACACAGGATGCCCAAAGACACCTGGAGCTTGTCTTTTTTCCATTTTCTCTCTGCACGTCGATATTCGTGTCTGAGATCGCGGGTGTTTTCATTCAGCCAAGGTTGACGTGAAGATTTGGTGCGTTTAGTCCTTAGTGGAGCAACAGAGTCAAGGATGCTGGAGCATGTCGAGTTAAAAAGGTTAGCTAGCTCATCAGCTGATAGTTTCGCACCGGGGTCACAGAGGACCGAGTTATACAATCAGAAGATCTCAGTCCATTTTGGGATGTGTTGGACTGTGAGATTCGTATCATGGATGTGGACATGAAAAGAACTGCAGCAGCTGCACGATGCTGTCGCATCAACATGGAACAAAATCTCTGACAGTGTGTTCAGCCCCATACTGAAGCTGGTTACAATGGCTGCTCATATGTTCAACTTTCTCAAAACAGGTGTCAGTGTTTTGACATTAATAGGGATGAGCAATAGGTTTAAAGTTGGTAAATTCCTCTAAGGTAAAACACATTACATGAAAATTAATACTGTTTAGTTTGTAACATTGTGAATTAGATGTGCCATGCTGTGTTAAAGCATGTGATGTTTAGCATCTACATGTAATATGGTTATGGGACTGATTCAATATAGTAGGAATTTACTTTTACAGCAGGTGGAATAAACACTAGTAAGAGCTCATTTCAGCCATAACTGGAAGACTTCAGGAAAGGTGCTGTAGGTCTCAGATCTGATCACACAGTCTTCTGTGTATGCTGTGTTAATTACCAGCTCATAACAGGCCCTAATGCAATCCAAATTAACTCTTCTGTACCATCTTTTTTAAAATGTGCGAGTGTAATGAATGGTGAAATTGAAATACCATATTTTGCCAGTGCGATATACAGATCATTTGTTATTCCCATTATTAAATGTGCCATGCCTTTAAAAGTAAAATTGCGCCCTGGTGTTATGTTTGCATCAAAGACCTTTTATAAAATTGACTAATATTGACAAACCCAGACCCTGTTACAGGCTAGTACCTGAATGAGTACATTTAATGGAAGCAGCTAGTCTGCCAGCAGATTGTTAGTATTGCGTAAAAATCAGCCCAGTTTCTACAGTAAGTGCTTGGCCAATCACACTTTGATGCCACTAATTTACTGACACCGAAGGCTTTTGTTTCCTGCCCACTTCCTTCCAACTAATGGAGCAGGTGTCACAGCCTGGCTGTGAGCAAAAAAAAACAAAGATCTAAGGTTTCTTATTTTCAGAGAGAATCAGACCCCTGCTCAAACCATCTGTTTAACACATGGCCAAAACAGTTATAGCAGTCAGGGTCTGGCGGTGTCTACAACAATAGTTGAGTTCTACTTGCAGCGTGGTGTCTTTGGATCATTCACAGATCCTCCACTGATTTAGGGATTCTTAGACTTTGTTGTGTTTCGTATAGCCGTTCTTTGAGCTGTGGTTTGAAAGTCTATGGATGCTTTAGAATATTACTTGTCCATGAGTAACATAATAACCTGAGAATCAGCATATAGACTGTAAGAAACAGGGCTACAATAAAAGTTAACTTTCCCTCCTAAAAGTACATGAAACAACATGTGCACTGTTTCTTCCAGATTTAAGAGCATAATATCAGTGTCATTAGCAAAGTGCAAAGTATCATTAGCATGGAGGATATACCTGGAGACAGGCAGTTACTCTAGGAGAACTGGACGGAGCTGTAGAAGGTCCTTAACCCATCAGCAGGACCAGTATCTGCTACTTTGTGCAAGGAGGGACAAAATTAGCACTTCCTGAAACTTTGAATTGACCTATATGCTCGTGGTGTGAATGTCAATCAGAAACAGACATCACTAGGGTGGCCTGATGGTCTCTAGTGTGCCCTGTCATCACTGCTCAGCACTGTGGAGCCCGACTGGCACTTGCCATAGAATATACCAAAACTGGCAAGTCTCAAACTGGTACTGACCCTGAGCACATGAAATAGAAGTGAAAGGGTCTGGAAAAGCCTCGGACAGCATTATACAGCTTGTATTCTTCTTCATCAGTACAGTGGCAGGGTCAGTGATGGTCGAAGCAAAATGCTAGCAAGCTTGGTTCACAAGCTGCATCAATAAGCTTGTCAATTAATCCTAAAATGCTTAATCCTTCCAGGTCTGAAAAGGGAATTAGTTGTGTACTAAAACACGCACTCTTTTAATGGCCAGCAGAGCGCAATGCCTCTGGTTATAAAAGGACTTCCAGTTGTACAGAGGTCTGTGGGGAAAAGGCACTCAGCCTTCTGGATATGTTACCTCACTAAATACATTCCTGATGCCTTTAACCTCTCCATCACTGGTTTGAAGCCTTATTGAAAACAACAGAAAGTTCATTATATAAATGATGGGTGCCAGACAATGAGCATACCCCAAATTATACTTCTTTCCAACAACTTGATTGGCATACGTGATTGATAAGTACTTAGCCAATAAGCATGTAGCTCTGCCTCAAGCATTTATTTCTGGTTTCAAAAAGCTGTGCCAGCAAGAGGAATATTTGAGCTCTGATAACACGACTTCACCAAAAATTGGTGTTGGCACAGCAACCACACCTCTAAGCCTTACCAGTATATAACTGAATGAGTTTAAAGGGGAGGGGCACCTTGTAATGGACACACTTATTAGGGGAGCACATACATACATCCAGGCAGCAGTGGCATCTCTTGCATGGCTTCATCCAAGCACTCCGGAGGGAATGTCTTCTAGCCTGAGGGATGAGGAATGGCCTTAATGAAGTCAGACAAGCAGGAATACATGCATAAGAAAGATTTTAAATATTGATATGATGTCAATGTGCAGCTGCATAAATGGGTTACAGTGGATCAGTTAGCTCTTGATGGCCCTCGTCTAATACAGCAGCACAAGGGGGATGATTAAGCTCATCAGAGGTTATTGTGTATTCTGTAGGAGGAGCAAACACAACGCACACGCCACTCGAATCAAAGCGGCCTCCTGTCTTTCTGCACAGCTCCAATGGACTCCTGTACTACTAATTTATTTTCACACTGTAAATTATTCACAGGCACATGTAATTAGCGGCTAGTGAATTTATATCATACGACTGAGCAAAGTATTAATGGGCTTTTATTAAAGGTCTTCATCAAGGTACAGGAGGCCATTCAAAGTCCTGGGATAAATGGTGTAGAAATTATTCAAAGGAGAGGAAGAGAGTGTGGAGGGATGGGAACAGTTTGGGGAAACATTTTTCTAAGGGCTGGGCTGTTACCATAGGATCTGCAGATCCTAGCACATGAAATGAAAAATACAAAACAAACTGCAAAATTAAACTTGATGCATGAAAGGCATCAAACAGGGCATCAGATATAGCCTGCAGATCAGAGATTGTGTGGCGAGTAAGAAGGGGCATGAGGGTTGAAAAGGAGGGTTATGTTCAACACTGCATAAACATGCGGGACACACAAGTTTCCGAGAGCTGCTCAGCATTTACTTTGAGTGCTCGCAGTTAAAACAAATCTTAAGGTCAAACTTCAGGCTTGTAGGCTCAGACGTGGGTCAGTGCTAAATTATTCAACCAGCAAGGGATACAGGGAAGGACCAGATCAAGCAAGCCGAATGATGCCAGTAATTCACAAGAGACTCGGCGGTATCCTTTCCAAAAGGCTGTAAACACCACTGGTTTTCAAGCCACAGACACTTGTTTATTTAAATACCAGCAACGAGCACAGAAAATATTCTTCACACTACATTTTGAGACTAAGGGAAAAGAAATATGTCCGGGCTCAGCTTTGAACTCACTGATAAGCAAGTCAGTTTGAATTTAATGGGATTGAAAAGATTGCATGTAGTTTTGCACATGTGTTTCAGAAGCTTTGGGAAATCATGGCGCTGCATGTCCTTAGTATAAATAGTTCAATGACCTGTCAGTAACAGTTAACCTACATATATGCATCTAATAAATAATAATCATAATATAAAAATAATAAGGGCGTAATGCTTCTGGTACAAGTTCCAGGAAATACCTAAATAAATTCTTCTTTCAAATACAGCAGATGGATCCACTGATTCGATGCCCTTCCTCGATGCAAACAGATGGATTTTCCCGTTTGAGTGCAGCTAGCCAGACAACACAAAGTCACTTACTGCTAAAGAGACAGACCGTCAAAGTGGACAGTATATCCTTGGTTTATTAATGTAAAACTCATTTTTGCTGCCAGAAGTGATTATTTTACTCTGAGTTATTGTTTCTGTCACTAGCTAGCAAACATAAACGAATCTAAGCCTATAAGCTGCAACCAACCACGTGATGTGACATTCTGTACTGACACAAGATGGCGCTAAACTTCAACTTATACCAGTTGAAAGTCTGTTTATTTCCCCTTAAATAATGTCACACTTATGAGGAAAGTGCATTAGTGGGTTGAGAAGTGGCGCTGAGTATGTTGGTTGCACCTAAGAAAAACTTTTCTCTGCCAGTGCCAAACAGCTTATTCTGCTATCCATAGATTTCGGTAATGTGAACAACTCAGGACCTTGAGGGGCAAAATATTACTCAGCCAATAGTGGACAGTCACGTGTCCGAAACATGCACGTTATGAATCACTCACCTTACACTACTGCCAGGGTGAAAGTTTTCAAAGTACAGACAGTTACCTGTATTTTCAGTCTGGATGGGTAAATAATGCTGCCATGTGAGAGGTGAAGAACAAGAAACTGTTCATTGTTAAAGCAAAGGTAAATAGTGCACAGCTAGATTAAATGAACTTCTCTAAAGTAGAATTCAGTTATCACATTAATATCATGTCATAAGAGAAAAGTCGACCAAGTATTTTTCTGATGTCAGGTAAATCATTCCTGCAGTTTGAATGAGCTGCCACTGACAGTACAGGTTTGGTATGATTTGTCAGTCAGGGTTAGAAGAGATCACGTGTTGGTGCTATAATCTGCAACCTTCTGGTAGCTGTAAATATATGTTGTTTAGTACATCCACAGTACTGTTTTTGCAAGCCAGCGAGGGAGGGAGAAAAAGGAAAAGTACGAGCTGTCACCGAGCAGAAACGGGAGCTGGAAGCATGTAAATATAATAATAACCACTGCAGCCAAGAAGAGAGCCTGACGAGCCCAGCTGTAAGTAAGCTATTAAGACTCGACTGTACACTGTGTTCGTGTTTTCCTCTGAAACAATAAGTTCCGCTGGAGCAGCCTTTCAACGCCTCTCTCCGTCTCTCGCTAGCAAAGTTGACCCAGACAACAAAGTAAAGCTAGTTTTCAGCTACGAGCCCGACACGAACCCGACGTATTAGCCAGAGGTCCCTTTACTACGGTTCGAAGCCGCGGACTTGTTTTATATACGCGTGGAATAGTTTTCTATACGAGATCACTGCAAAAAGTGCAGCCTTACCTAATGTCCACCTACTGTTACTCATTTATATTAAGATTTAAACATCTAGCTGGTGTTGGTATGTAACGGTATACATTACATGTAATCTGTAATCTGTAGTGGATTACATTTTAAAAGTAACCTACCTTTCAAAGACAATCAGGTGTTGGGAAACATAACTGTAGAGCTTATTTAGATAACATAGTTGTGTATTGTAGCCACTGGTTAACCCACATGGCTACTTTAAGAGAAGTCTTCACTAACCTAGAAAATGCAACGTTGAATCTTGCCAAGTGTGCCTTTGGTAAAGGCAGTCTTCTCTGGCCAGCAGGTTGCTCTAGGGCAGTGGTTCCCAAACTTTTTTTTGTCAGGCCCCCCTTTGTTTTACAAGAAAAATCCCCCACCCCCGCACAAACACATCTTCCACCACACACACCCATACTTTGTTTTCAAACTCCATTGTGGTTTGTCTCACACCTCATTTAGTAAAAAAAATAAAGGTAAACTGCAATAAATTACAGGCAGCAATGAAATAAACTTTTACGCTACGTCCACACCTACACGGGTATTTTTGAAAACACAGCTGTTTCGTCCACACGTAAACGGTGTTTCGAATCACCGAAAACTGAGACTTTTTAAAACTCCTTTTTTGCGTTTACATGTGGACAAGAAATACAGAGTTCGTCACGCAACGTCAAAGGTATGTGCCTTTATTCACGTCACCCTGTGGGCACGTTATTGTTTACATGAGATGAATTTCTACAATGGCAGATAGAGACAAATACTGTTAATCTGACTATCTGCAGGTTTTACACGCAGTTACTGTCCCTCCATTTACAAAGGCAGAGGCGTCACAATTATTTTACGTGTAGTTGTTTTTTTCCTGTGTTGTAATATTCAACATTGCTATACATTTCTCAAAAAATGCCTCTCTTTGAAAAATAGGTTTAAAAACATAAACAACTGTGGGATACTGTTTGTCCGTGATTCATACCCATTTATTGTGGGTCTTGCAGGATTTTGAAGTTTTCACAGATCACAAACCCTTTGGTAATGGTAAACGGACTGATTTTTATATAGCACTTTTCTACTCTCCCGGAGTGCTCAAAGCGCTCTATACAACATGCCTCATTCACCCATACAGATTGAAAATGTGACGTCATTCAGGGGTAAAACCGCAAAGAATTCTGGGAACTCGTGGCAAGAGGTACTAGCGCACGCAGGCTTTCAATTGAAATCAGTCACACAGCGATAAAAACGAAACACAAAAAATGGCAAGAAGCTGTTGTATTATTAACTGCAATAGCCGGTCGCATGACAGCCACGGGAAGCCGACGGGTAAAGAGATCGTTGTTATCGGATTACATCGTTGAAGAGAAATTGTTCGAGCCATGTTTCCGAAGTAACAAAGAGGCGACGGATGGCCTGGATTGCAGCCATTCAAAGACCAAATATAACGTCCCAGAACACTCCAGCTCACATGTTAGTCTGCTCCGAACATTTCCACAAAGGTCAGTCTTCTGTTGTAGTTAATACGTCACTTTTCTTAACATAATTGGTGATATAGGTTACAAGCAAGTCTGGCGCTGAAAAGAAATTGTGGCGCTATGCTCCTTCGTTTATTGTGCATAAATAGTGAATTGTCCTGACACAATATTGCGTTTCGCTTCTGTTATTACCATGGTACACTGACAAAAACATATACTTTTATTCACAGGATAAAACAGGTTTTTTGTATCACTAATTGCCCAGTACGATTACAGCATACAATATTATTGTCACTGCTACATTTCTGTAACGTGTACCAGAAATTATTTCCACTACTAATTAATTACCGTTGAGCTCAAAGGTCCTATTAATAAACGGTTAACGAATGTGTATTTATGAAGACGATTTGTGAGACTGGTAAACTTACGTTTGTTCGTACGATGGTCTGTCGTTCTGCACGGTGCATTTCAAGGTCCTGCACCCATCCGTCGGTAAACTGTACCTGGGCTTGTTGCAGTGACCTGAAGTTACTAAACTTCATGAGTGTATGCACTCACTCCAAGAACCGTATAATTATAAATATGAGCGTGGTGAAAGTTGGGCAGCACGCTAACGTCTTTTGTCCACTCTGTGTGCTTGTAAGGGTCTAACCCTTTCACTCCTTTGATTTTTTCCTCGTATCTTTTCTTTGACTTTTCATCAAGTCTGTCTTTGTACAGACTGACATTGTTCTCCTTCGTTTTGTACATAACTTTTTGGGGGGCAAAGAAAAAGCAAGAAGGTATTGGAACCGGAGAATGAACGTTTTGCGGTCCTGCATTTGATGCGGTACTTGGATTGTTTTCCCACGAGTTCCCGGCATGCAATGCGCGAAAGTTATGTGGTCTGTCAATCTCTATTCATACAAGCACTTCTAAACTCATGTGCAAACTAACCAACATTCACACTCCGATGAACACATCGGAGGGCAACTCGGGGTTAGTATCTTGCCGTAACATATTTGGCATGCAGACTGGGGAAGCCAAGGATCGAACCACCAACCTTCCAATCAGTAGCTGATCTGCTCTACCATCTGAGCCACAGCCAACCCCACCCCTTTGTTGTTATTCTCTGGGATATATAATCATAACCTTATGCATTGGTCACTGATTATTCAGAACTATGTTCTCGACATCCATCACAAAAAGGGATCAGAGAACATTGTAGCAGACTCACTCTCCCCTGCTACTTAGACATGTTACCAAACCCAGAGTTTGGTTCTGAATGGGTGGGGGTGTTACATGCTGTGATAGGTGGCACTATTGGTTTTCTGTTGCTCTTGTTTTTCGGGTGTCAAGCCTCCACCTATTGGCCAATTCAAAGTTAATTGGCATGTGTGTGTTTGCTGATCTTTTGTATGTTTTTGGCTGAGCAGCTAGGCAGGCCTTTAGTTTTGTGTATTGGTTTATTTTGGCTTTAGGGAAGCTATTGGTCTCTTTGTTTTATTCATTTCTTTGATTTGGCTGAACCACCTAGTCCTCCTCCCCCACCTTTTTCTTTTAAGTTTATTATTATTGTCAAGGAATGGTAAATGATGAGTAAATACTGCCTGACTATTAATCTTGCAGTCGTTCCTCTCTTTCATTAATTTTGGTTGTCTTGTGTTGTTGTCTCCTTGATGCCTTAGCCCCCACCGCAGCGGTGGGTGGGGGGCATAATACTTCATTATAATTAAGTAGTAAGTAATTAAGACTTATAAAAGTTTTTGTTGTTTTTATTATGGACTCATTAATATTTGAAAAACAGTACCTTTCCTGTCATTTAGTTGTTTATCTGTTAGTTAATTACTTTGCTATAGTATGAAAGGTAATGCAGGTGGGCAGTTTTTATCAATAGGAAAAGCTCTAAAATTTTGAAAAAATGTATGCACTCTTTGATTCTGGCCCCTGGGCCTTATGTTTGACACCCCTGGTTAATACATTTCATTGTATACGTTTCACTGCTTAAAGCCTTTCTTTTGGATAAAGCTTATGGGCTGGATGAGGTTGCTCTGAAAGCTTCCTTAGTTTCACTGTAACAGGCCTAGGCTGCTGGGGGCTTCCTATGATGTGATGAGCATCTTCTTCATTCACCTATTTTCACTCTATTCATACACCACTCTGCATTTAATCAGTTACAAATCTCTGGCTCTCCTCCACCCTCGGGTTCTGACAGCATGCATGGCTCTGGCTCGGGCGGTGAGGAGGCGTCTCTGAATGCTGGGAAACAAAATTAGTCTTTGGCTGAGCAACACCATCAATAAATATAATAATAACTGAACACAATAAGCAGTCTTTGGGGAATTCAGCAGTGAACCACAGCAAACACCTTCTGGGGATTCTGGCTGGGCAACTGTTACAGTTTTTAAATTTGCTGGCCGAGAAACACCATCAGTTGCTGGAAGGGCCAGCTCAGCACCACAAACAGTCTCCAACTGAAAAGCACAGTCTTTGAAATACAGGTTCAGCAACAGATCTCTCATAGACTGTTTTACTCTTTGGTGGTTCAAAAACAAAGAAACTATATTAGTTCCCAGCTCGAACAAACATATCTGATATTTAACAGTGGTCGTCTCAGAAACACAAGAATTCAATTCAATTTTATTTATACAGCACCAAATCACAACAACAGTCGCCTCAAGGTGATTTATATTGTAAGGTAGACCCTACAATAATAGATACAGAGAAAAACCCAACAAGCACTTTGGCGACAGTGGGAAGGAAAAACTCCCTTTTAACAGGAAGAAACCTCCAGCAGAACCAGGCTTTCAAGAGAGACAGAGATTAATAACAGATATGATTCAACGCAGAGAGGTCTAAATCATGAGACAATTCAGAGAAACACAATCCAGCCTTTGAATGAGTCAGCTTACAAAAAGCAGGGCTTAAATTAGTCGGCTTTGCAGCAGAAGACTCAGTGCTCCTTCTAACAGACTCAGAAAAGGGAAAAGTACTCATTTCATGGGCTGACTCGTACACTACAGTCTTACTATTAAACTCCACTGGGTCAGCGGCACACAGAAGAGTCTTTCCCTTTATGTCTTGGGGCCTGGAAGTAGATTTAGTTCCAGCACCAATGGAGCCACCGACTCTGGCGTTGTTGAGTCGAGATGTTCTGTATTCTTCTGTTCTGTTCTGTTCTGTATGCTCTCAGGGCCCATCCAGGGATGTTGTCTGGTCCTGGTCCTGCCTTGCGGGAGTTCATCTTCCTCAAACCTTTCGCACATCTCCCTTTGTATGTCAGTATGTGTCTGTGCTTCTAAGCTGGAATATCATTAAAGTAGTAGTAAATCGTACACTTGTGTCTTCAAACCAGCTCAGCAGCTGCATGCAATGCACCAAGTTAAAAGTATGAAGAGGTGCATGACTGGCCAACATGCCACAAAGATTGTGTTGCAGGGATGATGTGACACAAGCGATGCGGCAATCATAGTGGTCCCATCAGTGGGTTAGATCAGGAAAAAATAATTGATTTTCTGTTTCTCTTTGTTAACATGAAACTACGACTGTTCATTTCTTTTTTCATGAACAAACTTACAAATTCAAAGACAGAAATTCTGTAGTATTTTGTCACTGCTTCCTCATTCACTGGCATGGAGAATATCCAGTTATGTTTAGTTTTTTTCTTAAACTACCTGCACCCCAGCTAGGGCTGCCACGATTACGTCGACTAGTCACGATTACATCGACTATCAAAATGGTCGATGACTAATTTAATAATCGACGCGTCGTTTGAAGCTTTGTAAGATCCCAAAAGACGCAGGAATAAGTAGTAGGATTTAAGAGTGTAATAACGGACTGAAACAGAAGATGGCAGCACTGCACGTACAGGGAGTGCAGAATTATTAGGCAAGTTGTATTTTTGAGGAATAATTTTATTATTGAACAACAACCATGTTCTCAATGAACCCAAAAAACTCATTAATATCAAAGCTGAATGTTTTTGGAAGTAGTTTTTAGTTTGTTTTTAGTTTTAGCTATTTTAGGGGGATATCTGTGTGTGCAGGTGACTATTACTGTGCATAATTATTAGGCAACTTAACAAAAAACAAATATATACCCATTTCAATTATTTATTTTTACCAGTGAAACCAATATAACATCTCCACATTCACAAATATACATTTCTGACATTCAAAAACAAAACAAAAACAAATCAGCGACCAATATAGCCACCTTTCTTTGCAAGGACACTCAAAAGCCTGCCATCCATGGATTCTGTCAGTGTTTTGATCTGTTCACCATCAACATTGCGTGCAGCAGCAACCACAGCCTCCCAGACACTGTTCAGAGAGGTGTACTGTTTTCCCTCCTTGTAAATCTCACATTTGATGATGGACCACAGGTTCTCAATGGGGTTCAGATCAGGTGAACACGGAGGCCATGTCATTAGTTTTTCTTCTTTTATACCCTTTCTTGCCAGCCACGCTGTGGAGTACTTGGACGCGTGTGATGGAGCATTGTCCTGCATGAAAATCATGTTTTTCTTGAAGGATGCAGACTTCTTCCTGTACCACTGCTTGAAGAAGGTGTCTTCCAGAAACTGGCAGTAGGACTGGGAGTTGAGCTTGACTCCATCCTCGACCCGAAAAGGCCCCACAAGCTCATCTTTGATGATACCAGCCCAAACCAGTACTCCACCTCCACCTTGCTGGCGTCTGAGTCGGACTGGAGCTCTCCGCCCTTTACCAATCCAGCCACGGGCCCATCCATCTGGCCCATCAAGACTCACTCTCATGTCATCAGTCCATAAAACCTTAGAAAAACCAGTCTTGAGATATTTCTTGGCCCAGTCTTGACGTTTCAGCTTGTGTGTCTTGTTCAGTGGTGGTCGTCTTTCAGCCTTTCTTACCTTGGCCATGTCTCTGAGTATTGCACACCTTGTGCTTTTGGGCACTCCAGTGATGTTGCAGCTCTGAAATATGGCCAAACTGGTGGCAAGTGGCATCTTGGCAGCTGCACGCTTGACTTTTCTCAGTTCATGGGCAGTTATTTTGCGCCTTGGTTTTTCCACACGCTTCTTGCGACCCTGTTGACTATTTTGAATGAAACGCTTGATTGTTCGATGATCACGCTTCAGAAGCTTTGCAATTTTGAGACTGCTGCATCCCTCTGCAAGATATCTCACTATTTTTGACTTTTCTGAGCCTGTCAAGTCCTTCTTTTGACCCATTTTGCCAAAGGAAAGGACGTTGCCTAATAATTATGCACACCTGATATAGGGTGTTGATGTCATTAGACCACACCCCTTCTCATTACAGAGATGCACATCACCTAATATGCTTAATTGGTAGTAGGCTTTCGAGCCTATACAGCTTGGAGTAAGACAACATGCATGAAGAGGATGATGTGGACAAAATACTCATTTGCCTAATAATTCTGCACTCCCTGTACAAGGATGCCAGCTGCCGTTAAACCCCGAATAAGAAGAAGCTGTGTCCCAGAATTCATAGCGCAGCCCAGCTCAGTTTCCAACAATGGCGGCAGCTAGTTAGTTTTAATATTACTCTTATTATTCTTTCTGGGTCACAAAATAAACGTTTAGCATATTTTCAGGCGAGAATGTAGCTGTGTAAACCTCAAATATCTGCTCAGTTTATCAAGACACCACATATTTTCAAAAGCGCTCCGAGGTTTTCGGAGACGTCTGTTACCCACTAGCTCGATAGCTATCCGGGGTTCAAGGCTCACGAGAGCCGTGAGATCACCGGACTCCCGGCAAATCGTTTTCAAACCCACCGCCGTCTTTCGCTACTCAGGTTAAACATATATAAGTCACTTAGATAACTTAAAAATGTTATCGTTTGTCTTTTTTCAGTATTTTATTTGTTCCTGAGTAAATCGGTTTGGCTGAGATTAAAGTTATAGTTTTCACACATCTGAATAAACGTCAAAAAGACAGCTGATTATCAGAAGTGTGAGATGCTCGAGAATATACTCCGGTGTCCTGTTATATTTTAGACAGCAAGGAGTTTATTAAACTTCACCGAAACAATCTGCAAATTTCATTAAAATTTAATAAACTATCATCTTGTCTTTATTGTTAGTTAGCACATACCTTAAACACTTAAAGCTGTAAGCTCTTGATAGTTATATAAGAGCAGATGCTGCTGGTGCAGTAAGCTGTACGTTTTACGTCCAATGGATGATGATCTGATTAGTCGACTAATCGCAAAAATAATCGGTGACTAGTCGACTATCAAAATAATCGTTTGTGGCAGCCCACCTCAACCCAACCCCCACCCAATTCTTCGACTGAAACTGCACTAACACACCGTTGTCATCACTTGATGGATGTAGCTCGTGGATGTTCACTAACCCCATGGTTAATGGGTGGGTCCCTAACACCTGCTTAAAAAGCAATCAAGCTTTCATTTGTTTATTGATTGACTGTTTTTTTTATTTATTTTATTGATCAAGGTAACTAGCAAGTTTGTACATAATGCTTAGAAAATCAATTTACGGGGGTTAATGGAACAGTCCTTTTTACAATTTTGGTTTAAACGGTAGGGAAGCATTCTGCTGTTGCCTGTACTTCACAGCCAAAATGTTTATGGTTTTCTCTGCAATTTACGAATGAAAACCAGTATGTAGCATGTTAACATGGTAAAAAGAGTAGCTGTGCCTTCCTCTGTCTGAAGACCAGGATCACAGGTATAAACCAGACTTTAAGCACTTTTCCCCAGAGCATTATTGGCCCTGCCTGAGGTTCCTTATTAACATATACTGCAGTGTGAAAAATGTGTAAAATAATGTGAAAGAAAATGTAAAGGCAGTCTAATATCACACCTAATGCAATTGCTGGGCCTTAATTGATGAATCTACTTTGTCATGTCCACGCCAGGAGACTGGCAGAGGAGATGCCATGACAGATATCTTTAATAAAGTTGCTTTTCACGTGTCAGGATATACGATCATAATTGCCTGCCTGGGAATCATTTTCAAATCGGTATCTCCTGTGTAGGACAGGAGGAAGCAAACACTTCCAGTATGTAGCTGGACAAAAAAAAAATGGCTAGATGATTTACTGAAACTCGACTCAATTTAATTCTAAATTAGCTATGATAGGGTCCTCATTTCACCAAACAGCAATGGAGATGATCAAATAGTTACTTATATATTTACATGTGCTTTTAGACATTGAGTTTTAGACATTTAATTAAATTGCAGTCCTACTTGTGGTTTTCTATGAGGAGCAGTGGATCATGGGATCTAATTGTGTAGCTGATAGCGGTGAGGAAAGGGCCAATGAATACCAACCAAAAGCTTTATGGGGGCTTTATTCAGATGAGGTCCAGGGAGGAATAAGGCCAAATACGCCACCTGCAACACCACCACCACACACACATTCCTTCTTGAAACAGACGCACACACATACACACACTCTCCCTACACAACCACCCCCATACCCAGACACACACACACTTGCCGTATTCCCCCTGAGCTCCACTTCCAAACATACCATCTAGCTCCTCAGCTTGACAGGCTGGAGGGATGACCCTGAGAATCACATTATGTATATTTCTTTAGCAGTTGCCGCACATTTGCATGTAGAAGACAGTTAAAATAAGGCCATAAATCAGCAGGCAAACATATAAATGGATTTGCGGTGAGATTGAAACCTGCAGCGAGTCTCCTGAGCAAATATTTCAAGCCTTTCTCATCGCCAGACTCGGAGATATTGGCTGTCATTAAGTAGCCTGGGCCTCTCTGACCAGTCGCCTGGTATATTCGCTTCATTACCTGACTGGGGGACGCCTGCACGACTGGCTGCCCCTGATAAATCTACCTGCACATTCTGATATGTGCTTTGACACTGTGGAAGAAGCACTTAAAAGTGAATATTTAGCTTACATCTCTAGAAGGTTGTTTGTGTAATGGAAAGGAAGTAACATGTCACTTGAAACCCAGAGTTTGTCCAGTGTTTGTGTATCTCTGAACGTACCAACTGATTACTGTCAGAAGTGGTATAACAAAGTTTAATTCATGTTTACTGTATATTCATCGTTATCATCAAAGAATACCAGAACGGCTACAAACACCGTAGACCTGCAAATACTCTGACTCTACTACCACTATAGTACTACTGTTCTAACGACTCTGTTGTTTACACATAATTCACCTTTCGAGTGTCCCCCAAACACCTCATCTCTAAACAACTACACAGCTGCATTCACAGCAGGGCTATTTTTCAGTGAAGTAGTCTGGGGAGGGGCGATTGAACAAGCCAAGAGGTCAACAGATAATCAGAGTGTTTAATCACAAATAATGTACGGTGTAGAAAATGTGGATTGAAAATTAATTAGGCACATTTTCACAATTATGTGCTGTTTTGTGCACTAATACAGCAGTGTTGCATAAACAGTATTTAAATGTTTGTATTGAGTAACTGTTTAACAAAGAAGCAAAGCAAGGATTTACACCCTTAACTAGAAGTTCTATTCCTACTTAAGGTACTTTGGAGAAGTTTGCGGATCATCTCGTCTGAAAAATCACTCCTACACACTGTGCTAAGTCTTTATTGTATACACCATTAACAGCTATGTGTTTCTGGTGTATATACAGCTGCATGTGGAGTGGCTGTGGCTCAGGTGGTAGAGTGGAATCCTCCAGTCCATGTGCTGAAGTAGCCTTGGGCAAGGTGTTGAGCCCTGAGTTTCCCCAAAGTGCTCATCAGAGTGTAACTTTTAGATGTGTTGAGGAATAGATCAGAGTGCTGTAAGAACAATTGGGTCTATGACAGCGGTCCCCAACCTTTTTTGCGGCACGGACCACTTTATGTCTGACAATATTTTCATGGATCGGCCTTTAAAGTGTCACGCATAAATACAACAAAATAAAACCAGTACTGGTACCAAAAAAAAACAAGATTTATTCATAAGACACGGGAAAAACCCAGGGAAACCTGTTTTTTTTTTTTTTTAAATGATAAAGACAATTAAAAAAATAATGATAAAACCGATAAAAACCTTGAAAACCATAAATTTCACACCTGAGCCACAATTCTATCAGCCCGGTACCAAATGACTCACGGACCAGTACCGGTCTGTGGGCCGGGGGTTGGGGAGAGTAGAAAGGCATTATATATGTAGCAGCCCATTCAATTTTAGCTGGGTGCTGTGACGTAATGGAATACTGTATCATCAGTGATACCATGGTTTTGTTTGACTGGAACACAGATCGTGCCAGCTGCAGTATGGAGCTACTACTGTCAACCTTGAAAAATCCAAGTCAGCTGAACCTGTGTACAATCATTAGTGGGCCTGTTGTTCTTCCAATCTCACAGATGCCTCTTTGTCATTGCACAGGCATCCAACATGTCACAATGGTCTGGTACAGACTGCTCTAGTCATCACAGAGCTTCAACCAGCAACGCCCAGATGTTCTCCAGCAGCTGACTGAGTTGAAAGCACGGCATGTCCAGTCAAAGATGCAGCATCTTCCATGTTGGCCAACACCTGCCTTTACAGCTGCTCCGCCTCGGGTTCCATCTCACTGCATCCACTCAGCTATGGCAAAGAGGAGAACATCTTGAGAGAAGGATTTGGAAGCCAACCTTCACCAGTGAAGTTGTCAGGCTCACATATGGCTCTGGCAGTAGACAAGGAGAAGACGTGTACATTTTTGGAGCTGCTGGACGCTGTTAGAACAATTGATGGCAATTGTGGAGATGGCTGATATTGACAGACAGAGACGGTACACTTGGCGAAGGCTCATCCAACTGTTGGTGTTTTCTAAATGTGGTCAAGAAAAATGCTGTTGAAATGGAAAACGTGTTTACACAGTCTCTTCCTGCTTACTTTTTTGTGTTTAATTTCACAATTGAGCAGTCATCTGGCTTTTGTTTGTGTGAGTTGACTTCGTTTACCATTGACTGTGAAGTCTAGTGCAAGCTGAACTGAAATCTAGCATATAAAATTTATGGTCACTGGCTTCAGCTCAAAATGCCAAAAATGTCAAGTGGAGTGTGTAAAGTATCTTAGCCGCATGGATAGAAATATTTTCAGCCCACTGTGGGAGAAAGGCGAGCCTCCAACAGAGCCAGTTAAACGTAGTGCACCTCATAGTCCTGATTTCAGGCTGTGTTTTGAAGGGGATGTTGTCTAGCTGTTTAAGCAATGTGCAAATGCCTGGGTAGTCCTGGATGAATGTGATGATGCAAAGCATTTCACTCTGCATGCACTTTGGGAGTGTCCAGTACAACAACCCTCGAGAGACACAGTTACCGATATTCAAATGCACTACACTGGTAGGGCCCTTTTTACTAAAGACACAAACATATACATGAATGCTCAGGCTAAGAGCCTATTTCTGTTCTTTATAATATCAGTTAAAAGAACATGCAAATACCACTAACTACACACATCAGTCCCGTACACTACTGTATACTTCACATACTTCACATAGCACTGCTTTCTCAGATAGTGCCACAGAAGTGAATGAATCATATTCATCATGGAGGCCTTGGGTTGTTCTCACTCTGTTTTAGCAGATTCTATGTGTTGTGTTGATGTTGCTGTGCAACCTTTACTTGAACTTTAACTTGCACTTGATCTGAGTATAATTTTTGAGGCGTGCGGACAACATCACAATCTGTATTTCGTTTATAGCTGTGCTGGACATCAAATGGGAAAAGAGTCTGTCAGATAGTAACCACAACTTCCACTTCAGTATAAGTTCCTGAGCTACTTCATAATACCAGTGTGTGTTACATCTCAATATCATGACTCTTCAGTATAATTTGGACAATTCTCATATTAAAATGTTATATGACATTTAACAAAATGACTTCTGTTTTATGCCTTAATAGAAGATAATTGATCACCTTAAAGTTTTTACTTTGATAAAACAAATACTGAGTGTGGTCCACGTTTTAGCTAACAGCATGAATGTAAAAGTAAATACGCATTCTTTACTAACCTCAGAAACCTTTCAGCTGTCAGACATTTAAACTTGATTCCTTTGAACTGTGATGCATGTATCTTATTGAACACATTGTATTGGTAGTAATAAATAATCACAGAGAGACAAAAACATTCAGTCACTTACCTGCATTCCTTAAAGCTAAAAACTTTGTTACACAGCAGTTTGTATCTACACCAGACTATTGTCATTGCCTCAGCATCACATACCACCATTGTGTCAGAATCGATGGATTATCACATTGATCCATAACTTTGGACTTTTGGTAAAAAGCTAATGCACTGGGTAAGGATACATTTTCAGTGTGCAATGTTATTGTTCTGGATTTCACCCAACAACAAACATCTATACTGCTTAAGCCTAACGAAGTGCTATTAAATGCTTAAATCAAACAAGTGCTTTTAAGCGAGTCAACCTCAAAAAAACAACGATTTGTTGATATTTAGGCACCAAAAGATGCAAGACCTGCTTAAAACTAACCACTGAGTGAAACCAAAAATGCAATTGTCCCATCAGTCCAACAGTGTTGTCACACTTCTGAGGAACCTGTGCCGTCACCATTTGTGCTCTAAATGTGGAATTTGTGAAACTTTAACAATGGGACAGCTCAGCCACTAATAATTCCAGCTTGTAAGACGGAGGCACCATTCGACATATCAACATGTTGTCTACACTATATGCCTACATGCAGTTTGTATACACGGTGTACTCATATATAAATATGTGAACTGTAAGAACAAATATATAGCTGTAGATGTTTCCCTGTGTCTCTGCTGACACACATAGTACAGCCAGCTGAGCTTAGGACTGTTTACTACTTGATGATTTGTGTGGCAACTGTTCAGATGAGCAAAATAAATGAAAATACATTACATTTTAATTAGTATCAAAGAGAATTGAGGCGACAACTAATCACAGTGTAAACACAGAGACGGTGCTGCCAGCTCTCTCCATTATTTATGGGAGTGGACACATCCTCGTCACATTAAATTAGAGAGCAGCCAGGCTGGCTGTGTCAGGGTCAATGCAAAGATCCTGCAGCATGTAACACACCATCACAGACAACCACAGCTAAGTGCTGCTGCACTGGCATCAGGGCTGGCTTTAACACATCACTGAACATGATTCAGCAAAACACACACATATATACAGGTGGTGTGCAGATAGGTGGGTGTGTGCCTGATTTATCATGTGACTTAATAAAAAGCCAAGAATAGAAAAAGAAATTCTCCTGAATCACCACCTCATGGACTTTGTGTGTCCCACTGATCCCAGAATCAGAATCAGAATCAGAAGACTTTATTTATCCCCAAGGGGCAATTAACAAACAACAGAGCAGCATGACGTTGAAGATAAGGACAATAAGAACAGGCAATAAGAGTGAGATAATAAATACACAGAATATACAGTATATACAGTTTTAAAATTAAAGTGACTGGAAGGTGAGTAAATAATTGTAAGTGAGTAAAAGTAAGTAAAGTGTCGGCAGTATAAAAGAGTGTAGTTTATGTTTCTGGTGTGGGAAATGTTCTTATCAGCTGGAGTTAAAAAGCAGAGTGGCTTTGGGGACAAAGGTGGCGCTCCTCCTCCTCTCAGTCCTGCAGGAAATGCAGCGGAGGCATTGCCATTGAAATGCGGGGTGAAGAATGTGAGAGGGGTCGTTGATGATTTTGGCTGCCTGTCTGACGGTGTGTTCACACCGAACGCGATAGAGGCGGCCAGAGCGTCAGGTTTACATGTAAAGTCAATGGAAAGGCGCGATGACCCGCGATTGCGGCTCCCGCGAAAATTCGGAAGCAGATTTGCGACGCGAAAACGCGAAAACGCCTGAAACTCGCGTCAGTCTAGCGCGTTTGGAGCGTTTGCCTCGCGAAAAAAAACACGCGCGTGAGTTTTTGTGTTGCATTTTGTGCATACGCGCGTCACGCGTCTACCGCTCGAGTTGGAAAAATCTGAACTCCAGCGTCAAATCACGCCGCGACAACCAATCAGGAGCCTGGTGACGTGGCTGTGACCTAGGTCAAAGGGGCAGATCCAGCCAAAGCCCTTCATACTTCAATGGAAGGAAGGCTAATCAGCGCCGTAGCAAACAACCTGGAGCTGTACGACACCAGCTGCTTTCTGTACCGAGACAGGAATATAAAGGACGAGCTTGGAGGAAGATATGTGAAGAGATCGGGCAACCTGGTAAGTTCATTCATTTCTCTTTTGAAAGTTTTCGCTGACCCGAGGAAGCCGCACAAAAGCTAGCAAGCCACCGCTATTTTCCCACTGACGTACAAATACCGTTCTGCTTTTATGCATGTTGTCATTTAGGAATATATTTTGTTTATTAATAAACAGCACACAGTGGTCCCGCTCATCCGTCACTGCTTCGCTTTTTCGCTGATTTTCTTTTTCTTTTCTTTTTTTTGCACCGTACAGCATTGCATTCTGCAGCCTGATTGACAAATCTCCTCCGTGTTGTGTCTCCTGCGCTTGCCAAATTTATCATGTTTGGTTTTGTTAACCATCACATCCAATAGAAAAAACAGCACAAAAATACCCATAACTATGAGCCTCATTCGGAAATAGACACCTGCACCGCGAGGGAAAAAGGCGCACGAAAGTGGCAGGCAGATGAAGACAAACCGCGGCATAATAATACTTTTACGTTTTGCATTCTACAAAGGTTTGCACTGTGAGAATCAATTGTGAGAACTGTGACCAATGTTCATGTGTGTGGGGAAAACAGTGTATAAAGTGCGTGACCAGGGGCTAGTTATTCTGAGAACCCCTGCTGCAATAAATGAGGGACCACTGTATATACTTTCTCTGATTATATTCAACATGTTAACATTTAATACTGTATTGATAGAGCCAACTGATTCTGCAGCAGAGCTTCCCCAGTCCCTGAGCTCCTGCTGCTGCACCCACAGGTATGTACAGCAGCACTGATACCTTTTTAGTCGGTGGGATTGCCTTGTAATCACCTTTACTAAATATCTACAACCAATCTGATTATATCCTGTTTTTGTTTTGTTTTTTTCAATGTTGAAATTAAAATCTAGTAGCAGCCTTCTCATTTCTTTGTTTTGTGCTGTTTTACAGGCCCACAGAGGAGGACGGCTCCGAGGCAGATGAGGGACGGGTCCCAGGACGGTCCATCGGTGCTGGAGCTCGCCATCCTGGTGTTCCTGAAGAGGCCACACCAGTCTCCAATGGAGCATTTCCTCCTCAGCCTTGTTCCTGCTCTGGAGAGCAGCTGGGTCCTTTTTATTCCTGTCTCTCTGTAAATACTTATATTTTATATATTTATGTTTAATGTTTTTCTGTGTGAGAATTTTAATATTATTTCAAATTAATTTTTATAATGACTAATGTCTCAGTTCTACTACACAGCAAATGTTGGCACACGACTTGACACATATAGAATTTATTTCATATTATACTAATGACAAAATATACTAATACAGTGGGATGCAAAAGTTTGGGCAACCTTGTTAATAGACATTATTTTCCTGTATAAATCGTTGGTTGTTACAATAAAAAATGTCAGTTAAATATATCATACAGGAGACACACACAGTGATACTTGAGAAGTGAAAAGAAGTTTACTGGATTTACAAAAAAGTGTGCAATAATTGTTTAAACAAAATCAAGCAGGTGCATAAATTTGGGCACCACAAAAAAAGAAATGGAATAAATATTTAGTGTATATCAATGTGTGTGTCTCCTATATGATATATGGGGTTCCTTTGTCTGGACGTGCTTCCCATCCAGAGCTGCACAGCACAGAGGGAAGTTCCAGAGCTCCTGGAATCCCTCTGTGATGGATCGCCAGTCTCCAGGTGAAGGCACAGCCATGAAGTCGTCCACTAGACAGTCCCAGATGGCCGTCGCTACCTGGGGGGTGATCTGGCTCAGGAACCTGGAACCAGGAATCTGACAAGGAACCTGGACAAAATTGTTCAAAATTAGTATTATGTGTACTGCAGTTACAAAATACATTATTCAAATTCCAAAATACTTTTGTGATGTCAGATTTAAATCACAAAACTTAAATCTTACATAAAACATTTTGTAATTATAAGGATAATTACAAATTGTATATTAGATCATATCTAAAACAGTTGTGTTTTGTTTTAACTTTAACATATCATAATTTGATTGGTAGCAACTTTTACAACTACAGTGAGCCAATCACTCATAATTCCTAAACATGTCAATCAGGTAGGAATGAAGTAAGACATTAATAGAAATAAAGAGTTGTATGTTGACATGTAGCCCTTTCCTTGCTTAAATCATTAATATTTTTTAAAAATTAATCTGTGATAAGACAGCTTATCAAGATAGAACCATGTAACTAAAGATGAACCAAACTGTTCAGTTTTATCTAACTCTGTTTTAATAAAGGCTGGTGACCCCTGTTAGAGTCTGACAGCTGCGAGGATTATATACAAATATTCAACTGTCCCAGAATTAAACCAGGTCTAAATAAAAAGGAGTGAGTATCACAACAAAGGTTAACTCAGTGGTCCTAATGCTACAGTTTGATATCAGCAAACACCGAGCGCATACATTGATATGACACCACAGCCATGCTATCAATGCAAACACTGATAACAGCATAAATCGAATTAAATCGGGACTTGATGAGAGCTTCTGAGTATCACTAGAAATATTATAAACAGTCGTCTCCGTACCACAGTTTGCTATCAGTAAACACCGAGAGCATTCACTGTTAGCATAGCACATCCATGTTAGCAGTGTATAAATGGATGGTTTAGCATATTAGCACAGGTATCAATAAAGGACTACCGTATTAAATACTTTTACTAACCTCAGGCAGATGGACAGGCGCTCTGCAGGTGGGATTGAGCGCCTGTAATTGGTGTCTAGGCGGGCGATGCTGGGACCGACGAGGGAAAGCAGGTCCTCAAACTGGCCGACGGTGATATCGCTGGAATCGGCCGTCATCCAGGCGCAGCTCCTGGAGCAAGTGGTGAAACTCACCAAACTGCTCACGCCTCTGGAGGACCTGATGGACCCAGGTACGGCGAGGACGTCTTTTACGCCGCTGCTCTGCTCTCCACAGTACATAGAGAAGGGAGACTCTCTCTTCAAGCGCTAGCTCGACAGCTGCCATCTTGCAAAGATGCCGGTCTGGCACAACTTCCTCCCACATTTCCGGTTCACGCGCTATGGATTTTTCTTGGACACGCGTTGAGACGCGAATGTGCACGCGTCAAATTAGGGGCGTTTGGGGCGTTTTGTTCGCGTCCATCGCGTTCGGTGTGAACACACAGTGAGGGCCTGTTGGCTGAAAACCTGAGCCAGAGTTCTGACAGGCCAATGATTTTAGAGCACACTGATGCAGTGTGCTGCAGTCTGTTCCTGTTCTGAAGGCTGAGGGAGTGGGACCAGCAGGTGATGGAGAAGGTCATGATGCTTTCCAGGAAGGCATATTAAAAAGTCATCATGATGGCTGTGCTGACTCCAAAGGAGTTGAGTTTCCTAAGGAGGTATAGCCGTTGGTGGCACCTCCTGAGAATCTCCTCTGTGTTGGCAGAGAATCTCAGGAGGTTGTCAAAGATGGTTCCCAGGTATTTGTACTCCTCAACTCCCTCCACTGGCTTCCCGTGACTGAAGCAGCCAGATCCCTCTGCCTACTGGAGAAGGTCACCACCATCTCTTTGGTTTTGCTCACGTTCAGTTCAAGTTTGGAGCTGTCACACCACTCTACAAACTCCTGCAGAGCGGGCCCGTGATGTTGTGAGGGGCCTGACAGCAGTGACAGGAGAACTGTGTCGTCAGCATATTTAACCAGGTGACAGTTGGTCTGTGTGGATCTGCAGTCATCGATGTAGAGGATGAAGAGCAGGGGGGAGAGCACACAGCCCTGGGGGGAGCCAGTGGAGGTGGAACAGAGACAGCAAAGAGAGTTGTTGACCCAAACTTTCTGTCACGGGTTGCTCTGAGGATCCACTCACTGGACTCCGGAGTTGTGTTTTAACAGAGACGGTTTATTTACAAGATCTTCACCAAGTGTATTTACAGACAGTGCGAGGATAGTGCTATATACAAGATGTGAGAGGCAGGGCTCCAGGGCAAACGGGAATCACACACGCGCTCACTCCAACCTCTCTCTCTCCGCTAGTGACCAGTCACTCCTTCCACACTCCCCACGGGGAAACACGGGGATGGGGAATCTAGAACACAGAGACACACGTTAACTTTCTGAGGCACGGGAAACTTGGGCTCGACGTGTACTGACTAGAGTCTTCACAACAATCCAGCGTTGAACAGCTGACCTCCTCCCTCTAAAATACCAGCTGGTCTGATGAGGCCCAGGTGTTCCCAATCCAGGAAGGCGTGGGCCGAGGGTGTGAACCCACCATTAGTTCCACCCCGGCAAAACAGGGGAGAGAGGGAGAGGGGGAGAGAGAGATAGAAAAGGAGAGCCAGGAGTGGGGAGATTATGATCAGCGCCTTGCCGATCCCGCAGGTCGTGACACTTTCTGAGTCCTGTTTGTCAAAAAGTCGAATATCCACAGGATTAGCTGATCATCCAGGTGAAATTGGGAGGAAAGTTTAGTGGCCAGGATATGAGGCTGCAGAGTGTTGAACGTTGATGAGAAATCAGCAAACAGAAGTCTGGCGGAGGAGTCGGGGAGCTCCAGATGTTTGTGGATGGAGTCCAAGATGAAGATTTTTGTGTCATCGACACCTCTGCGTGCACAGTAAGCAAACTGGAGTGGGTCCATCAGGGGGTCAGTTGCTCTTACGATGTGCTGTTTTATGATCTTCTCCATGGCCTTCATCACCAGGGAGGTGAGGGCCACAGGATGAAGATCATTCAGAGACTTTGGGTTGTTTCTTTTGGGGATGGGGATGACTGTGGAGTGTATTTCAGATAACCCCTATGGAAAAGAGAGCAAGGGACCAGTTGACCCTGCCTGGGATAGGGTTAGGCCTTAGGCGCTCAAGGGAGAGTACCCGGGAACCAGGCCTTGGCCCATGGGGCTTGGTTGGATGCAGCATGAAGGAGCAAGACTGGCCCATCCTCCTGTGAGTGCTGTATGGAGATAGATATTGAGCATCACATCAACACAAGGCACAGGCTCTGGAATCAGTCTCCTTGAGAGGGGATACAATATTTCCCAGTGTGGAGTTGCCCACAGTGAGAGGGCACTGAGAATGTCTGGCAGAGGCCCAGGTCTGGGGTATTTTCAGATCCCACCACGACCAGCAGAACTTCAACAGTATCGCAAGTGCCCCAGTGCCTACCTTGGTGGAAAACACTGGGCATGCAAGGTGAAGGGAGCCAACAAGGTGAAGAAAGGGTCCTTTTTGGTAAGCTCCAACTCTGTGCTTTCTTTTCCTGACATTATTCTTTAGCCGTTTTTCCTTGATCTCTCCTATCGCCCAGGTTCTAGGAATGTTAAGGCAGACACTGTCTCTTGAGAGTCCTCCCAAGATTCAGATCAGTCCACCCCTGAGCACATTCTACCATCCACCTCTTCTATCAGAAATCTTACCTGGGACATTGGAAATCTTACCTGGGACACTGAAACCTCTATTCTCTAACAGGACCTCTCGGAGACCTTGACCCGGGGACTGGACCTCCTGATCGGCATAACGTGCCTGCAGCTGCTCACGCAGCCATTATCACATCACATTAGACTTTGTTACCGGCCTCCCACCATCTAACAGTTAGACTGTCATTTACAATCCTTTACAGATTCTCTAAAGCAGCTCAGCTTTGTAAACTCCCATCTGCCTCTGAAATTACCAAAGTCCTAGTAGATCATGTTTTAGACTCCATGGCAGTCCCATTAAAAAATAGCCTCTGACAGGTGCCCACAATTCATCTCTCAAACTTGGAAAACTTTCTGCTCATCTCTAGGAGCCAAAGTGCGTCTCAGCTCTGGTTACCATCCTGAGACCAATGGGAAAACCGAGCAGCGGAACCAGGAGCTTGAGGCTGCTGTAAGCTGTGTCACCTCTCAGAACTCAAACTCCTGGTCACAGCAGTTGCCTTGGATAGAATACGTACACAACTCCCTTAATTCCTCAGCCACAGGTCTGTCCCCGCTAGTGATGGGTCGTTCGCGAACGAAATGGCTCTTAGAGCCGGCTCTTTGACGTGAACGACGCGAGCCGGCTCCTTATCGCGAGCCGTCACGTGGGTTTATTTTTTTTTTTTTTCTTTCTCTCACCCTCTCTCTCGCACTTTTTTTCTACTTCACTCTGCACGTGAGCCTTGTGTTTTACGCTGGGCAGAGGGGGGAGGGGCGGTAGTTACACTCAGTAGCACAGGAACAGAGCAGGAGGAAGAGAGAGAGAAAGACAGCCAGGGACAACAACGTCACATTAGAAAGGTATAGTAATCATCCACAACTATTTTCGGTTGCAGATGATAAAGGATTCAGAAAGTTTATTCATGCAGGCCCATATGACAGAGAATGTGCATCTTCTGTTTGTTTTCATATTTTAATTTATATTTAATTGTGTTGTGGTTTGCAGTGTTTTGTGTTGTTTTCACTTTAAATTTGTAAAAGGAAAAAGCTGAAAATTTAAATAGCTAAAAGTTGAAATGTGAATAGTTGATTTTTGTATTATATGATTTATTTATTACATTTTATGTGGAGTGAATAAATAAAAGTATATTTACGGTCGCCCCTCCAGACAAAGCACATACAAACTTCAAATCACGTACGAACTCTGAAGCATGTACAAACTCCGAAGCACATAAAAACTCAGAAGCACATAAAAACTCAAAACACGTACAAAAGACAACAGAAGTGCTCCAGGATGCTGGGCGCAGTGTTGAGCTTTTGTTATCTTGTGGCTACACAAGCCAGCAAGTACCAATGACCGGATTTGGTGTGTGGTAGTAACAGGTAAATGAACTTTTTTTTAAATTATATGAATATATATGAGTTCCTGTGTATAAATACACAAACAATACACACATGCTTTCAATTGTGTAATTTAAGTGATCTAGTAGCTCTGCTTTGGAAGTTCAGTTCATGCTAGAAATGTGTTTTGGAGTTTGTACGTGTTTTGTCTCTAGGTGCCACCGCACCGTATATATTTATATATAAACATATAAAACCACTTTTTTTTACATTAGTAATTCCTTTTGTGCATAATTTTATATTATCGTTAATAATAAATTAATTAAAGCAACAAAACAACCTGAAGAGCCGGTTCGGAGCCGAAAGAGCCGGCTCTTTTTAGTGAACCGAACCAAAAGAGCCGGATCTCTAAAAAGAGCCGGAAATCCCATCACTAGTCCCCGCTTCTCTGGAATAGAGCAGGGCGATATGACCAAAAATATTTATCACGATATACATTTGAAAATTTGCGATAACGATATAACTGATGATATAACTGATGATATAACTGACACTAGACAAAATACTTTACAACTCCACAACTTTATCAGTGCAAAAAAAAAAAAAAATCAGTGTATTTTCACTTAAACAAGCAGCTGTTTTATGTGAATTAAAGTTATATAAAAATTTAAATTCCTTGCTGACAGTTTAAGCAAAAGGCATTTCCAGTGGAAATTGGCCGACATATCCTCAGCATAACCATGTATAATATCCACAAAACTTAAAAAGAGGTTATACACACACAACACGGTAATATTATGTTGAAGCACAGTACGTATCACTCCGCGAGGCGCCTGCCTACGATAGCCGTAATGCTCCAACAATCCATCAAGCGGTGCGGCTTCATAGCTTAGCAAAGTCGTACTGAAACATTTGACAGATTTTCGAGCGCCGTGTACATAAAATCGTTTCCAGGTCAGTAAACACAACCAGAGTTCATACATAAGACACACGGGATTATAAGGGACACTGTCGATTTTCAGAAAAATCAAAGGATTGATTTTAAGTGTGCCGTATTTTCCAAACAACACGGTAATAACGACGGCCCGCTAGCATGCGCTACCAAAAATAGTGCTTTGTTGTGTATCTGACGGACGAAAGCTAAACCAGTTCCACACCACTGAAGTTGTTTCATTCAACGATTTGCTTTCGCCGCCATGCTTTTTCCGACGTGTGCGAATGAAAACAAAGGCACTGCGCATGCGCGTTTTACCCATATTCTATTGCGATATTTCATTTTTCTATCGTTGCCCAAAATTATACCGGTGTTACCGTGAACGGTATGATATGGCCCAGCCCTACTCTGGAATATCCACTCCCCCTAAGAACCTGAGCTCGCACAATCCCATCGGGAACACCGCCAGCAGGCTTGGAACCAATCCTGAAAGCACAGCGGCTCAGAGCAAGAGGTACGCGGACCATCATCGTACTCTGGCACTGGAGTATTCACCAGGACAGGTGTGGCTCGCTGCCCAGGACATGCCGCTCAAGGCTCTCAACCTGAAACCGTACCCCTACTATATTGGGTCATACATGCAAGTATTGCACTTTTTGAAGCTTTTACCATGTTTTATGTTAATGTTCACTTTGTAACAATACATTAAACAAAGAAAAAGCAGAATAGGTCACCTTTAAAAGCTTGAATGATCAGGGAATAAGTGATGCAATATCAGGTGTTTCCTATCATATATACACAAATCTCAGTCACGAACAGTCATATTCATTTATTTGTGTGTGTGTGTGTGTGTGCATGTGTTACTATTATTATTATTATTGCCACACAACTTGGACACTTGACTGTACATTTGGTCCAGTGCATTCACGTTCTGTCTCCACAGCAGTGGAAGCACGGAGAGTTAATAGTGTGCATAAGAACTGTCCAAGACATGCAAATTGAGATGACTGCAAATGGAATTTCTACAATATCAAGGCTTGTTAGTGCGAGACTAGCAAAGCACTAAGGACAATCAAGACACCTTGTCACTTGCTTCTTTTTTATCCCCTACCTCCTTGAGAAGAAAAAGCACTTTGAAACTACTAGTTTTTTCTCTTGCATTTACATAACAAAGCCCTCAAGAATAAGGTAGCGATGTGATGAAGCAGCTTCTGCTACTGCTTCTGAACACCCATCAACATGCCTCAGACACACACACCGATGGCGGCGTGAGGATGTACACACACATCCACATGTATTGCCTTTTTTTTAAACTCAATGCATATATCTGACAACCAAACCCCAAAGATCTCCGAAGCATGGCTTCACACCATGGCTACGCAGTCAGCAAAATAAATTGAAAGCATTAAGACAAAGTCAAAAAAGTACGAAACTGGAACAGAAGGAGAGAAGTAAAAAAAAAAAAGAACATGAAAACAAACTAACCTCTCTGTACCAACACCCCACTGCCACCTACGTATAACCCCCTTCCCAGCCCAAAACATACCCAACACTAGCCCACCCTCAGCCCAGCACAGCTCCCCACTTGGAAAGAAACCGGATGAAATGACATTATGCATATGAAAATGTCCAGAAAGATGTTTGATTTATGTATGCATTAGATGCAAATTCTATTACGGGACACAAGGCGGGCTGTGAGATTTCCCACTGAACACTTGGCTGCCCTGATCAAACCCCATCTCATTAATTCAGACAAGAGGGAGAAAGATAGAAGGAGTGAATGAGTAAGAATTGGAAAAAATTTACAACCCAGGCAGAGATTTCTCAAAAAAGCAAGGAAAAGGGTGGTGGTGGAGGAGCAAATTTCATTTTCCCTCTCAGGCCACAGTTAACTGGTATGGCAAAGAAAATACTCTGACTGTCCACTCCACAACAGGAACATTTGAAAAACAACATCATTAAATATCCATTATTATGGGCAGCAGTAAATGTAAAAGAAACACTTTATTTGGAAGTTTGCATGTTTAACATGTGGCTAAAATACGACCTAAATGCATCGCCACTGCAAGCTGGTAACCTGATGGATGCTAATAGAAAAAAAACACTGGCTGTTTTAACAACACTCAAGGAAACTGATGAGACTGACAAGCAGCAGAGAGCAAAAAACGCAGGAGTCACTTTAATCCCTTTGAATAAAGGGGTCACATCTTTACGACAGCTGTTTACCCCCCACCCCATGTATTAAGTGAAAAAGCTTTCCAAACCTACCTGGCCCTGTGTAAAAAAGTACAATCAGTTAAACACATTAACTGATTGTATCACCCCAGCAGCAACAACTGCAATCAAGCGTTTGCAACTGCTTTCATCGCTGTGGAGGAATTTTGGCCCACTATTCTTTGCAGAATTGTTTTAATTCAGCCACATTGGAGGGTTTTCAAGCATCAGCAGCCTGTTTAAGGTAAAGCACTTCAGTTGCCTAGGATACTTTAAAACATTCATTCTGTCTTTGTTTTATTTTTCACCATGTTTTACTGTTGTGTTAGTTTTACACCGTCGCATAATACTAACACAAAAATTTCACAGTAGCTCAGGAGGTGGAGCAGGTAATCCACTAATCTGAAGGCTTTATGACCCAAAAACACAGTCCCCCACAGTCAGGCACAGAGGTAGAAGCATTAAGCTTTGGGGATGTTCTTCTGTTGGGGCCACTGACGGGGTCCTGAACAAGAACCTCCTTCCCTCAACCAGAACGCTGAAGATGGGTCATAGATGGAAGCGTGACAATGATCCAAAACATACTGCCAAGGCAACAAAGGAGTGGCTAAAGAAGCACATTATGCTCAAGGTGTGGTCTTGCTAGTCTCCAGACTTCAATGGGAGGGAGATTAAACGTCGAGCTGCCACAGGGCAACCAAACTCTCCGAGTTTCTGGCATTAGGAAATTCCTCCTGAGATGTCTGCAAACCTGGTGACCAGGAAAAGTCTGCACTTGCCAACAAGTGTTTCTCCATCAAATACCAAGTCATTTGTTGCTTGAGGATCAAATACTTATTTCACTCAAAGAAAGGCAAGTCAGTTTAAAACGTTTATGTAATGTGTGTGTGTGTGTGTGGGGGGGGGGGGGGGGGGGGTATTAGTTCTTTAAAAGTGCACAAGCTGATATTTCTTCAACAACACGTTCTAAGATATTCTTTTAATAAAATTCCCATCACCATGTAGAGAGAGAAGCCGATGATCTCTCTGTTCATCTGTCACCTCTGCCCCCTTTGAACATTTGTAGGTAAAGCAAATAAGATAAGGTGAGGTGGAGATAAGAAGAGGCTTCAGATGATCCTTTTTGCCTGTTTCCTCTCTTCCTCCTTCAGTTCCACATATGATTGAGGTCACATGGGGAATTCTTCCCTGGCCTAACTAATGTAATTGCATCAGAGCAATACCCTTAAATGACACCTCACTCCGGATCTGCATACTAATTGTCCCGGCTCTGTCCTTGCCGCTGACCTTGGAGGAGGCCTTCGTTCTCCCAAGGGTGAGTTACGAGGACGATGTGTGTACACGTCAGTGCTCGTGGCGGTTTAGGGAGAAGAAGAAAAAACACTGTCCATCCATTGTTCACATTTCCAAGCAAAGACACTGTCATTCTGCATAACCTCCTCCCACCCTGCCTGCCTCACGGTACGCTGACCTCCCCCTTCGGAACACTACCACACATAAACACACATACACCCACCCTCGCCCTCTGCCACCCCATCGCTCCCCTCTATGCATCAATGCAAATTATAACAATGGCCGAGGCTTTATTCAGCGGGGTAAGCCTGCGTGACCTTCTGTGACGGAGAGCAGCAGAGACAAAAGGCCATTTCTCTCTGAATAAGCACACGGACAGCAGCATCTTCCCAACCCAGACGGGGGGGTGGGGTGGGGGCAAATGCAAAACAGGTTACAATTGTAAGGGTTTTTAAAGCAAAAGACTGCAGAATGGAAATGAATGCAGAGCAATTCAGTGGAGAGAGCTGAGGGAAAGCACGGAGGCTCCTGCCCCTTTGGAGACTGCTGCTACAGGATGTGTCTGGGTTGTTGATCAGGACTCAGCTTTGTGGAACTGACGAAAGCAACTGAATGACAAATTTGCATGGTTTGTGTATTTACATTAGAGATAGAGTGCTGTGGTCTCCGAGTAGGGAATGCATCTGTTGCTGGGTTTGGATCCTTAAAAGGATCGGTTCTTCCAGTCGCTGCATTGAGTTTTAATGAAGAAGAGTTTCAGCGAAGGAGAAGGGCCATGTCAACCTCTGTAAGTGTCACCCGAAACCTTGGCCGATTGTGACCCACACCCGTTCACACCGTGGCTTGTGTGATTAGGCAGAGGATCGATAGAGATTGAAAATGTGACGTCATTCAGGGGCAAAACCGCAAAGGATTCTGGGAACTCGTGGCAAGAGGTACTAGCACACGCAGGCTTTCAATTGAAATCAGTTACACAGCGATAAAAAGAAACACAAAAAATGGCAAGAAGCTGTTGTGTTATTAACTGCAATAGCCGGTCGCATGACAGCCACGGGAAGCCGACGGGTAAAGAGATCGTTGTTATCGGATTACGTCGTTGAAGAGAAATTGTTCGAGCCATGTTTCCGAAGTAACAAAGAGGCGACGGATGGCCTGGATTGCAGCCATTCAAAGACCAAATATAACGTCCCAGAACACTCCAGCTCACATGTTAGTCTGCTCCAAGCATTTCCACAAAGGTCAGTGTTTTGTAGTAGTTAATACGTCATTTTTCATAACATAATTGGTGATATAGGTTACAAGCAAGTCTGGCGCTGAACAGAAATTGTGGCGCTATGCTCCGTTTATTGTGCATAAATAGTGAATTGTCCTGACACAATATTGCGTTTCGCTTCTGTTATTACCATGGTACACTGACAAAAACATATACTTTTATTCACAGGATAAAACAGGTTTTTTGTATCACTAATTGCCCAGTACGATTACAGCAATATTATACAATATTATTGTCACTGCTACATTTCTGTAACGTGTACCAGAAATTATTTCCACTACTAATTAATTACCGTTGAGCTCAAAGGTCCTATTAATAAACGGTTAACGAATGTGTATTTATGAAGACGATTTGTGAGACTGGTAAACTTACGTTTGTTCGTACGATGGTCTTTCGTTCTACACGGTGCATTTCAAGGTCCTGCACCCATCCGTCGGTAAACTGTACCCGGGCTTGTTGCAGTGACCTGAAATTACTAAACTTCATGAGTGTATGCACTCACTCCAAGAACCGTATAATTATAAATATGAGCGTGGTGAAAGTTTTTGTCCACTCTGTGTGCTCGTAAGGGTCTGACCCTTTCAGTCCTTTGATTTTTTTTCCTCGTATCTTTTCTTTGACTTTTCATCAAGTCTGTCTTTGTACGGACCGACATTGTTCTCCTTCGTTTTGTACATAACTGTTTTGGGGGGAAAAGAAAAAGCAAGAAGGTATTGGAACCGGAGAATGAACGTTTTGCGGTGCTGCATTTAATGTGGTACTTGGATTGTTTTGCCACGAGTTCCCGGCATGCAATGCGCGAAAGTCACGTGGTCTGTCAATCTCTATAGGGGGTCCATGGCCCTGTCAGGGACACTCTCAGGCTACGTCTACACTAATCCAGATAATTTTCAAAGCAGTGTTTTTGTCTAAAAATGCTGCACGCTATCATTTTCAATTGTTTTAATCCACACTGAAAATGCTTACGTTCTTGTACTGAGCATGCATGAAATGCAAGACAATTCAACCTGCGTTATTTCTGTCTGCCGTTTATTTACTTTCCCTGCTCTTTGAAACGTCGAGGAAAAAGTTTTTTAAATGGACTAACAATAAGGTGGAGTTGCTTCTGTGAGTAACACAAAAGCACAAAGTTGCAAAAGTGAGTGAGAGTTAAAGAAGTTGAAGAAAAGCTGTTTGGAGCCTCCCTCTGCTACCTTAGTTTAATTGGTCACATGAGTGCATCACATGACTAAAATTGGTCATTGTTTTCCAAAGCCTCCATTTAAACAGTCCACACTGTGACACGAAAACAACGTTTTCAAATCTATCCACTTTGGAGAACATTTTCAAAAAGCTCTGTTTTCCTTGACCAAAAACGCCGTCTCAGTGTGGACGAAGCCTGAAACTTCTCGGATGAGAAGGTTGATTCTGTTCATCTGGACATTTTCAGTGGGAGAAACGTTTCGTCACCAGGTATCTTCTTCAGTCTCAGCTGACTGCAGGTCTCCAACCTTATAAATAGACCTTTGCACAATGACTCAAACTAGCCCACTGAATGAACAACGGGCTGCGAGGTAACCTTCTCTGATGAGGGGTGAAACATCTTCAAAGAAGTCCAGAAGCTTTTCTTTTCAAGCTTGTATTCACCTGTATTCACACTCGTTACACCCGCCGTTTATCGAACGGAGCAAAGCATGAATCAGTTACAGCGATTTCTCAGCATCCATGTTCTTTTTGGTCATCGTTTCAAATGTAATGCTTTCTTTTCCTTGTCTCTAGCTACATGCTGGTCTTCGGTAAATTTCCATACATATAGAAAAAGTTTTTTGAGCAAATACACAAATGGCCATAGTGCTGTAGTTATCAGTATATAAGAGAACATTTCAGAGTTGAGGTGTTGGACAACTTCTTTGAAATGTACCGTTATCGCAGAACAGATGAATTTGCTGTGGCAGTGATTATTTCTCCACCGAGCTCTGCTGCAATCTGGTAGCTTCCCCTATTCTGTCTGTGGATCATGAAAAACATCAGAGGAGTCCCAAACACTGCAAAAACCTCCTCTCAGGTTAAAGCCTGCATCTGAATCTCACACTCTGTTACAGGCGTGGGATTCTGCTCTCCTTGTACAGGTGTTTCTGCACTATTGTGAGATGTAAGGAAATTTGGAAGAAGAGCAGTTGGCCGTGGCTATTTTGCCATTTTTGCAGCTTATTGCACTCAAATGCATTACTACACACATACGCTGTCCCTTTTCTTCCTGTTTGGAAAAATGCAAAGAGGGTGGTTTTGTGGGATTTAGCGTTTTTCTCTCCAGCTGTTCTTGTACGGATCGTTTTGTCTGAGAGCACAGCAGGTTTAATCTAGTTCAGATAATTTCACCGCGCCTTGTAATGGGGTCCCTAAAGATGAAACCTGCTCGTGTTTTCACAGGGCTGGAAAAAAAGCAGGAACCTTTTAACCAAAACTCCATCCTGCTCCGGAGCAGGCGCAGGCATGAAGCTATTTTAGCATCCTGCCTCCTGCCCCTGGGACCAGGCATTAGACAGTCACCCTCCCCACCGCACCCACACACACAAACAACAAGCCTGCATCCACACACACACTCCAGGCCTCATGCACTTCCCCTTAATGTCTGGCAATTTGCCAGGTTGTCATTGAAAAGGTAAGTGTTGATTTCAGTAGCAATGATAGGCAATGCAGAAAAGGGTGGGAAACTTCAGAACAACGAAGCAGTCCTTTGGAGCTTTTTTCTTTTCTTTCTTTTCTCCCTCACCTCCTCCTCCTCCTCCTCTGGAAAGGGAGAGAAGTGTCAAGTTTGTGACAAGTGATACCCCCCCACCCCCACCCCACGCACGCCTGTAAAGGCGTTGACGATGGAAAGTTTGTGGAGTTGCGTTTTTGCAGATAGTTTGACCTACTTAGGTTAGCAGAGCGCCTAACACACGCAGGTTTTGTGCAGCCTTATTTTTTTGTTGAGGATGATTCTGACTGAATTAGAAAACTGAAGAGATGAGCTAACATCCAGTAAAATTATATCATTACATATCTCAGTGTGCTAAAACCTTCCACTGACATCGTCTGTCTGAGGTTCCTCCAGCTGTGGCTCTAAAATATTTTTAAAACTTCCAAAATACTTTGATTACATCACCGAGCAATAACGTGTAAATACTGAAAAATCTATTCTTACTGAGGTTTCTGTGCAGCAGCAGTTAATTAGAACATGTTTTTACCCTTCATGTAAATCTGTGCATGCTCTATAATGTTAAACTCTTTTTCATATGCATGCGTGCAGTACATGCATATAGATATGTACATTTAATGAATATAATCATGATATATAAACCTTTATTTACAGGTACATTCAAGACAATCAAGAACACTTTACAAGCAATTAAATACCAAAATCACCATATGGAATAAAGCATAAAATAACCCCATAGACGTACAGAGTATAACAATCGCTGTCAAACAGATAGAAACACAGTAAGTCATTAGAAATAATAATAAAACTAACAGAATAAAGTCCCCTGACAGCAGCAGCATTCACTCATCAGTGGAATAAAAACACTGTTATAATATTTCCACTGAACGTTATGTTAACATTTATAGTTTTACATCAAATTGTCTTGTATCTATCCTTCACATCAAACAGATGCTGAATGCTTCCCTGGAAACATTTGCACTGTTCCTTTTTCAAAATGAATAGTTTTCATATGAAAACTTTGGTTATTTAGTAACTAATTTATTCTTCCCTCTGTTGGTGATTTGCTCCAAGACCTGTCTACTACTGATTAGTGAACTGGGATGGCAACTAGTTTGTTTCTACCAGTCAGCAGGGTGTCAGTGGAAAGTGTTGACAATGAAAGAAGAAAGAGGGGAAGACGTGTTTAGAGGCAGCAAGGCTGAAGAAATGTAGGCTTGGAGGTGACAGTGGGGACCTTAAATGTAGGGACTATGGATGATAAGCTGGCTGACATGATGGAGAGAAGGAGTGTAGGAGACAATGTGGACGGAGGCCAGGAGCACCGGAGGCAGATTCAAACCTCGGTGCAGAAGAGACATGGAGTCGAAAAAAATCAGACGGGATCATTAGTTTAAAGCCGGAAATCAAAGAGTTGATGTTGAATGTTGTCATTGTGTGCGCCCACCAGGGTGGATGTCAGGAGGGAAAGAGTGGACTGGTAGAGTGTGTGAGGGAGGTGACTGGAGCATACTGGGACAGACATGTAGGAGAATAAAACACAGGTTATGAGATGTTGTTCTGAAGGTATTTAATGCAATAGCAAAGGAAACATGGGACAGATGAAAAAAGTAGTGCTGTGATGCTAGGTGTACAGCAAAGAGAGAGGCTGTAAGAGTGAGCTGTATGTGAGGCTGAATACTGTGTTAGCGAGCTGCATTCATAAACAGCATGGGTGCACATACCTGCTAAAAGAGTAAATAAGTAACTGTGCAATAAACTACTACAGTTACACTGACCACAGGCACACAGACCTGGCTCCACTTTACCTCCACATTTTTGTACCAGGCTGTAAATATGATTTTCTATTCTATTTTAAACCAGTACCTTGTTTTACACGCTAACACACTCACACACACACACACACACACACACACACATAGAGAGAGAAGACAAGTTCTTCTTTGGGCGGAGAAACAGATAGCAAGGCTCAGAGGGATGGGTGGGGGTGCTAGAGATATTTAAAGGCAAAGGAGATGGGCTTTGTTAAAGATGCGATTCCCCTGGGTTTCCCTTCCTTTAGTCGAAGGGATCTAATAGCACGATGCTCCTTTTCGAGCAACACCTACTTTGCTGGGGGGAGATAGGATGGCGTGTAATTATACTGCAAGGGCTTTCAGAGCCCTGACATACCTGTCACCAGGGAAGGAGAGGAATGAGGAGACATCTGCATACCTTTTAGCTCTTACTTCAGAATATAGAAACTTGTCCTTTCTCATTTGTTTCCACCTATTGTGCTTTTTTTCTCCTCCTTCCACTTGCTAGAAGAAGCTTGTTTTAGAAGTTTAGGGCTTGTACTCAATGCCTGTTTGATGACTTTTAAGGAGGGAAAAAAAGTGAAAGCAAGGAGGCGCTTTTGATTTTGATTTGAGAAATGGTGACTAATGAGAGGAGATAATCACTGTAAAAGTTGAAGCTTTTGTCACCAATTCAAATGTTGTTTGAACACATTCATTTCATCATTTGTACAATAACAAATTGAACTTAATAGCTCACAGTGATAATCAGGGATCAAACACAATAGAAAAACAATAAAAGACAGATGGGATGCTTCAAAGCCAGCGTGGATTCAGTATGAACATGAGAACATACTGAGACCAGCTACAAAATGATGCATTCACCTGATCACGTGTGTCGCAGAGGCATGGATGAAGGGATGGATGAGGCCCAGAATGTCTGGACCACACTTTAGGTGATGGTGTTGTAGGGGTTACACACACCTCAGGGCAAACCCATACCTGTGTGGGTTTCTTTCTCCCACAGTGCAAAACCTGTTAAATTCATTGGTGATTCTATTAAGGCCACAGAGCTGTAGATACTGGGTATAGACATATGCACGTAGCATGCAGTTTGAAGCTCTTTGAGCTGCCAGTAAATCCACTGTGCAGGTAGATGGCAGTCATTAATCAAGCATACTTTGCCCATTTAGCAACAGCATCACTATAAACTACAGCTGGACCAGACGGTCCTGCACCAGGCTACAATCAAAGTCACATGACACCATATGATGAATGAATCATCATCAGTGAAGGAAAGTCCGCTTATCAGATATCAGATTCCTGAGATACGTACTGAAGGCTGGCAGGAGGGCAGATATCACAAATGACACCTTTGGAGTATTTGAATTGAATCATGTGACAATGATATGGTTTGCTGTGAGATACAGACCCTCAAAGACGTTTCCACTTCAACACCAATGGACGACGTCACATTGGTCTTTTAATCAAACTTGTATTCTGTTTCTGTTGCTGCCATTTGGTATTTATTATGTTGAAGTCTTTTTTTGTGAAATATTTTGGCAGATGTGCATTTTCCATAGCCCTTCCAGCCTTATTTATTATTTATTATATTCTCGTGTACATAGTGTTCCTATATTTTTTTTCTTCTCCTTCAGTATTTTGTCTTTTACTTCCACACCTTGTGGTCTTGCTACATAATTTCATTGTGACTATAAAAGTTCTAAGTCTAATACAATCTATGGATCCATGTTATCTTCCTAGCACAACTAGTCTCTCCAGAGTGTCAGCAGAAACTATTCAATTCAGATTTATTTACACAGCACCAAATCACAGCAACAGTCACCTCAAGGCGCTTTACATTGTAAGGCAGACCCTACAATAATACATCCAGAGAAACTACACTACAACATGTTAGCTTGTTTCTATGTGTATTGGCTGGGTGCTGTGAGAAAAGTCCACCAGTGGCCTGTAGGTGCTGTGATGTTGTCCCTGGATTGTCCTACAGTGTACTGGCCTTCAAGTTTCTTAAATGTGTCAAGTAAAGCAGTTGAAAATGCGTCTCATCCCATTACGATATCAATCAGTCCCAAGATGCAGCTGCTGATGTCAAATTCTTAAGTGTTAAAAATGCGATTCCACTGACCCAGGCTTTGTGCCTGCATCGGTCCAACAGCACCTCGCCCACTGCTGCAGGGAGCACAGCAGAGCAGGAGGACCGTGGTACAATTGTCACGAGCAGCTTTGTGCAGGTAGCTTACAGACCCCACCTTGTTCGCTTTTATGTCTAACAGCAGGGGAGAAATGTTAAATTGTACCAGCCCCTCTTTACATGTATATAAAAATGTCCTGAACAAGATTCCTATCTTAATAGATGAAGCAGACGCAAAAGAACTATAATTTTAATCAAATCCTGGCCCTTATTGGTGTGACGCCGCTGAGTGCCATCGAAGCTTAAAATTCATGTTGTTGGGAGCTTGGAGAAAGAAACTCAGCGGGTGGTGTCTCACAGTGTAATTATCCCTCACTTACAGGTATTTCTGTCGCCACAGTCATTATCTTCCCTTGTAAAGAGGAAATCAATTTGTACAGATGTATATGAGGAGTTGGAGATTGCCCAGAGGAGAGGAAAAAAGGGGAAGAAAGGCATTCTGGTGAAAGGGGGAGAGGGAAAATTGAGGATAGATGACTTGTTATTGGTCTGCATGCAGGGCTTGTTTGTTTGTTCATCTGATTGGCTGTAGTTAGAGTGGCGTTGGGTTTGAGAGAGCAGCACAATGAAAAATGTGTCTTTGAATTCAACTCATTATTAAGTTTTATTACTGTGTTCCAAACAAGAGGCAGTATCACTTTTACAGACTCTATCAAACACTAGCTGCTTTGAAAGAACCCCCCAAATTTAAATCTGTTCACTCTTTTATTTATTTTTTCGAGATGACAAATGTTTACATGCATGCGACTCAGTCTGAAGTAAGAAGTTGGTTTAAATCATCTATTAATGAAATGAAAACTTTACAGACTAAAGACAATCCTATGTAATTTCTGCGCTCACACTGTGCCAGTTCAGCTCCTTCAGTGAAATAAAAGGTGCCTTATGTATAAAGTATTTAAGCACACAGATGTGTCCTGTGGCAGGCATGGTGCATATTCACAGCACCTGCTCAACACAGGGTTTTATGGGCCAACAGCTGGCTACAAAAACAAGTCTGACTGTGTGCACCAAAAAAAGATCAAACTGCTGCCCTGTGCTATGACATCAATAAAGACTTTCCATATAACTGAATGGTCGCAATCATACGGTGGCCCCGAGAGGACAAATGGACTGCAACTGAAGAAAACAGCAGCAATAAGAAAAACGCTGCAAAAGCACACAAACCACAACAGAAATAGGAAAAAAGAAAGTGGAAACAGATGTCCAAAAGCACAAGGGAAGTGTTTCTGGGGAGAAAATAACCTGACGGACCAGTTGCAGGAACCAAAACATACTTGGTGTGTTTCATCATGATTCATATAATACTGATGACGGATTTTTAGGCTAATAGTTAGGCTAACACACTTACCTCTCATCTTTTCATTCCTTACAAAACCGATAGATCCTCCACATCTGTGTGTCTCCCAGTGCATATTTTGGTTCCTGCAACTGGTCCTTCAGGTTATTGTCTCCCCAGAAACACTTCCCTTGTGCTTTTGGAAATCCGTTTTTCCCTATTTCCGTTGTGTTTTGTGTGCTTTTGCAGCGTTTTTCTTATTGCTGGTGTTTTCTTAAGTTGCAGTCCGTTTGGCCTCTCAGGGCCACCGTACAATCACCTTAAAGTCTTGTAATTATGCTTATTATTCGAGTTCATCATGAGTCGGCTCTTCCAAACTGATAGATGTCGATGACGCTGTTTTTTGCATGATGTGCTGCTTTTTGTAATTGTTTAGCCTTCCTAACGTTGCCAGGCAGGTTCTTTCTAAGTGCTTTCTTGATTCAGCAGGTCTGGAAAGAACCTAGTGAAAACAACCTCAGCACTCCGAAAATGGTGTAATAGCATGAAAATAGCATAAAAATGGAGAACTCTGCTTGTTTCCTTCTGAAAATGTGGCATAATAGCACCACTGCAGTTCACTGTAGCTCACTTAAAGGTATGGTAGTAGCTGCTTAACTAGACCTTGAACGTCCCTGTCGTTTTCCGTTGGCCTGCTGCTGTAAAGGGGAGAAAATGCACAATCCCTGTCTGCCAGTGTGGACTGGACATCTTCCCCAGACTCTATCGAGCATCAGTGTTTCTGTCATAAAGCCTAATGATTTGGACCCTGCAAGTACAGACTGTTAGTCTGGTTTGATTACTTAATGATAGCATTTGCCTGGTTAGCTGTGCTGGCTTGGCCATGGGCCACTTATCGAGAGCAGCATTTTGATTGGACAATGGACAGTGTGGGTGACAGATTGCAACAGTCCAGCCAGCGCGTCATACACTGTAACTACTAACGAAATTACTGCAATTAAGGTCAGCCAATTTCCCCATGTACAATGGTCAAGAGCGATAACATCACCATCGACACGCGCACGTGCAGGCTGTGATTAGTGCCCCCATGTGACACCGTTTTTGTCCAGTCGGTAAATGAGCTGTCCTAATCGGTCAAACCTTATTGCTAATTAAGTGACAGCATTTTCTTAGCATATTTTGTGGATGGGTATGTGGGGGTCCTGTCACAGAAGATACAGCATGCTCTCTGTTGGCCAGTCCAATTAGTCGCATTACAGCGAGGGCTGTCTGGAGGAGACGAGGGCCGCAGTGCCTGAAGGTAGTCGAGACAGGCCAGACGCACACAGTGTCTAAGATCAAGAAACAAATGAAGCACCATGTAATGATGATCAACATGTTGTGTCCAGCTGCCTGAATATACAGACTGGACACCCACACCCCCGACTGCCCGACTGGACACATCTTCCACAAACGACTGGCGGCAGCCTGACACCTTACATCGCACTCTGGACACTAAAGAGGCAGCCGAGGCGTGGACGGAGAGTCGTATGACTTTGGTCCAGCTGCTTCGTGGTCCGTTCCCATTACATCTAGGATAACGATGCCGAGCACATGCCTGATGCTGCACTTAGCCCCAAAGGGCAACTACGTGGATACCCAGCATCCTTGGACACGTGAATATCTGCTTCTGAGCAAGATGGCTGCTCCACGCCAAAGAGAGAAGACAAATGTGCTAATGATGGGACGGGCAAAACTGAGATGAGTCGCCACAGCGTCATGTTTTGTTTCCAGCCTACTATGGACTGTGTCGTACAACAAAGGGAGACTGTGCTAAGGGTAAGGCTGGATTCCCTTTATATTGGAATTTGGCAGAGGAAGCACCCCGGGAAAGAGACCGAGGAAAATAAAAGTGTCCAGAAAGTTAAAACTTTTTCCCAGCCTCTCACCTGACCTAATTACAGCAGCTCGATGGCTGCTAGTGCAACACTTTACCTTTGGTGTCCGACGTGCTTTCAGATTCCTGAGTTATTCTCATTTCAGCGTTTTTTGTTTTTTTTTAAATATTCCTCTTTGTTTCGCTGCCTGGGTTGTAGCCCTCCGGGGACTCTGCTTGTTGCAGCAGTCGGAAGGGGGTTGTTCTTCCTTCACTTTGGTTTAGTAAAGAGAATAAAAATAACTCCTGCCAGGCTTTCATTCACTACAGCTGTGAAGACATGATTTAACCAAGCACTACAAAAGGCTGAGCCCTGGGAAAGTCTGCTGTGTGTGGAGTAAACGGGATCAGCGCTGGCCCTTGTTGGCCCTTGCAGGAGATAACACGTACTCAGTCTGATGCATAGTTTGTAAACCAGAGAAAGGACTTCACCGCAGGTTTATGGACAATGAAATGTCTTCACACCATCCACACAGAAAAACATCATTTTTATACCGTTCTTAAAACTCTCTCTCTTTATTTCTTAACATATATATACATATATACAGCACGGAGCCCTGTTTAGCGCCCACTTGTGCCAGTTCAGAAGGTGGCACCACTGGGTTAATGTTAGCTAACCAGTGTCAGATAACTCAGGAGTGCTGGGCGGATCGATCCAAATATCGATTGCATCGATACCAAGTCAGCATCGGTATCAGATCGATACTAGCCTGGTCGATTCTTTACTTTCAGTTCTGCTCTTGTTTGCAATGCTGTGCTTCAGCAAAGACAAACAGCCAGGTCGCCGGACTCGCCGCTCCTGTGTCAGCGCAGGCACACTTTGCTCCTCCCCCCTCTTGTGTTTAGATGCTGCGCCGTCACATGACTTAGACGCTTTGGGGGTTGTTTACATATATTTATATTTTCACCAGTTGTTGTTTTTGTTGTTGAGGATTTTAATTGTAATTTTAGTATTATAGTTTCTCAACAGTACTTGTTTGTTTTCATTTGTTTCCTGGTTTGCGGCACTTTTTATTTAAGATGTTTCTAAAAAAAATGATAATAAAGCATTTTCTATTTAATTATAAACTTTGTGCTAATTATGTCCTGGGTTTTAACTATTTAATAATAAAAAAGGAAAAATCACAAAAAACACTTACGGTCATGAAAATTAATTGAGATTTAGCAATTCAATGAGCATCCACCTTATTTATTGAAAAGAATTGGTATCGATTTCAGTATCGGCGATCTGGCCCGTGTTTACTTGGTATCGGATTGATACCAAAATATGCAGTATCGCACACAGCTATAACGCAACAAGGTCACTAAAACTAAAACACAGTGTCACTTGGCTGTAGTGTCCCCGAGTGCAGCGATTACTTTTATGTTTAAGTAATCTTCAGCAGGAAGTGGTTGTTCATTGTTTAAATAGCTGGAAATGCATCTATTACCTTTGATGTCAGGGTTTGTAGGGTTTGCAGGGTTTGTAGGATTTGTAGGGTTTGTAGGGTTGGTAGGGTTTGTAGGGTTGGTAGGGTTGGTAGGGTTTGCAGGGTTTGTAGGGTTGGTAGGGTTGGTAGGGTTGGTAGGGTTTGCAGGGTTTGTAGGGTTGGTAGGGTTTGTAGGGTTGGTAGGGTTTGTAGGGTTTGTAGGGTTGGTAGGGTTTGCAGGGTTTGCAGGGTTTGTAGGGTTGGTAGGGTTGGTAGGGTTTGTAGGGTTGGTAGGGTTTGTAGGGTTTGCAGGGTTTGTAGGATTGGTAGGGTTTGTAGGGTTTGTAGGGTTGGTAGGGTTTGCAGGGTTTGTAGGGTTGGTAGGGTTTGCAGGGTTTGTAGGATTTGTAGGGTTTGTAGGGTTGGTAGGGTTGGTAGGGTTTGTAGGGTTGGTAGGGTTGGTAGGGTTTGTAGGGTGTGTAGGGTTGGTAGAGCATTTCCTAAAGGAGGAAAATGTGGTGGAGAGCTATTTTGACTCGTGGCTCGTCAAACCTTGTTTTCCCAAACAGTTTATGGTACAGCGGCTAACACTTTATCTGTTGTTTGCACTTTTCTGAGAAATACTCACTATTGTTTTGTTTTGTTTTATTTTTAATGAAGAAGCTTCAGTGCGTTTAAGTAGCCTGTGGTTCCAGTTTGTGTATGAGTGTCTAAATACTTTGTTACTTACTTGGAATTTAATAAAAATATTCTAAATTACATATTAAAGATGAGTACTTGTTTATAAATGATGGATTAAGCGCTTACTAACACCTTACTAATGCTTAATAGAGTGTCCTTATTATGTCACATAATCCAGTGACTTTGGATTACCTTTGACATGTGACAAACATGATCATCGTTAATAACACAGTGTCAAATGTTTCATATTTTCATACAGGCAGAACTGTAACACTACTTTCTGCAAAGACACTATTGATCCATTTTATCTTAAAATGAGTCAGAGGACTGGTCGGAGATCAGCGTCACAGTGCAGGAACCATGTCCGAGCTAACATATCTGCTTTGACACTCAGCAGCTGCCACAGACACTGTGAATGTGGTCATAGGAGGATGTGCTGCATTACCTGTGAGCTGGCTGTGCATACGTACGTGTGCAGGTCTGTTTGCCATCAGGCATCGCCCTCCTCTCGGGTCCGAAGGGGCTCCCGTGTCCTTCTGCGGAGACATCATCATCACTCAGACGTGCAGACATAATGGCGCCTTCTGACACACACACACTCAGCGCAAGTGTTACCTGGAGGCCTCGAGCATGGTGGGGTTTGCCAGCAGAGGCCCAAAATCTGAGATAATCTGTGTCATTCATATTGTGCCATGTGACACAAATGATCTGATAATTCACATGTGAAGTGAATTAACATCTGTTGTTTGAATGGGCCATTCGTCAATTTCACAGGTCTGTGCTACTGACCACAGATGTGTGTCCTTCTGTATGTGAGAGACTGTGATACATTATTAGAAACCGACGGTTCGAGGTGAATATGAAGCCGTGCGCTCTCGCTACAATGTGCATTTAGACGAATACGTCTCATAAGTGCACTGGCTCTCCTCGAGGGCTTAGCTCACAAATCCACTTCACAAACAGCAGACTCTCAGCGTGTCATGCTGTATTTCACTAAAGTGACCACAGACTCTGGTAAGAGCGGGCGGCATTTGGCACATGTTTACAGAGAGCATATTCTTTGGACAAAGGTCTTCTGTGCACAAAAAGGATGCAATAACATGCAGATGAGCTTTCCTTTTCAACAACAATTGTATACAGGCAATTTTCTGGGAAGTGAAAATGTACTTTTTATCAGACAGGAAAGCAATCCAGGGCAATGTATGATTTCCTGGAATGAGAAGGTTTAAATCATTGTGTGTCTGTCTTTTATAGCGCTTTGGTGCAGCTGAGACGGCAGGAGCGAAGAAAGAAGAAGCAAAAGCGGAAAAGGGAGGAGGAAGCAAAGAAAAAACTCCAGAAGGTGGTGTAAGTACAGCGGCTTCATTCACACAAACATGCACACAGACGAGAAAAAAACTGTTCCCGAGAAAATCTGCTCGATTCAATCAAGCTTAATTCTATTTTGATAATTGTGGGTGCTGGGCGTCTAGGCCTGGCTCCACGGGGAAGCTGTGACTTGTGTACAAGACTGACAATGAAATCGGGTAACAACAGCTGCTGGGTGGAGGGCGAGCTCGTGTACCTCGACGCTCAAGTCTTGTCAGTCACATTTCCCCTAATTAACGAACATCTGCTTTCCATTTTCAGTTACACTGCATCGCCAGCTTGTCTCGTATGAATCGACGACTTCTGACCTCCCAGAGGTAGCACTCACTGACAGAAGTACTCGGCCGGCGATGTACAGCGTTTCCCCTTTTTTCTTCTTTTATGAGGGCCGCCATGCTGCTGCGGGGAAGAAGTGGAGAGGTGTGTGGATTTTTAGCCCTCTGAGACTACTCTTCCTCCTCCTGTCCTGTGGGACTCCGACAGAAAGTGCACTGTTTGTCTTGTGCTGCCATTGGTTAAGCGTCCTCCTGTGGTGTGCCAGCCTCTATCCACCAAGGAGCTACAGTCCTCTTTGTACCTCTGCAGTTCAAGCCTACTCCCACACCAACCTGTGTGTGTGTGTGTGTGTGTGTGTGTGTCACCATATGACCAGTGAACAATAAAAGAATATTGCATCAGCTGTTGACATTATGCTTTTTCCAAATGATTCATATCAGTCCTACATTATTAAACTGAATCATCACCAAGAATGAACCAAGCAAGCTTTTCCAGTCCTTACATTATAATCATGGATGGGATTAAAGTATCTGCAGATACTGAGTGCCGATGCTCTGCTCTGCACTCTGAGGAGAAGACTCGCAAGGTAAGGCAACAAGTTCAACACTCATTATATAACTCCATATAAAACAATATAAAGCAAATAAGAAATAAATATGTCCAAAAAATATATATTTACTAGGTCAGTATTTATTAATGTATTCCACAGAGATCAGAGATCAGTGCAGACGTTAGTCCACTTTTTGTGGGTTTAGATTTCTAATCTGCACACTGTCTTTTGACCGCGTCATAATTAATCTGCAGTACAGGTTGACTGACAGTTCAAACTGGGACAGCTTATACAACAGCAAGAGAACAGCAAGGAGGTTGGTGGTTCAATTCCTGGCTGCTGCAGCCTGCATGGCAAACATCCCTGTGGTGCATCAGTCAGAATAAGAATGTGTGTGAATGTTAGACAGGAAGTGCTGGTGTGAATGGGCGAATGAGGCAAGTTGTGTAAAGAGCTTTGAGTAATATGGCTACGTTCACACTGCAGGCGAAAGCGCATCAAATCCGATTTTTTTGACCCTATGCGACCCATATCCGATCATGGTCTGACAGTGTGAACGGCACAAATCCGATATTTTCAAATCCGACCTGGGTCACTTTCGTATGTGGTACTGAATCAGATACATATCCGATGTTTTAGAAAGCGACTGCTGTTTGATGGTCACGTCGCATTAAATCCGTCTTTTACGTCACTGACACAAGACAGACGCCAATTATCAGCGCCGGAGAAGACATGGTGAACGCTTCCTGGCCATCCAGTGTAGATGTCAGTGAAACTGCTGGGAAGACAACGTTGGAGAAACATGAACATTTTATTTGTACTGTATAATCTGCAGATTCTGACAGAAATCTGCAACTATCCTTTGAAGCACCGCTCCTCTAAAACAGCAATAAGGATCATTATTAGGTTATCTACATTATTATGTAAATAACAAAATGACTTAAAGCAAAAATTGGGAAACGTAAAGTCCGAAGTCTTTATATTAAGGGCCGTCAGTCAAACAATATTGTTTGCTCTGGGTCTAAACAGAGCGCATTGTGTGTGACGTCTTCTTTTGCGCATGCGGCCGCTTTGAGCGTTCACACTAGAGCGCGTTTGCTGACGCATTTTATTTGTAGTGTGAACGAGCAGACAAAAAAATCGGATTTGATCAAAAAATCGGAATTGAGCATTAAGACCTGCAGAGTGAACGTAGCCATAGAGTAGAAAACATATAAGAACCAGTCTATTTAAAAACATCTGCATTACACTGTAATAATCTACATATGACATTAGGCTGTAAATGAGCTCATAACATGAATCTGTCGCAGTCAGTTTGATTAAAGTAATAAAGCCTCAGATACAGTGTAAACTATCATCCATCAGCTTTTAACAGACAATACATGTTGCCACTGTTTTGGCTGGGGTCATTAATGAAGATGTTTTCTGGGGTTACACAGTTTTCTTTTAGTTTATTAATGATGGTTATTATATAGTGATAATGTCACTATTACAATTATGAGAACAGGACAAAATCGTGTTTTGTTCTTTATGTTAAGAATCAGACAATAAATGAAAAAATGTGAAATCAGTTGGAGGAGAATAAAAGCTTATGAAGTGCACAGTGGCCCCACTCAGGTGTCACAGTGGCCCCACTCAGGTGTCACAGTGGCCTCGTTCAGGTGTCACAGTGGGTGTGGCTTGTACAGAATCCCACAGTTGCCCTCATCTCCTCCATTCCAGTCGTCATTGAAACCTCCAATGCTCGTCACACAACGGTTTGTAACTGCTAATGTGTGTGGGTGACATGAAACACTGAGACCCCCAGCCAAGCTTGCCTTGTAGCCTCAGCACACAGAAACAGACAGTCCATTGAAGTGCTGAGTTCTCCACATCCCACATGACAACAAGAGAAAACACAATCTTTCATCTGCCTTGTAATCACATTTCAGACTTTTAGACACTGTGAAATATTTAGCGCCAGTCCCTTACCTCCCAGTTCAGCTCGGAAGGGAGTGAAATCTCAGTGGTTCTGAAAACAAAAGGGTAAATGATTACATTTAAAAATAATTAACAGATGGGCGCAGGCTGGGGAAAGGGGGGAAAAATGTGATTTTCTACAAATGATTGCATTCTCTTCCCCCTTTGGTGTGAAAAGTAGATTCAAGAACACTTTTAAATAATTTGTTCAATTTGTTCCACAGCCAAAGAAACGCGGCTTGCTGGAAATTCAGATTCATTAAAACTTAATTAATATGCATCATTATGTAAATGAGGTTGCAGTTAATGAGTTCTTAAAAGAAGCCTTCCTTAATTAGTTCACTTTTAATGGCATCATCATTTATCCTTTTTCTTTGAAGCAGAATGACGGCGCGGAAGTGGCCACTCCCCAAAGTACTCCAAATTTTGCATTTTTAAATGATTCTTATTTTGTTCATTTTATATGATTAAGATTACATTTAAATGGGGGGGAAGTGGCTCCGGCATATCTGGCTGCATGTTTGCACAGCTATCATCGTAAACTCGTCCACGATTTGTCATCTGCATCGTCCGACATCTGGGGCGTGTGCAGTGTTTGACACCAGCATATGGAAAGGCTCCGTTTGTGGCTGGCGAGAGTGCGAGTGCAGCATCTCCTTCCCAGGAGTGGAGGTGAGGGCCGCGGCGGCGAGGCCGGCGCTCTGTTTCATGTTGTCAGGAGCCTACCTCGGCTCCTAAGTGATAACTACTGGCATTTGATCTGAAGGCGTTCAAACACCTAGTCTATCTTTACGCTTCCAATAAGAAGAACCATCTGTTGTTACCCAGGCTGCCTTTCATTAAATCTAATTTTCTTCTTCAGAAATCAGGTTTTAATTGTACATCTCACGCACGGGGTTACTGTGAGGCGAGAGTAATAGCTTTCTTAGCGAGATGGGAGGGCTGCAGGCTGTAAGCAGAATGCAGAAGAGATGGATGGATGGATGATTGATGTAGACTGTGCAAATCGGTTTCGCTCACTGAGGTAGTTTTTCACCAGGGAATGTTGGAGAGGATTGCACCGTGGTAATATACAGTAGCAATATTGTTAGCAGCACAGAGTCGTATTGGCAGGTGACAAAGAAAAGCCAAGACTTTGAAACATGAGGTGGAGATTTACATCACTATTGCAAAGCTTTAAGAGAGTCCTTGTTTGTCTGAAAATCCACTTTTAGTATTGCATTTACAACATGGCTGTGGTGCAGGCCTGCAGCTAGCACGGAGGAATTTTCACATGTAATATTAGGAAAGCCACCTGAAGCAGGTGAAAACTTCACCACCAGCCTGGAACACGAAGGTACGTTTCATTTAAGGACTGGGGTGCACATTATGAGCCCAGAACTTCATTTCCTACATATTTGCACACTTTATGTTAAAAACACATTTATTTATAGAAAGAAAAAAAACCCTACTAGCACAGACTGCAGCACGGCTCACTCTGGGTTTCACAGGTAACAATATTGCAGATTTTCAATTTAATTTCAATGTGGCAGATTTTTTTTAATGAGCCAACACAGGGGGTAACAAGAAAAAGACACAGGCTCTGGGTGTGTGTGTGTGTGTGTCTGTGTGTGTCTGTGTGTGTGTCTCTGTGTGTGTGTGTGTGTGTCTGTGTGTGTCTGTGTGTGTGTCTTGGTGTGTGTGTGTGTCTGTGTGTGTGTGTGTGTGTGTGTGTTAGGGGGATATTACAGTTTAATATTTCATCAGAAACAAACTGGGTCCTATTTTTTATATTTCAGATCCACCATGAATCCACATCGCTACTCCTGCAGCAGACTCCTGTGCTGTTGGTCTAATAGTAGACTCTCATGTTAAGTGCGGGGAGGTTGTAAGTGTGTACAGATGACACTGAGGTCATCCGCTATGTGATTGTGCCGCCCACCACATTCTTCAATCTGCTAGCACCTTGAAAGAGCTCCAACGATATAAATAAGACTCTTGCTACTTGTCTCATCTTACTGGCCAACTTCAGCATTCCGCTCTCTTTGTTGTTAACAATACTCGATTTGAAAATAATTAAATAAATAACAGCCAATACCAGCTTAGCAGAGGGTGTTATCTGCCTTTATGATAAATGAGATCTTTGTAAGACCCTAACTGATGGGTTTAGCAAACTATTTTAATTGCCATCTGTGCAAGAAATTGTGTGTTAACCAATGAACCAACATTAAATTAGCCAATAAGAAAAGACCAACATTTTTCAGCTGAAAGGGTGATCACTTGAAATATTAGGATTCTGAATGAACATTTACAAGTATAAAAATGTAAAAATATTGTAAGCGTTACAATGCCTGTGTGACTTCTTTCCTTACGAGTAGCTAAACTGGACAAATGACAGTAGGAAGACAGGAAAATCAAACTGGCAGTAATAAAATTACAGCAGTAACATTTCAATGGGCCATACACTGCTACAGAAAGTCTGATTATCGATTATTTTGTCACATTCCTATCTCCGAAGTGTCCGTAGGCATTGGAACTGTGACCTCTGAGAGCAAACAGTAATGTTTGAAAGAATAACTTTCTACAGAAGAAGACGGGACTCTTTGCTTTTTGTTGGGTTTATACTCTAAACTCTTAACTTTTATAAAATCAAGTCCTCCAATAAAGTGCTTGAGTGATCCTAGGCTGGGGTTGGCTACAGTATGAAAGACAAGATACTCCAGATCATTTCTATAATATTATAATAATAATAATAAGATCAGCTAAATGGTGGCAAATGCATAGCTGATGAACATCAGTGTAGTCCTCTGCAGACACGGGTGTCCTAATGGAGCGCTCACTGTCTAATGACAACACTTACAACACTCCACTGTAAGGAGACTATTTGTTTATTCAGTGAGTAACAGAATACATATACCAGCGTTACGTATTTAAAATACAAAATATGAGTAACTGTATTCTGTTACAATTACCGCTTAAATAGGTGATATTCAGAATACAGTAACTTTGTTGAAATACATGGATTACACGGTGGCTATGCCCTCTCTATTTTGGTAATTTTCAGAAACCCAAACAAAACAAGCAATAAGAGGCTCTAATGTAAGCGTCCTGTTAATGTTGGTGGCGTCAGTTACACAGTGGACCCGGAGCCAGCACAACAGCTCCAGCAGTGTACGGGCAGGAATGCATTTCCTACTTGGAAATTCCAACACCACTTCACATTTAAAGAACAAAAGGATGAAATCTGCAAACTCTGTTTGTCAGCAACCAAGCTGCTCTCAGCGTCAAAAGACTCCAACCTAAAGAAACATCTGGAAGTAAGTTCTTTTTAAAAGCTAATGTTAGCCTCCTGCAGCTAGCTTATTTTAGTTGCGGTAGCTACCTGGGTTATGTGCCACTGCAGTATCTTCGATGTACTATTGCTGTGTGATTTATTACTATTACTGAAGGCTACTCACCACCAAGCTAACACTGTTAGCTGGTGTTAGTGGAGGTTAGTTCATAGACTGCAGACTGTTAGCCTTGATGGATAGCATTAACAAGCTGCAAGCTGCAAATATAATCATGTGCAGTTCTGAAAGCAGTCCATGAGCTAACCTCAGCTAACGCCAGCTAACAGTGTTAGCTCGGTGGCCATTAGCCTTCAGTAATAGTAATAAATCACACAGCATCAGTACATTCATGTAGTTGTAAAAAACATGACAATATATTAAGTAAGACAAAGTATTCAGAATACATTGAAATGGCTACTTACTTTACCACTGCAGGATTTTAACCCAGTGTTTATAACTGTAACCTTAATGTCACGCGTCCAAAGTCAAAACCTTACTTTTCCCTATTTCACCTTTGAGTGCTTTGTGTTATGTAGTGACAAACACCAGCATGGTTTTTATGTTGGTCTTGTTTAAAATAAGACCAGTTAGCTTAAGTTCAGCCTTTGCATACTGTTTATATTTGATTAGTTTTGATCCAGAACTTCCTCATAATAAGTGTCCATACCAAATTTTGAACTAGAGACGTGTTTAGAAAAACACGCCTATCTCATCCTAATAAACAGATCCCTAATAAATCTTACAGAGAGCAGGGAGAGTATGTTTTAAGTTGTGTAACAATCATTTTTGGATAAAAGCATCTGCTAGCATTATTCTTTACAGGCGCAGATGTCAGGTCTTTGTCAACACACCTTCTTTTGAAGCACCCTCTGACGCCTGTAAGGCCTGTGTTCCACTGCACAGTGATATAGAACAGCCTCAGTGCACGCAACATCTACATGTTTGAAAATATTTTCACTTCTATGTATTTTGGGTCACTTTATGGAATCTCCACCCATCATGTTGTTAATATTTGTGCCAAAACCTTCTTGAACCATAATAATGCGATGGATAATGACAAACAGTACGTCTGTTGCCCTCTGACCTATACTCATTTCCAGGGTAATGGTACTTTTAAGTGACTGGGAAATAGCAGGACTTGAAGATTAGCTGCTGTTTGGAGTGCAAGATGAACATCCATAAAAATGTACATTTAAGTTACAACTGCTGCTAAAAATGTGACTTACAGTACAGACCCCAAACTAAAGTAAGAATGAGTTTAAAACCTACAAAAACATGAAACCAAAGAAGAAGAAAAAGAAAAGGTTGAGTATTTGTGACAGTTGGTTGCCAGATTTGTCTCTATGTGAAAAGACATAATGTAATTATGTTTTTAAACCTTGTCTTCGTGGACTTAGAAGCATCATAAAGTGACCTGTTTATCTCAGCTTTATGAAAATCAATGTGATGTAGACAGAAAGACGCCCCGCAGCATACAGGCCATAACAGAGACGATCAGCACAGCCAATGTGACACGAGAGCGTTACCCAGCGCCTCTGCTCAGTTCAGACCTACAGTTGCATTCAGATTAGCATAGATGTCCATTTAGCACTCAGCACTCTGCGGTCTGTGCTGCGTGGAGAGATGTAAACATAAATGACACGCTGCCCTCAGAGGAAAAAGAGACGCACGCAAAAACAACGAGAGAGAAGAAGAAGAGGTGAAGTCCATCCTAGCTGGAGCGACACCCCCTCCTCCTCCTCCTCCCGTGCCGAGAGACAGGCCCAAAACAAGGAGAGGCAGCTGTGGGGAAGAGGGAGGTGTGTGTGTGCTGAATGCTCTCTGACAGCTGTGATGTCCACAGTTTTGCCGGGCCATTTAGTGACGCCCCCTCGCATTAGCAGCAGGGTGCGAGGAGCATGAGATGATGGACTCTAACATGTTTTGTTGCGTTGCTCTTTTGTCCCCTCCTGAATACAGTGGTGTGGGTCGTGTGTTCGTGGCTGTGCTGCGATTTAAGGTTCAAGCTGCACAAAACAAACTGAGAAATCAGAGGACAGTGTTTGGGATTGGAGCTGGTGCAGTGGAGTCAGTCAGGGAGATGAAGAATCGTCTGTGTCGTGTTACTGTTTACTCATTTATTTGGGTGCACTTCCTTCTGGTCCCCCCAGACCCCCGTTACCGTCACCACTCCGTCCGTCTAGGAGACAGTCCATGTATTCATATGAGAACCCACCATCATATCAACACACAGTCTGCTGAGCCAAAAACAGTAAAGCAAAATATCCTGTAAGTGAAAGTTTCTGTAAGGGAGCTTTGTGCAAATCAGCATTCTTCCAAATGTCCACGAAGCCCCAAACTGGTCATTATAACCATTTTATCACATTACCATTAAAGATTTGAAAAGCTTTGTTCCAGGGCAGCTGGTTTAAAAGCTTGTGTGCACTACAGTGAGCAACAGACACACAGTTAGAGATGGACTGCTCTTATTGCCCTTATTTCTTTATTTTCCAGTAGTGACAGCAGCTCCACGTCTGTGTAGGTGCAGTAAAGTCAGTCAGTGCATCACCAGTGAAATCTGATCAGTCTGTTTTCTCCTTTTGGACACAGTCTGCTGTAGCTGGTTTCTGGTCACCCCAAACAGTTTCTCTGAATGTATGTAATTAATGAGGGTTTGTCGAAGGTTAAGACATTCAAAATGCATTCAAACACCTTCATCCGTCACCGACTCTTCCCTGCATCCTGTCGCCTGCACTCGCCTCATCTCCTCATTCCAGGATCCACACTTTGATTTTCATGTCTGCGTCTAAAAGCAGCGTGTTAAGCATTTGGCTGGGGCATGTTGCAGGCTGTATTTAGAGCAGCCGAGCGGACTGGGCCCCCCCTTTGTTTTGAGCTTGATGAGGAGGAAACCCTGCTAGGCTGCGACGAGTTCTCATCACACACCCTGCATCTCTGCCAAACTGCCGAGCCCCGCGCAGAGCCGAGTTGGAGGCGGGCTGCTGATTGACAGGATAAGAAGATGCCTCAGCGGAGAGGGAGAGATCTCTATCCGCTGCTAAACTGTGCCTCTGTGTCGCTGCTCAGGTTGGAACGGAGAAGACTTCTCAGAGGACGGAAGCGGCTCGGCTCGCTGCGTCAGGACGGGGTCAAAGATGTGCCCACATTTACTTTGCACCCATAAATATACACGCGCCCCACCGACGTTTCATCTGTGCCTTAAACTGTGTTTGACACATGTTTGATTTCAGGGACAGAGTAACTGACAGCCCCATGTGTGAGACTATCCAACATTTTACTGGTTCCTTTGTTTTCTCTACCTTTACTGTAAAGTCGCTGCTAATGAGACGAAACTGCAGTAATGCAACAGTATGTGTTGTATCAAATATCAGTACAAACACATTATTCAAGTTTTGGGAAAAAACAACAATTTCATGGGTTGTTTTTTATTTTGTTCATTTATTTTATTTCATTTCTCTTTTTTTGTGAACAAATGTCTTAATTCCATGTATAAAAAACATGTTTCTTGTCACATAATTCATTTCTACTAATAAGCCGACTATTTTAAAAATCATGTCTGTGCAGATTTATCATCATCCGTACTGCACATCTTTAATACATGTTGAACTCTGTCCTACTTTACAGAGTAAACAAGTTTAAAGCTGCGGGTTTTGTTAAGGCATTAATTCGTTTTTTAATATGATTCACATCATATGTATCAAATAAATGAGGATAAAATAGAATTTTTAAGGTAGCAGCTACTTGAATATGCCGTACTTAAATGTGAGTTAGCACTGTTATGAAAATGCTCTTTACAAACTGTAGCTGAGCAATTTTATAAGACTTAGAAAATGTCAGTGTTCACAGTCTGAGGGGGGTTTGCGTGAAACACGCGTGTGCCTCGCACACAGCACATACCACCGCAGCTTCAGTCCCAAGCCTATTGCTAACATTATGGTACCAAAACCACGCAAACTTCTGTCACAGCATAAATGCTCATCATGCTTTAGGTAACACGTTAGGTCAACGTTGATCAGACGTCTGTGAGGGAGGCCAGCACGTCTCTGTCGGGGAAAGTCTGAACATTATATTCTGGGGCACAATGACAGAGACGATGAATCCCATTATTGTACAGAGCACATTAACACCAGAATGAAACTGATTCCTGGTGAATGACAATAATTATAATTACCATGCATTTCTGTGTACGATTCATAAAAACACTGCTTTGTGAGGATTTTAGTAACATGCACGAGTGGGACAAACATAAAGCATCAGTCGGGTCCACACACGATCCACCAGGCGTCACGAAAAGTTGTGAAAACTAAAGCAGGTACATTCACAGTCATTGTCAGACTGCTGGTGGGTTTTTCCCTCCCTCCCTCTACAACATTCTGCATCAACAAAGCAATTTGTTTCCCCGGAGTGTGCTAATTTCTAGATTTCACAGTGCCAGGTGTTACGACTGCCAGTCATTACATGAAAATCAGCAAAACCTTAACCACGGTGCTTATCCCCGGCGCCAAACGCACCCGGATGAATTCTCTTTGATTTTGGGGTGAGGATGGGGGAGAGACAGGAAAGGAGGTTAAGTTCCAAAGTGTGTCTTTTATTTAAAAAAAGAAGAAGAAGCTCTGCTGATTTTTCACTCTTTGGTAAAACAAAACGTCTCCTGTTGAAACTGCGTCACAGGTTTGACCTCCAGCTTCAGGACAAAATCCCCTGAAGTGCTGCAGAGGAAATACATTTAACGATATAGATTTCTCAGATGGAGCTTCATTTTTTGTCAAGTAATATGCAAACAAACGCACGCGTCTTTGGAAACAGGCCGATTACATGCAATGTAAATATTGTATTTTCCTCAGAAGTGATGCTGTGAATATTTAATGGAACGAGCTCCTTTTTAATTCACTGCTATTGTGTGATTTATTTGTGGATGGCTGCAAAATAAAATGTGCATTCGGGATGTGTCGAGTTATTTTTAGAGCGGTTAATACGCAGCATTAATTATGCACATATATGTAACACTAATTAAATCGATCAGCGGCAGACACACAACGCAGTTTGTGTGTCAAAACTGAGCTTTGTGTATTTTTTACATTTTATCAACGTGCTGCTGTGTTTTTAAATTATGCGTTCATTTGACACAGAAAACGACAGAACAACATCAGTTTTTAATGATATGACAATTATTCTATTGATTTCTATTTTTCTGTTGTTTTCATTGTTTTTATTTAATTCTCTCATGATTAACATACAAGAAGCTCGAGCGTCATCTAAAACACATGAATTTATTTTAAGGAAACCCACATGAAATAAATTATTTAAGGCTGCTGGGATTATGTGTGTGTGTGTGTGTGTGTGTGTGTGTGTGTGTGTGTGTGTGTGTGTGTGTGTGTGTGTGTGTGTTAAAACTGCTCAAATAAATAAAAATAAATAGCGGACTTCTGTGTTGCCCTCTTTACAGCAATGTAAATTGTGCCACCCCACACACACACACACACACACACACACGAGTTCACACTGATGTGTGACTTTGTCCGACAGTTTGATAGGAATCACTTGGAGAATAACATGTATTATGATAAATGCACCAATGAAAGCAATCTTCCATGCGCAGGTAGAGTTTGATGAATATGCTCCTAAACAGCCAACATCTGCTGTTACCTTTGCTTCCTATTGTGCATATTTCATTAATTTTTAAATGTATAATTAATCCGTGCTAATGAAAATCCATTCTCATCTTAAACAGCAATTACACTTTCCAAAAAACAAGTTTTTATTTCTTTTTAGTAAAACTTTCCTGTGTTGTGCGTCTCTGCTGTGAGGTGTCTTTAAAGGTGCTTTTATCAATTCAACTTTTATTATCATTATTAACAGAAAACTGTTACATTTTAACTGGTTTTCATTCGCTAATGCTTTCAGTCAGGAGCATAACTGTGAGCGTGAAGAGGAATACAGCTTTCTCTGTTCATTGTCGTATCGTGTGTAGCTGAGGTGAGGATGACGAGGAAGAGGAGATGAAGGTGGGGGAGGGCAGCACGACATCCTTCCTGTCAGAGTCTTCTTCGCCGCTTCAGCTGTCTCCCCTCCAGTGGCCACGCCTTCCAACGCCAAGCCACAGGCACCATTGGGTAGCCGAGGCGGGGAAGCCACGCAGGAAACAGGAAATGGTGAGGCGCAGAGAGGAAGCCGTGAGGGTGTGGGGCGGTAGAGATGGAGGAGCCATGAAGTGTCAGAGCTGACATCGATGCTCTGAAAGAATGACAGAGAGGAAGGAACCGGAGGAGCTTCACCTGGTGGGCTGAGCATCCCAATTACCTCTCCATAAACAAAGGAGGAAGTTTTGCCACACTGGGGGCACAGATCTGCTCTCCTTCTCCACCTCCCATCACACCACCTCCCCACTGCAACCCAGCAAGAGGCTCCTCTCTCCCTCTTTTGCCATCAAATAAGAGGTGTTCAAAAGCACCACAGCCCCTGCTATGATAGCGCGAGGTGTCACTTATGAAAGGCAGCGTCCCCACTGAATACGTTCGCGCCGATGAAAGGTCGGCATAACTTGAGTTCACACACGCCGCACTGTTTCTTGTCTCTTGTCTTCTTATTTGTTTGAAGCTGACGGCTGCCTGCTCCTTCAAGGCCTGTACCAAGTGTCATCTGAGCAGGAGGAGAGCTGCACCGCCGCGCTCCTCAAAGCTGACGGTGAGTATTCTGATGTGGTACAGCACCTCTGTGCAGGTTTGGGCTCCATTTGACTTTTTGCTTTACTTCCAGTCCGAGTAAATCACAGCACTCGTTATTCCAGCACTGCTATTGTTGGAAGAGTTGGTGACAGGGGAGGAAATTTTCTTAGGGTGGCAAAATCAAAGCATTTTTTTCTCAAACACACATGCAGGTGGTTACATATAGTTAAATGATTCAAATGCAGTAAGTATACACGTTTTTCATATAAATATAGTCTATAACTTAATTATTGTCGGTAGCCCACATAATTACACACTTTAGTTACATAAAACGTGAGTTTTGATGTTATGTACTGTACAGCCTGTATAATAAATAAATATGTAGCCCAATAAGTATAAACTTCAGAAAGCTACACAACATGGGGCGCTTCATTTACAAACACAAGTCTAACTTAAGTTTCACAGTTTTTTGTTAGAAAACAATCACATTGTTACAGCTTAAATTACACAAAATGTCAGAAATCTGCACTGTCATGAACAAAAATTTAAACCTAATTTTTCACGATTTGTTGGATTAACCCTCTGAGGTCTGAAATACAACTGGCCATTTTTGACTCCTTTTGAGTTTAGGTTTGTATTTCACCCTCAGATTGTTTTATTTGGGGGTTTTTTCCTCCTCTTGCCTTGTTTGGTATCTTTTCAGCTCAACTGAATTTAGTTGTTTTTTTCACTGACATACTGCATTAGTATTACTGATCTGAAATCACACAAATAACTTAAAATCCTAGTAGTATTTTTTTACTGTAAAAAAAAACCCCACAGACATGTTGAGTAACTTTTTATAACTTGAAATGCAAATATAAAATGTACATTTTGTAAACAGATACAACTATTTACCTAAAATTGCAGCCAATACACCTGCTGTTTTTTTCATTTTGTATAAGAATTTAAAAATATTACTAAAACTAAAATAAGAGAACAATCAGGTGTCGCAATAAGATGCTCCACAAATGATGTGTGTCAGTAAAAAAAAGTTTGTCCACCAAAACACAGCACAGGGATAAACCTGCAGGCCTGACAACAGGAGGTTTTCTACTCAGCGTTTACGTTGCAAATGTGCCTTTGTGACATTCATTAGTGCCCTCACTGACACACAAAACAAAACGACTACACAACAGAACAGCTACACAACACAACACAACACACTAAGTATACACTCCACACTAAACGTCACAATTCTCCTATATCTAAAAATCTCTCTCACTCACTCGCTCTGTCTCGCTGCCGTTGCCGTCACTCCCCAAACTTTTCCCTCTTTCTAAACAACCAAATCCCACGTGTTGACATTTTTTTTTAATTGGTCGACATGGTGCATTTTTCCACCGACAGGAAAGAGGTGACTTTTTTCTTTCTTTACTGTTTTTGCGCTGTCCTTAGAAAACACATAAAACACACACAAACACACACACACAAACACAAAAACGTGACGACAGTATTTAGAACAAAGCGTGGCTGATATATATTATCATAACTCTGGATTTACTGGCCTGTAATTAAAATGTAAAAACTTTGAAGTCCGAACTTTCAATGTGGGCTGAAACAGAGACTCAGTGTGGCTGCAGCTTGTTGCTATGTCAGCTTACATCAGTCATGTGATTTGGAGGTGCAGCGTGTCCGTGGACCACAGAGGGTTAATAACACTCACCTTCCTTCCAGTTCCAGAGTGTAACATCCACCCAAGAAAGAAGCCGGTCCTGCTATGGGCTGAAACTTTTGTTAATGGTGGAGGAGGGGAACACTATGCAATATTTTCAGTTTTAGCATTTATATTCGCTGTTGACTGTAACTACGCTCAAACTGTTAATGCTATCTTATTTTAATAAACAACACTGTCATATGCAAAACTAGGGTGGCACTTGGGGTGGCAAGGGATCATTTTAGGGTGGCACTTGCCACCCCATGCCACCCTTCTAGATCCGCCCCTGGTTGGTGAATAAATATGAAATGGCGATATTAAACATCAGCACAAGTGAACAAAGGATTTGGGTTTTTCCCTTAAACCTGCAACAACACATTTTATAAATCTGTTTTTTTTCTGCAGATCAGGTCATTGTGTTCTCATCACAAGACATCGATTGTCAGACATCACCTGTGGAAGCACATCAGTGATGCACTGGCTGCAGCGATAACAGCTGCTGATCGATTTGAGTTTGTGTATTTCCTTTTACAGCCATACTTGTTTAATGGGAGTTACAATATCCTCTTACTAATAAAAGCCCGTACATCACAGAAAATAAATCATAAGCCCTCGGTAACTTTGCCAAACCAACACTTGTGCAGAGCAGGCTGACTGTCCGTACTGAGCAGCTGCACAGGACCGTGACATGGAAAGAGTGTCCACCTGAGAAATGTGCAGGTTTCCTACAACATCCACTGGAAAATATGACGTACGATTGTTTGGCTGCAGAGTGTGCCAGCTCATCCCTAACTCAGCTGTTAGCTGCTGAGTCTGGTGAGATTTAGCTGATGATGAACCACAGCACCATAGTGAACACAGTACAGTCAGGTTCATTCACTTCAGTTTTATTTACACAGCACCAAATCACAACAGTCGCCTCAAGGTGCTTTATGATGTAAGGTAGACCCTACAATAATAGATACAGAGAAAAACCCAACAATCATATGACCCCCTATTAGCAAGCACTTTGGTGACTGTGGGAAGGAAAAACTCCCTTTGAAGAGGAAGAAGTTTTACCAGTAAGGTAAAACTTCGACAATTCTGTAAAGATTGTTTTTTATCATTTTTAGGTCACATTTAAAAACATTCATGTCAAAGGTCAGGCACCTAAGAAGGGAGGTGCAGTGGCTGAGTCAATGTAGGACCAGCTCACATGTACTTTATTATGTTAACATCATCGTGTAATTTCAGCCGTTTTATTTCATGAATGACACCGTAAGCTTGAGCTCAACATTTTTGCTTCATTTAACACATTAAAATAACATTTTCACATGAAACTCGGGCCTGATTACTATTTACAAACAGTGTCAGTGGTTTATCTTTGATGGATCTTAGTTTTGAACAGGCCTTTTTACTGCATGAACTACATTAGAAACTGGATCCCATCAAACATACAACAAAAGACAATGCAAGAAAAACTTTGACGTGCAAAATGAAACAAATCCAGGAGAAAAACATAAATATTACCCAGAATGCCGTTTGGTTGTATCTGCACTTTTACAGGACCGGGTTCGATTGCAAACACACACACACACAATGAAACCGTCCACACACCCCTGCATCCTAGCCTAGTGTATTTACAAAAAGAGGAGTATAATAATGTAACTGTCATACATAAAAGCCATATATATGTATGTGCTTAGTTTGTCAAATACGTGAAACTAGACTTTGAACATACGTTTCTCTTTCAGTTCCAATATTGTGCCAAAGGTCATGCTGAGTGCAGAGAAGCACAGAGTCACTTCAGTGGACTTGACATGTTTGGTCCTTTTAGCTGTGCAGATTTGTGTTGCAGGAATAAATGGAGGTGTAGCTGTGCACGTCTGCAGAAGGAGTTCTCTGTTCTCTGCTAACATCGCTGGACTACAGTTCTCCTCTTCCATCTACATTCCTCACCTCATTTGTCCCTCCTGTGCTGTTCCACGTGCCTCGGAGAAACAACCACGCCACCTCCCTCCCCGCGCCTTTTGAAGGAGTAAACCAAACCGTTGAGCTTAACGCATTTCTAATGAGCCAACAGTTGGAGCCTGGAGATTAGTCATCGTACAAGCACACCGACGATCGCGTTCGCCGAGATGAACCATGTATCATCTCGGCGGCGCCGTCGGTGCCTCGGCTGAAGCGCCGCGAATGAAAAAGCTGCTCCATTCCAAATGATTAACTTACTTTTGCTGATGTCATAAAAATCTAAAAATCAGTGTTTGTTTGGCTGCTGGCTTCATAAAGAAGCGGTTCAAAGGATTTAGCAGGGACTCACTTCTTGTTTGAGGAGGCAGTTCTTCAATTACTGTTTGACAGGTGGCATTGTCTTTAGATATGCTGTCATATTCATATGAATAAGCCTGGATGGCATCATCCATTCAGCAGTGACAGATAAAAGAAGAACACAAAGTGCCTGACAGGTGCTAAGAAGGCCCTTCTAAGTCACTGCTGAATACAAAGAAGGTATTCTCTGTATTGTCTTTGCTGCTCGGTGTCTCATTAGCTCCTAGCTTTTGATCTGCAGAGCTGCCATGTCTAAAGAAGTGTCCACCCATTTCCAGTAAGTGGACAAGTCATTACGGCTGTCTCTCTCAACTGATCGCTTAATTTGATAACTGCAGAGATGAAAGTGGGTCCAGGCAGGAGGTGACAGTATGCCTTTATTTGCCAAGGACAGGCTACTAATTTCCAGCCTTGCGGCAAAGCCTTTTAACAACACTCCTTTAACACCTGTTCACTTCCTCGCATGTTCAGACGAGACGCTCAGGCGCTGAACACCACGTTCAGCGCCGCTTATGACTCGTTCAGGCTTTAACCCTGTAATGCCCTTTGCATCATATTTGATACGTGAGTTTCTGACACCTCTATCTCATCAACATAGAATAGAATAGAATTCAACTTTATTGTCATTGTACATGTCACAGGTTCAAGGCAACGAAATGCAGTGATGATCATCAACATGATCAATACTTGTCATAATTTCAACATGTTATGGACAAAACTCTTTTTTTCTAAAATTAACATTGTTTTAACAAAAAGTTGCCAAAAACCCATATTTGATACAAAAAATCTATAATAAATATATAATAAATATATAATAAAAATATCATACACAACATGATATAGCAAAAAAAATTGTAGATTTTGTTATAAGGTTAGTAAAACTCTCAGTAAAAATCAGAATCTTCTGGCTAATTTTTGAGGTGTTGGGTTTGACAGGGTTAAAATGAGAGTCTCCATTAATAACAAGAGGAAGACGTGCATATTATGATTATTATTATTGTTGTTGTTGTTGTTGTTGTTGTTGTTTCTATAAAATGAAAACTGAAATCTGAAATGAAACAGATGGAATGACTTCTTCTGTGCCTCGTCTATATCTGTGAGGAATCCCTGCACACACACACACACACACACACACCTGTACACACACACCTGTACACACACACACACACACACCTGTACACACACGCACCTGTACACACACACACCTGTACACACACACCTGTACACACACACATGCTCACACACACACACACACACACACACATGCTCACACACACACACACCTGTACACAAACACACACACACACCTGTACACACACACACACACACACACACACACACATGCTCACACACACACACACACACCTGTACACAAACACACACACACACACACCTGTACACAAACACACACACCTGTACACACACACACACACACACATCATTCAAAAACACTGGACGTCAGATTTTGCTGCCTGTAAATTCTGACACAATAATTACAAATCTGATTGTATTTTGTGTGTATTTATGTCGAGGTTGCGTTTAAGTTCAACAAAAACATATAACCAACATTAAATAAAACAATGAAGGGATTTAAAAAAGGATTAACACACTGAGGTGTAAAATGTAAGTCTATTCATTTAAATTGGTTTTACTGCATGTTACCAAAGCAGCTATATGAACATGTATTCAACACTTTGTGTATTTAAGAGTTCAGGCCTGAACCAACCCAGGACACACCAGTGAAAGCAGACCGTCCACACAATCATTTTTAGGAACATGAATGATATTTATACAAACAGATAAAAATGATGCACTATAAATTATGTGTGGGCTAAATGTTACTGATGATTCTTTATGATTATAGATGGTTTAAATATGACTTTAACTTAAGAATTTTAAGCATCGCAACACAACACAAATGGAAAACAGTGTGTTTACATTTTACTTCTTGGTCACTAATAATTAAAAACACATCATTCATGAAAGAAGTGCAAACACGCGTATACACAAAGACAATGCAGAGTCCAATTCAAGGCAAACACAGCACACATCTGTCTCACAACTGCTACAAATGCAACAAAACCTGCAACGTGAAGCATTTTAGCCGTTTTACCCTTGAAATAAAAGGGAGAACTATTTATTTAACCAGGCAGCCCACAGCAGGCTCCTCCTTCAAAGTGCATTTTATTTGTGCCTGAATATTCACAGCGCTGTCTCCTCACCTCCACACAGGCCATCTACAGCTGCCTCCAAATGAGCCCGGTGACCTGCAGAGTGAAGCCCGGACAGCCAGCATTATCCACCTGCAGCAGATCCCTGTCCAAAGTGACGTGCCACTCCTAATTTGATTGGCATATTCTATTTATTGCCATGCAGCCGAGTGTTTCTCTACTATTTCTTTCAGATTGGACCAATAAGAATAAAGAGGAGAAGCTCCCCCTGCAGTGTGGGTGATGTCACCAACACCCAAAAGACTTGATGTTAAAGTGGAGGAGACGGAGAATGTGGTGAAAGAGACAATTTAAGGGGTGCCATTCCAATTTTTAGGGCCTCTGCATTAACCTTGGTGGTGTATTTGTTTGGCGTTAGCAGGTAAGTGACCCGAGCACAGGTATCAACACGTCTGCAAGCAAATGACACGTTTAAACATTTGGAGCAATTAACCATCAGTCTGAAAAAGGTGAATACGCTGAGACTGAACCTCTTTTTCCCTTCAAATCACAAATCATAATGCACCGTTGAATCTCGACTCCGTTTCCTCCCACAAAATTGATTTGTAGGATTTTGGATTGAAAGCCTTCCTGTAGTTGTCGCTGCTGGAGGACGGGAACAAATGTTTGATTCTTCTTTCGTTTTCTTTTTTCCCCTCAACTCTGACATCGCTTCTCTCAGTGGCAGCATATCGCCGCCTGAATCTTTCCATCCACATCAGGGGAGCAGAGCTGTGACTACTGGGATTAGGCTAATCACACATTCACCCAGGAGGCTGCGCATACAGGAGATCCTGCGTGAGGCATGACCTTATTTCTAATGTATTTCCATTGCCTTTCTTTTTACTTGCCGGCGCGACTAAGAGGGGCTAATACGCCACCATTTCGCTATTCCCTGTTTTATCTGCTGAGACCAGGCTGTGGATGGGAACTTTAATATTTCTTATTGACGTGATAAATCGTTAGGGGTTTTTCACGTTAGCGTAAATGCCCCTTAGCTGCTGCATCAATGCAAGGTGAGAGGTGTGCAGCTGCAATTAAAGCACCACTTTGTTAAATCACACCTAAAATTATTTCGATGTAAAAGTTGGTGAAAACATACGACCGCTGTCCTGTACGTGTGTACGTAACAGTATTTCACTTTGATTGGAGCTGATACACAGGAATGAATAATTACATTTAAAGCATCAAATATGACATCAATGTAAAAATGCTGATATTAGAAATAAATCCAAACTGATTTTTTTATTTATCGTGTGGCTGATCAAGGCCAGCTTTCAGGCTGGGATATAAATAGTATGTAGGTGATGTTTGTGTGGTCCAATTTTGAAAAATGTACAAAATATACAAATAATATAAAACTATTTGCTCCCTGTGATATTTATATATTTTATTTAGGCAGCATTTAGAAAGCAGAAAATGTAAAGAAAGGCATATTTTAATTAATTTTTTAAAAACTGTGTTCAGGCTGTGAACCCCAGGATGGCTGAAGTTTACACTGTGAATTTTTTCTTAAATCCTGGCTCGCTGCACTTCAAAACTAATTTTTCACTGAAATATTCACTTTTCTTTAATCACTGAAAATATGCATGCAGAGAGCACAAATGCAAAAATATAAATTCTAATGTCTCTGGAGCTCAGTGGGTGTATTTTCTTCCCATTTCATCCAATGTCGACCCCCAGTTTAGAAACAAAAGATGTTAAAGAAGAGGGGGGGAGAGGGGGATGGGGGGGGCACAGGTCCATCAAACTCAAATAAGAAACATTTAAACCCCCCACACCTCCCACTCCTTCTCCCTCCCTCCTTCCTTCCTTCCTTCCTTCCTTTCTCCTGCTCCATTCTAAATCAACACTCGTAATTTATGAAATGTAACTCTGCCCTCCACTGGCACGAAGAAGGTGCACACACATACAGAGCACAGGCTCTCCTCTAGTAGATCAGACTATTCAGGAAAACAGCGTGTGTGTGTGTGCGTGTGTGTGTGTGTGTGTGTGAGACAAAACGTGTGTTCTGGAAAAACAAGTTTAAGAAGTAGGTGATTTGTAATTTGGCCCTAGTGAAAATTACAATTATCCAGCAGACTTTTCCCCCTATTAGGCATGATTGCTTGTCTTTAATTTAGCTGCGATTCAGTGGCATAATAAGCATAATAATAAACATTTATGTAACACTCAAATTAAATGTAGTCGATGAATATTTTGGCTGTTTGGAAAATGCAGCTAATAGCACGAGGGTGGTGAGGCTCGCTGAGGGTGCAGAATTCATTCAACACTTACACTTGTGTGTGTGTGTGTGTCTGTGTGTGTGTGTGTGTGTCTGTGTGCGTCTGTGTGTGTCTGTGTGCGTGCGTGCGTGCGTGTGTGTGTGTGTGCGTGTGTGTGTGTAAGACAAAGTGACAGGTTGAGAAACTGATCCCCAGAGTTCACCAAAGGATCTCTGTCTTCCAGGTGGGCTGAGGGTCTAAACCTCACCCATCCAGCTATTTTTATGGATGCCTGTTAGACTGCTCATGTATGTATACCCCCCTACCCCCACCCCCAGCCAAAAACTTTCCACAACCACCCACCGCAGGATGCCAATAGAGCCATTGTCACCCCAGGTGATAGCAGGAGCACTGGGGAGGGTTTGGAAGGTGGGGAAGGGAAGCAGTCCCTCTCCTCTGAGAGCTGGGAAACAGCACCTCCCCCACCCACAGACACATCTGCCCCCTCCCAACACCCGCCAACCAGTTCAGTTGAATGGGTGAAGCCACAAAGTTAGACATTAGAGGGAATCAAGGTGACTGTCAGCAAAGTATTCAGTTGAGTCAATAATTAGGTATGCTTTGGATTGCACTTTAAATTGAATATAGAGAGTTAAATAACGAGCTGTATATAAAATTCAATTATATTACATTTTAACAGTCGTCTCATCATATTGTAACGCAGAGACCCTACAATAATACAGACAAAACCCCAACAATGATGAGCCCCTGTGATAAAGCGCGTCAGCAACAGTGGGAAGGAAACTCCCCTTTAACGGGAAGAAACCTTCAGAGCCAGGCTCAGGGAGGGGCGGGGCCATCTGCTGCAGCCAGTTGGGGGCAAGAGGAGAAAGTCAGGACAAAAGCTGTGGACGAGATCCAGAGATTCATGATAATTACTTATTAAACTCAAACTGGTGTATAAACAGTAAATAAACACTCAGCATAAAAAACTCTATTGCAGTGTAACTAGTGCAGGATCCAGGGTCACCTGATCAGCCCTAACTACATGTTTTAACATAAAGGAACAATTCCAGCTTTTACATTTTAAAGCTTTTATTATTTGAGCTTTTTGACATTTAACTGACCCCGATGAAGGCCGCACCACCAAAACACACTGGTCACTTAATAAAGCTGTTCCCTTTAAGTGTCTTCACGTCAGCAGTCAGGGCGCCCCAGGGCAGCTGTGGCTACAATGTAGCTTGCTATCGCCAGTGTGTGAATGGGTGAATGACTGAATGTAGTGTAAAGCGCTTTGGGGTCCTATGGACTAGAAAAGCGCTATACAAATGCAGGCCATTTACCATTTACCATCATGTTTTCTTACTTTACTCATATTATTACAGGGAGTGCAGAATTATTAGGCAAGTTGTATTTTTGAGGGATAATTTTATTATTGAACAACAACCATGTTCTCAATGAACCCAAAAAACTCATTAATATCAAAGCTGAATGTTTTTGGAAGTAGTTTTTAGTTTGTTTTTAGTTTTAGCTATTTTAGGGGGATATCTGTGTGTGCAGGTGACTATTACTGTGCAGAATTATTAGGCAACTTAACAAAAAACAAATATATACCCATTTCAATGATTTATTTTTACCAGTGACACCAATATAACATCTCCACATTCACAAATATACATTTCTGACATTCAAAAACAAAACAAAAACAAATCAGCGACCAATATAGCCACCTTTCTTTGCAAGGACACTCAAAAGCCTGCCATCCATGGATTCTGTCAGTGTTTTGATCTGTTCACCATCAACATTGCGTGCAGCAGCAACCACAGCCTCCCAGACACTGTTCAGAGAGGTGTACTGTTTTCCCTCCTTGTAAATCTCACATTTGATGATGGACCACAGGTTCTCAATGGGGTTCAGATCAGGTGAACAAGGAGGCCATGTCATTAGTTTTTCTTCTTTTATACCCTTTCTTGCCAGCCACGCTGTGGAGTACTTGGACGCGTGTGATGGAGCATTGTCCTGCATGAAAATCATGTTTTTCTTGAAGGATGCAGACTTCTTCCTGTACCACTGCTTGAAGAAGGTGTCTTCCAGAAACTGGCAGTAGGACTGGGAGTTGAGCTTGACTCCATCCTCAACCCGAAAAGGCCCCACAAGCTCATCTTTGATGATACCAGCCCAAACCAGTACTCCACCTCCACCTTGCTGGCGTCTGAGTCGGACTGGAGCTCTCTGCCCTTTACCAATCCAGCCACGGGCCCATCCATCTGGCCCATCAAGACTCACTCTCATTTCATCAGTCCATAAAACCTTAGAAAAACCAGTCTTGAGATATTTCTTGGCCCAGTCTTGACGTTTCAGCTTGTGTGTCTTGTTCAGTGGTGGTCGTCTTTCAGCCTTTCTTACCTTGGCCATGTCTCTGAGTATTGCACACCTTGTGCTTTTGGGCACTCCAGTGATGTTGCAGCTCTGAAATATGGCCAAACTGGTGGCAAGTGGCATCTTGGCAGCTGCACGCTTGACTTTTCTCAGTTCATGGGCAGTTATTTTGCGCCTTGGTTTTTCCACACGCTTCTTGCGACCCTGTTGACTATTTTGAATGAAACGCTTGATTGTTCGATGATCACGCTTCAGAAGCTTTGCAATTTTGAGACTGCTGCATCCCTCTGCAAGATATCTCACTATTTTTGACTTTTCTGAGCCTGTCAAGTCCTTCTTTTGACCCATTTTGCCAAAGGAAAGGAAGTTGCCTAATAATTATGCACACCTGATATAGGGTGTTGATGTCATTAGACCACACCCCTTCTCATTACAGAGATGCACATCACCTAATATGCTTAATTGGTAGTAGGCTTTCGAGCCTATACAGCTTGGAGTAAGACAACATGCATGAAGAGGATGATGTGGACAAAATACTCATTTGCCTAATAATTCTGCACTCCCTGTATTATTGAGTGTATATTTAGTGAATATGTTTTGGTTTGAATCATTTTGGATAAGCCTAACATGAAAGTTGATTTTACTTTGAATTCATCTTTGAGTTCTTCCACCTGAAATATGCGTCAGCAGGAAATCTGCAGCCTAACATAATGAGAAACTGTGACACAGCCCCCAACCACATGGCTGATGTGGAGGGTTGCAGCGTGCAGGGTTAAGATGGGCTTTTTGCCCATTTTTGCCTTAAACACTTCCCTTGGTTAGGTGACTTTATTTAAGAAGGCATCACTAATTCTTTTACTGTTCTCAGAAACTGACAAAAATACGTGATGATGAAATCCAACTTGTGCTGAACTGAAGTCTGAGCTACCAACTCACCTACAACACCTGAACCGGCGTGAGCTTCATGATGTGTGGTCCGATTGGTTAGCAAGGAGGACTGATAGACTTAATATGTTACATTCCAGGAGTCCAAAATAATGGAGCACAGAGCAAATAAAGAGGGTGTGGCCAGCACAGAGAATGTGGTCATTTTCAAAATAAAAGCTCTCCTACAGATCCCAGTTTGAAACCACGTCAGAGACACAATGTAACTAATTTCTTTCTCCTACAAAGTAACACACACACACACACAGGAGTACATGTACCGGCATTACATATTTAAAATACAAAATATGAGTAACTGTATTCCGTTACAGTTACCGTTTAAAAAGTTGGTTTTTAGAATACAGTTACTTTGTTGAAATAAATGGATTACACGGCGGTCTTTTCCTGTTTCATATGTTCGGCTATGCTCTCTCTGTTTTTGGTAATTCCACCCAAACAAAACACACATTAAGAGGCTTTAATGTCTGTGTCTCAATCTCGCGGCCCATGTCACCTCTACTTGCGGCGTGAAGAAATATTTTTAAAAATTATTCACAAAACTGATTTAATATGAAGGCAATAGGCAGAGTGTTACAGGCATCGCCCTAAAGCATGTAGCCTGATGGGCAGTGTAGTCCGTGCTGCAGGGAGGATGGACTGCTGTACCCGTTATGTGTCTGTGAGCGCGGGAGGGAGAGAAAGGAAAAGTACGAGCTGTCACCGAGCAGAAACGAGAGCTGGAAGCATGTAAATATAATAATAACCACTGCAGCCAAGAAGAGAGCCTGACGAGCCCAGTTGTAAGTAAGCTATTAAAACTCGACTGTACGCTGTGTTCGTGTTTTCCTCTGAAACAATAAGCTCCGTTGCAGCAGCCTTTCAACGCCTCTCTCTGTCTCTTGCTAGCAAAGTTGACCCAGACAACAAAGTAAAGCTAGTTTTCAGCTACGAGCCCGACACGAACCCGACGTATTAGCCAGAGGTCCCTTTACTACGGTTCAGAGCCGCGGACCTGTTTTATATACGCGTGGAATAGTTTTCTATACGAGATCACTGCAAAAAGTGCAGCCTTACCTAATGTCCACCTACTGTTACTCATTTATATTAAGATTTAAACATCTAGTTGGTGTTGGTATGGAGAGTAACCTTCAGTAATAGTAATAAATCGCACAGCAATAGGACATTCATGTAGTTGTAAACAGCATGATAATATATTAAGTAATCCAGAGTATTCAGAATACGTTACTCTCATTGAGTAACATAACAGAATACGTTACAAAATACATTTTGGGGCATGTAATCTGTAATCTGTAGTGGAATACATTTTAAAAGTAACCTTCCCAACACTGGTTGTGCGGCACTGCCAGTAGAGAAATAGAAAAGCTCATTTGCAGTGGGTGCCAGGAAGCGGCGGGTAATTAGATGTGAAGGAGGAATTTTCTTTTACTAACTTGGGTGCACTGGAAATGAAGACACCTGCATCTCCAACTGGAAAAGTGCAGCTCGAAGCATTTGTCATTTTTAATCTTATGTTTCCAGTGGGACGAATGGACGTCTGCAGATCACAGAGACACACACTCTGACTGTGTGTTTGACCACTGTGTCTTTGTGGCTGTGATCATAATGATGGTAAAGTCTGACAAGTATAAATGATGTGTATAACTACACGGTGTTATTTTCTTCAGGATCTTCTGCAGACCTCTAACCACACTTAATATGTAGCAGAGATATTGACGGGGATGAGTCTGCTTCCTGTGGTGTGAAGGTCAATTTATAGCAAGAAGTCACGTCGTAGTGGTCACAGCTCCCACAGCACAGACACACCATCCTCCTTCAGCAGGACATGAAATCAGTTGGTTCTTTTGTTTGTTGTTGTTTTCTTTGTTGTTGGGGGGCTCACTATGATAGTGCGAGTAGGTGGCATATTAAAAAAACACATTAATATCTGAAGTCAAAATATTTCATAATATTGCTTCAATACAATAAACATTCATATTGAAAACATTGTGATTCTGATTTATGTTAAATATATCTCCCTATCCAAAAGAAGCTACCACTGAAAGGAGGTCGTTGTTACTGTGCAGCTTTTTCTGATCATTGTAATGAAGAAGACATTTAAAATCTCATGTCCAAGTTAAAACAACCAAATTAGCCCCTCTACTGGCAACTTGGGCCCTCCTACAAAATAACTTCATCTCCATGTACTTTCATGTCAATACGTTGAACTGAAAAGCTGGAAAAAGTGTGTTGATTCTGTAGCAGATCAGTAAACATCTTCCTGTTTTCCTAAAAGTCTGCATTTTTCTTAGCGATCTTGGACAACTTTAATAAAATGCAACAAAGTAAAATAATAATAGTAATAGTATAGCACCCATATTTAAAGAATAAAAAGCACAAATGAGCATTTCTCTGGGAAACTGTCTCAGGGTTGCATCAGCCAGCCATGATTGGATCCCCTCACATTTCAAATTTCCAAGCCTTTGTCAGCTGAAAAGTTCAGATCTCTCCAATGTGAAGTCTTGAAAGGTGAGGCGAGGATGGGTCAAAATAGTCAACAAATACCTGCCACGGTGGCTGGAAATGTGGCACATTTCACACCACGCAAATTCAAGGCTGGCTTTCTGCACAGGCAAGCACTCCTGCACATCCTGACCGCCCCCCACCCTCCCCCCCACCCCACCTCAACCCATTTTATCTTATCTTTGGTTTGCTCTGAAGTTCAACATATAGACAGAGACCCTATCAAAACATCAAAACCAGAAAAGAAGAGAGAGGGAAGCAGGTAGAGATGAAGAAATGCTAAAAGCACTCTATGTTAGTGCTGAAACAATCCAATTACAATGCCGATCAAACTTAGCTTCACAGGTTATAGCTTCTAATTGCCTGACAAAAAATTGACACTTCAGTCGCAACAGTGTAATATAATAGGGGCCAAATTAAATTTGATCGAGGGGCAGAAAACGATGCTATCACTCAGCAGTGCGGAAAAAAGGAGATCAACTAGCATGATATAATGGATCAAAAATGAAAATTATTCATTAATCGCATTGGGTTTTCCAATAATGGAAATGACACAGTTCAGACGTCTTCCTAAAAACACTATTAATTAAAGGGATGATAGATCTAACAAGGCATGGAGCCCAGAGAAATCACTCCACCTCTTCTTTCCTCTTCTTCTCTTCCTCTCTCTGTTACTTTACATCGCTCTCTCGTCTCTCTGACTCTCTCATCTATTTAATACGTTTGCTTTGCTCTTTCTGTAGGTGACTGCAGCGGGTGAGTTTGTACATCCTTTCTAAATCAGAAGCATCAGCTTCAGGATGTTGTGGTGACCCATGATTTTAGGTAGCTTGCCCCTGCTGTTCTACAGAGGTTCCTTCTATACGTGTGATTGTCATTGCTAAACAACAGAAGGTAGCAGAACTCAAGCATGACTCTACAAATATACAGTCTGATGGTTTACCACATGGACTTGCATAAATGCAAGAGGCTGCCTACATAAGGTGACTTTAAGTAATTCACATGAATCAAATGTCATCTTTCTGTTGACACTGGGCAGGTATATGTGCAATTTATGACATTTAAAATTCTACCACCAACTAAGATGCATGAGCTAACCGGACTCCCAGGACTTTACAGTCTCTCAGAATCAGCAGCAATGAAGGCCAGACCAATGATCCTGATACCTGAGCTAGTTTTCCTTTTGATTTTAGCTGCTCAAGCCAATTTTTGCTTGATTAGTACTGGAAATAATGTGTCACAGATCTTGTCTGCTTGAGTTCTGCAGGTGTGGAAAACTAGGTCACACTCATATATTACACATATTACTATCACATTTCTGTTTTTCACAGGTAAGCTTTAGTCAGTCAAAAGCAAAAGTAACACTTTGTCTTTGAAGACGTAGAAATAACAAACCTCAGGGTCCATTTGGAAACTGTTTCATCACTTCACATTATTTTTTTCAGCAGATGTCATGAATTGTTAAAGAGTTCTGGTTCTTTCTATGACTTTAAAGACTTGTCATCCATGATTTTCACATGGTATTACCAAACACTCCAGAATGGTCCTTAAGGTGGAATTGTTTTGTAGTGTGTTGTTTTTGAGTGTAGCTCAGCTTTGAAGCTCAAAGACGTGGCCTTGATGCTCAGGTGGGAACGACTGTGTTCAAGTGTCCATGTAGAACTCGTCTCTGTCCTCTGTTCTAAATGAAAGAGACTCTGAGTTTGAGTGCCTCTGAGCCAGGCAGCTTCCTCTGCTCCTTTTGGGAGAGGTATTTTGCCTTTATCCCGTGGCCCTTGAACAACCTCACCATCCACGCACGAACACTGCTCCACACACACAGTGACACTGGATGTCCAGGACTAGGCAGCAGGCTTTATTTAATCTGTTTTCCTCAGCGTTAATTGGGTCAAAGCTTCCTTCTCTGCCTTCTTGATGTGCAAATGAATGTGGCATCGAGGGACTCCCGCCCATCACTCCACAGGCACATTTACAGGACACCTCAGGGTGCCGGGCCGCCGTCTGTGACCTGTATATGGCAGATGAAGGAGGGGCAAGGGGGCGTAAGGTTGTCAGTACCAACCTGGATCAGAGAGACTGAAGCGATGGAAAAAAAATCCCCCAGTTAATTATTGCAGTGGAAGCCTGGAGGCCATACATGTCAGCCTCACTTCTAATGAAGTTTACCTTCACAGTCCTGCAATACTGGAGTTTCTATGATATTTAATAATGTATGTGGCAGATCAGACACGTGTATGAGAAAAGGTCAGAAAGAATAACCACACGTAAGCACTGCGAACAACCTCGATGCATCATTCTGTTGTGACCGACTTTGTAACGCTTCCGCTAATGTGACGCGTTTCGTGATGTTTCCACGCTGCTCGTTAGCTCAAACTAAACAGCTTTGATTTACAAATGAAGACGATAAAGTGATATTTAACAAGCACAGGAGAACTTCCATCAATAAACAATAAACATCAAAATTTAAACCTGTTTGTAATTCTATTGGAGTCTTTGGTCATTAATAAAAACATCAATTTGACCACATGGGGCAACACTTTACAGCCTACAAAAATAAAATGAGTTCAGAACAAAATCGACTGCTGACTGAGGTTAAAATGAGGAATTAACACTTCTAGTTTAGATTAACCATTAAGATGTCAGCTCAATGTCAATAATTATGGGCTTTAAATTAATTTAATTAACAACAAATATCTTTAAACCATTTTTCTTTGGTGTCATATTAAATATAGCCTTTTTTTAATCTGCAGGACCCCAGGGCTCAGGATTCAAACTCCTCCAAATGTTTGTTTCCCTGGATTCTCTTCTTACTCTTAGAGTGAGTGACAGGAGCTTTCTCTGATATGAGATACATAATGTTTTATTTAACAACAGTCTGGAAACATGTGGGAACTGAAATCAGCTGCTGGAATTTTGGGAGGAGAATAGCACGTATCACTTCCTGTTCCTGTTGCAGTGTACAGTGGTGTTTTTTATGGTTTAATATCGATTAATTACAAATTTTTCATAGTGTAACTTACACACAGTCAATCAGAGTCATGTGTAAATTGCATCCACTTATTGCACCTTTTGGGATATGCTAGCTTAGCGTGCTATTAGCTGTTAGTAACTAGCAGCATGGCTTGCCGTTAAACTCGTTAGCACCTCCCTGCTCAATGCACAAATGTTTAGTTCCTTACCTTACTAGCCTCACTAATGATGACATGTGCTCCTTCAGCTGCTGCCTGTCCCGGAAATGATGTCGTCAAAATGACCCCCTGGGCAGTTCCAGTGCTAACTACACTTGTCTAAACTGGTCATCCTGGAATCTGCATATACTTAGAAATGGCTCCAAGAGACCTCCCCACCTTGTGTAAATATGCTGTTGTGCTTTTTAGATCTTCCTTCATCTACTTTCCTATTACTCTGAGTATCCAGTGAGTGCTGCCAAAAAAAAAGACTACAGTTCTAGTAACTCGTGCTCAGTAATAAGAAGTTAGATCTTTTCAAGTTTAAAGAACCTGTAGAAGCTTTGCTACTTATTCAAAGATCAATGTAAGTGTGTGTTATACACGTTATACTTGTGCTTTTGTGATTTTCTGTGCGTATACTCGAAAATCCAACATAAATTAAAACCTGAATTCTTTAAATTCATTAAAGATGTTTTTTCTTCAATCAAAAGAACAGTTCAAAGAAATCATTAAAAAACAAAATTCATTCTTGTCCATGAGTAAGAGTAGCCTATATGAGTATGAGTATATGTACACTTCAGGCCACTTCTACTGTGGAAAAAATCAGGTCTATGTTCATATCATTACAGTTTTTTATCTACAGTAGATCAGCTTTTGAAAGGTTTGGATCTAGATTAAGGTTTGATGTTTTACGAGCCTTCTCCTTTAATTCTTGTGAGGAGTCTACACATGGTGCAAAGACTTTCCATAGAATTACCATGTGAATATGAAGCAATCAAGGCCTATAAATTGAGTCCTTTTCTTTGATAACAACCTCACAGCTTGACTCTGAGAAAATCATTCTCTGGCTCACCATCAATGGACATAATTACATTGACCATAATCCTGCAGCAAAACAATTTATCATCAAACACAAAGCATAAAGGGCCCCTATACCCCAGGCTGGGAGCTACTGGCACCCTTCTAGTCATATAATTGGGTATCGATGGCCAACGATCTCCTTCATTTCGTCTTTTTCCACTTGGGCACACGCTGGAACGCCCAGACAACCCAATCACACACCCCGCTGGGAGGGCGGGGTCCCAGCACCCCAGAGAGAACCACCATGGACTGCCTCCTCCCATCCTCAGTTAATTGGATAAACTTCCCATGGAAAGTAAAGGAAAGGTGGATGGAAAAAAGCAAGCTGCAATTTCAGCAGTTCCCACAATTTAGGGGATCATTCCAGTTTCTCAAAACTTGCATTATTTTTTATAGTTGTGGCAAATCTTTCCATCAGAACAGAGCAGCAAACTAACGGGATGTTTTTACATTTGGGCTTAAATCAAGAAGCTCAAATCAAATGTAGATAAAGAGTTCTTCAAATCATTTGTATAAGCACATGCTGAAAAAAACCTTTCTAATCAAGACTCCTAAAGCTTTTTGGCCTTAATGCTTTTCTATTAGAGTATCTGGGTATAGGTGACATTTCTATATAACAGCCTGAACGCTGAGCCCAACCAGCAACCTGGTAAGTTGAAGAAAGTAATATGAAGCCAACAATGATCATTTCAAACATTGATGGATTATCATTATTATTGTTATAAACAGTTTCAGTCAGATTTTTGACCTGAAGCTGCTGACATCACTGCTCACATCACCCCTCCCTCCTTTCACCCCTCCCTCACTGTTTTGTCAGGGCTCACATGCAGGGTGTAAAGTTCAACAGGTTCATTTACAGGAAGTCAGAATTCAAACACAAGGCACCAGATCATGAAGCACTGGGGTCCAGGGAGGCAGGGATATCCACTGGTACAAAACCCACAAACTCACTCGCTCTGAAAGCTCACCAAACATAGGAGGCAGGAAACACACAGTAAGGAATCCACAGGGAAAACCAGCAGAGTAAAAACACAGAACAAGGAGCCAGGCTTCAAGTTCAACAGCAAACACTGCAGGCCAGCCGTTACCTTAGGTGGTGGTGGTAACGAGCTCATGAGGATCAGGTGCGATGCACATCACCAAGAGTGAATGTGCCCGACAAATACAAACACAGACAGAAGGCAGAGAAACAGACTCTGGACCGAGGGACCACGACACCTTTAGCATTTGGCAACTCTAAAGCCAGTGGCAAGAGGGAGGAGGACAGAGTCTCATGGCTGTTGGATCAAGAACTGTGGAGTCCAGCCTGGGGTCACCTTCAAGGCCAGGCATCAGAAATCAACCTGACGTGTTCACCCAAGCCTGCATAAGCCTGGGCACTCCAGCCAGTACCAGGACTTCTAGCTCTCCACCCGCTAGCATCTGCCGACCCCTTGCTCTCCTTCATCCCCAACTACCACCACTGCCCCTTCCCTCCAGTGCCAAGCCTCATTTTAACGGGTGGATTTGGAATGGATCAGTGGACGGGCTTCCAGGCTTCCAGGGCCTTACTTTGCAAGTCTTAAGGTGCCTTCTGGTATGTTAAGTATGATGCCAGGGAAAGAGCTTATACAACTGCTGTGTGTGTGTGTGTGTGTGTGTGTGTGTGTGTGTGTGTGTGTGTGTGTGTGTGTGTGTCTGGAGGACAGCATGCTTGTCACTGGAAGACGAGATTTCAATGACAGTGATGGGCCAAATCTTAAATTTCAGAGTCCAAATTGTTTTAACCATCTTCTGAATCTTAATAAAGCAAACTCACTATGAGTCCCTGTCGGTGCTATTAAACTGATCTTATTTTAAGATTAAATAAAAACATGCTATATTGCTTGTCTGTCATCTTAATTGCCACTTGTTTGAGTCATTTTTCATTAACTGAAATTGAAAGTTCATCCCTCGCTGCTTTCTGTGGCATAATTTTGCACAAAGCACTGAGGAATGAGGGAGAAGGAAACGTATCGGACAAGTGGCTCGTACAATGTAGTAAATTAATTGTTCAGTTATAACTTTACAAAGATAGTGCTTAAGGCTAAGTTGAAACTTGCCAAACACAAATAATTAAAAAATGCACAGAAACTGTTTATATTCATACAAACACAGCTGAAATGAAAGAAAGGAACACTGCAGGAAAGATTTTTTAATCAGAGTATTAAGTTAAACTTCTGGGATATTGATCAGCAAAGCAGTCCAACGTGTTTGGTGTTTGATTTGGTGCTAATAAAATTAACAAGTGCAGCAGAGAAAGAAATTCAGTTAAACAGCAGAAACATCAAGGCTCGAGGTGCTATAGTGCAAGGTAGACCCTACTACAATACAGAGAGAACAGATAACCCCACCAATCACACAACCCCCCCTCTGAGCAAGCACTTTGGCGACAGTGAAAAGGAAAAACTCCCTTTTAACAGGAAGAAACCTCCGGCAGAACCAGGCTCAGGGAGGGGCGGCCATCTGCTGTGATTGGTTGGGGTGAGAGAAGGAAGACGGGATAAAGACATGCTGTGGAAGAGAGACAGAGGTTAATAATGATTAAATACAGAGTGTTGTATAAAGAGAGAAACACATGTGACAGCACATGTAAAGTTTCCCCGTGAACATCTGAATCATTCAGAGACCCAGTGCTGCGGTCACATAAAACTAAATTCAAGCTCTTTCACATTAGTTTGACTTTGATACTGCTAAATATGACCTAAAGAACACCATCAAGCTCCGAGGCTGTTTTCTGCACAGCGTGACTTCACCACATTGTGGGGACACTGGCGAAGCCGTGTACCCTCTGAGACAAGAACTTCCTTCCTTAAGCCAGAACACTGAGGATGAATCATGTTTCTTACCTTAAACAAACAGCCAAGGCATAAAAGGAGTGGCTAAAGAAGAAGCATCTGAAGGTAATCGAGGGGCCTAGCTGCTCTGAGCTAACACCTTCAAGTCCCAAAGTCTGTCAGCTCACACATCCAAACCTCCTCTTTTTAAACTGCACTCTGTATCAACATCAGCCTATGTTTGGCCTGGTAGGCAAGAGTCATAATCAGTTAATGTTAAACACAGGAAACAACAATATTTTTGGAATAGTGATCATATTCATATAAGCAGGTTTACAGCACAAAACGTTTAATTAAGCAGAGAAATAAAACCAATATAACAGAATGCTCTGCAGAGCCATCAGTAAATGGGAGTGTAGCCACAGTCTTATTTAAAGTTGCTCTGCATATGGAAACATGTTCTCTCAGAATAATGACACACTAAAGTCTACATCGTCAAGGGCCTTTTATCTGTTACTCGAGTTATTTTCATCAGTTTCTTCTTAATGCTTTTCCCCCCTTTTGCTCCCAAATTCATTATTTTTTCAGCTAATCTCCACCGAGGATAAAAAAAAGAATTAAATCCTTCCAAACCACTTTTAGCCAAGTGTCTGAAAAAAACGCGATTGCCCCTGTTAAATGAATACTCGGTGCCAATAATCTATTGATATCTTCGCTGCTTCTTCAAAGTTGGTCTGACACCTGGGACGGCAGGAGGGAAAATTGCAAAAGATTTTCAGAAAAGAAACAGTTGAGGGCAAATTGAATTGCCATCTTGAACTTGCCTTTTAAGGATTAGTGGTTAATTGTAATTAGTCTGCTGCGTCCCCGGCCATCGCTGCAGCGTGGCTGTAAGTTGTCTGTGAGCCGGTGATAGAATACTCACCGCTCCCGCGCTCATAATTGGAAGCAGAAGAAGACGAACGGCAGAACAACACAGATTACCTTACACAGAAGAAGCTGGGGGCGGCAGCAGTGGAGTTTTGTTTTCTTCAACAGGTCTGACACTTCATAACATAACCCGCTTCAAAGAGTCTTTGTTTGTCGCCAACTGTTTGCCACGTCTTCCAGTCTGCCCTTTACAAGGCAGCGAGACAGGAAAGCGTATCAATTAAACTGATTTAGTATTGTTAAGTCGCTCGTCTCAGGAGGACGCATCTGACAGTAGACGTGTGGGAGTCGTGTTTGTACACGCGGGGATGAAATACAGTATGTGCTGTGTGTGTGTGTGTGTGTGTGTGTGTGTGTGTGTGCCTCCCAACTCTACATTTTTAGAACTGGCACTTTTTCTGTCATTTCCCAATAACACACTTCCTAAACATCACGGGTGACAGTACCATATGTTAACTGGAAAGACAAAAAAAGTCCAGTAAACTGAGTGGGGTTGTTAATTTGTTGCCATGACAACAGATAGCTGGAGACAAAGGCAAAACAGCTGAAACTCAAAGTTAATAAAAACAATCTTTCCTTTTATAGACGGAGCCTCAGAAACATAATGTAGCTCCATTAATCCCTGATGAGACTTTTGTCTTACTAAATCATTCACATATCATTTTACCTGAAATCATTTCTTTGTCTTCTACATGTTTATGCTTGATTTCTTGGTATGAAAATGTAAAAGTAGAACAGTTTAGTTGAATATGATGTTTGTGGGTGCTCTGAATGTTGACAGCTACATACTGACCACGCTGACGCGCCCACACAGCTGGTAGCTGGTTTAGGGCCACCATTATGGACTGTGGGAGGTTTCAGCCCAGACCCGTTGTGCTGTGGTGTGACACTAACTGTCTGAGTAGTACTCTTGGTGAAAAGCAAAGTGTTGAAGGCACTAAGAAAACATATGTATGTGTTTTTGTACATGAACAGAGAGAAGGCATTCGACTCCATGCTGCTGCCACGAACACCAGAGAGAGGAAACCTAAGCTGTCTGCATTGGATGTCTGCACCCCCTGATATCCACACACAGTTGTGTATCCAGGTCTTCAGAGGACATACAGTTATACTGCTGAGCTTCACCTGAACTACTACAGTATTTGCCTACTCGTCACACTAACCTTAAAGTAAAGTGATTTACATTGTTTTGTTCCTGTAAGGAGTGCAGATTATAACCAGGTTAGCAGATTTAAGTTAAGCACACACTCACAGACACACAAACACAATGCACTGCACCTGTGAATGTCTGTGCACAGACAGACTAACTCATAGATATACTCAGATATAACATAGCATTGATTGTGTCTGCATCTACGAAAGGAGACACAAACACACAAATGTGTGAAATCATGCATTCCCACCTCACTGTAAAAACACAATGCTTACACATATACTCAGTCAAATCTGAGGACAAACACAGATTACTCATCACACCCTCCACGACCACCTGAGGACGGACTGCTCTCAGTTTTGTCCAGTGGTTTTGGCTCTAAGTCACATATGTCACATATGGAAGTGAGGTTAAAAAAAGAGCCATCATTTAATGTCAGTGTGATGGAATCATGTGGACTCACTGACATTTGCTCTGTTTCCATCCATCCATTCGCATCCGCTTATCCTTTTCAGGGTCGCTGGAGCCTATCCCAGCTGTCATAGGGCGAGAGGCAGGCTACACCCTGGACAGTTCGCCAGTCTGTCGCAGGGCCAACACACAGGGACAGACAACCATTCGTGCTCACATTCACTCCCGCATTCACACCTATTTAGATTTTTCAATTAACCTATCCCCACAAACTGCATGTCGTTGGACTGTGGGAGGAGTCCGCAGTACCAGGGGTGAACATGCAAACTCCACACAGAAAGACCCCAGCCTGATGGTGGAACTGAACTCAGGACCTTCTTGCTGTGAGGCAACAGTGCTGACCACTGTGCCACCGTGCTCAGTTTCCTTTCACCAAGTTAAAGGAGCATCATTTTTACTCTGTACATTGTAGGATACTGTAGTTGTAGTTCTGTTCTCTTCAGAACCTGTTCCTATAAAACTATAGTTCATGCAACTTTTCTTTCTAGTAACAAGATTTTTCTTCTATTTTTCTCTATTTTTCGACAGCTTAGAGCAGAAGCAGACAAGAAGCACTTTATGAGACTGGATGAGTGCACTCTAACCACTTACCCACAAAGACACTCTAGATTTGTACGTTTTCTGTGGATAAGCACCAACAAAACTAAATATTAGTTCAAACAGGCCAAGAAGCCAAGTCTGTCCCATCATCCTGGTAAATAAGCTGACATTAATGCCAGAGTTTATTCTACAGTACAGTTCTGTTGTAACGTGTCACACATTAAATACTTAAAGGTCTAGTGGGGAAAAAACACCCTGGCACCTTCCCCAGCCTAATACAGGCTATCATTAAGCTAATGGGTAAGACAGTGACGTGATCTGTCCGACCCTGCACTGTAGCAGAGCATAAAGAAGTCGTCTAATGCTAACAAACTACACAGGACTCCCATGAGGAACGCTACCATGTGACCCACTGTGGTTTGACTCGAGTTTATATTACAGTTTTCTTCTTAATCACATCTCAAGCGTCCTTTCATTTAATATAAATACATTCTCAGTAAACTGCTGTATGATGACGTGGCTGTGTATATTTGTGTGGCTCATATATAGGCAGGAAATGTGTGTTTGGTCAGTTATTTTTGTTGTAACAGTGCTTGTTGGCACATGTCCATGCTGCTGATCCCTGCATACACTCCCATTAGGAGAAGAGCCCCCCCAGTCACAAAAACTGTGAAAACCTGGCCAGAAGGTGCATCACATCAGCTGCAGGACTGTTTTGAAAACACGGACTGGAGCGTGTTCGAACATCAGGACCTTGAAGAGCACACAACATCAGTGCTCTCATATATTAACTTCTGTGTCAACAGTGTCACTGTGGACAAACGTCTCCGGGTGTATTCCAACCAGAAACCCTGGATGACTAAAGAGGTCCAGGTCCTGCTGAAGCAACGTGACGCCGCTTTTAGATCCGGTGATGGTATGCAGTACAGTGCAGCCAGATCTGAGTTGAAAAGAGGCATCAGAGAGGCCAAGGCAGCGTACAAGAGAAGGATCGAAGACCACTTCAGCACCAACAACTCACGACAGGTATGGCAGGGAGTTCAGCACTTAACCAACTACAAACCTTGCAATACCACGTTGACTGAGGGTAACGTGGAGCTTGCGGAGGAGCTGAACCACTTCTTCGCACGCTTTGAGGTGAAGGGACCAGAGGCAGCAGCAGCAAAAACATCGGACAGCAGCAGCAGCCCAAGCCTCATAGTGCAGGAATATGAGGTGAGGCACACACTGAGGGCAGTGGACCCCAGGAAGGCCGCCGGACCAGATGGGGTAACCGCAAAGGTCCTAAAAGAGTGTGCAGACCAGCTGGCTGGGGTCTTCACTAAGATCTTTAACACTTCACCGTCCCAGTCCTGCATCCCGCCGTGCCTAAAGTCAGCCACAATTGTCCCACTGCCAAAGCGTACTAACATTAGCAGCCTCAACGACTACCGACCAGTTGCTCTAACACCTGTTATAATGAAGTGCTTCGAGAAACTGGTCCGACGTCACATCATGTCCTGCTTGCCACCCACACTCGACCCGCTCCAGTTCGCATACAGAGCTAACAGATCAACTGAAGATGCCATCGCTACAACGCTCCACATCACCATCTCTCACCTGGAAGTGCAGGGCCGTTACGCCAGGCTGCTCTTTGTTGACTTTAGCTCTGCTTTCAATACGATACTCCCGGACAGACTAATAGTTAAACTGCTGGAAATTGGACTTCCTTCTACCACCTGCTGCTGGATCAGAGACTTCCTCTCAGACCGTGTACAGAGAGTTAGAGTGGGGCCTCATCTTTCCTCAGCCCTCAGCCTCAACACCGGCTCTCCACAAGGCTGTGTACTGAGTCCCCTACTGTACACTCTGTACACACATGACTGTGTTAGTTCCCACCCAGACAACACAGTCATCAAGTTTGCAGATGATACCACTGTGGTGGGGCTCATCTCTGGGGGAGATGAGACGGCGTACAGAGCTGAAGTTCAGAGGCTGTCAGATTGGTGTGTAGATAACAACCTGGACCTCAATACCACCAAGACAAAAGAACTGGTAGTTGACTTCAGAAGGAGGAAGTCCGAGCTGCAGCCTGTCAGCATCAACGGGGAGTGCGTGGAAAGGGTATCCAGTTTCAGGTTTCTGGGTGTGCACATAGACACAGACCTCCAATGGAGCTCTAACACCTCTGCGGTCTTAAAGAAGGCCCAACAGCGTCTCCACTTTCTGAGAATCCTCAGAAAAATGGACCTGAAGAAGGAGCTGCTGACCGTCTTCTACCGCTGCTCCATTGAAAGTGTGCTGACATATTGCATCGGTGTGTGGTTCTCCAGCTGCACCACAGCACACAGAAAGGCACTCCAGAGGGTCATCAATATGGCCCAAAAAATCATTGGACATCCTCTTCCCTCCCTGAAGGACCTGTACAGCACTCGCTGTCTCAAGAGGGCACGCAGCATCCTATGGGACTGCACACACCCAGGACACCGGGTGTTTAAGCTGCTGCCGTCTGGCAGGAGGTTCAGGCTGCTGAGGTCCCGAACAAATAGACTCAAGGACAGCAATAGCCCTGATCAATGTAAATAGCTGACCTGACTGGCTACCTCCCTGGACTTTTTTAGGGGGGAGGTAACAATGTTTAAAACAATAACAATAATAATATTTATATTTATAACAAGGTGCAATAATAATTAATGTGCAATAATAACAGTGTGCAATACACATACACTTATTCTTCTTTTTATACTAAGTTAATATACTGTGTTGTGTTGTTTGTTGCGTTGTGGTGTGTCATATCGTGTCGTGTTGTGTTATATGTAGTGCCGACGTAGGACAGTTTTCCAGTTTCATTGTACTACTGTACTATGTATGACTGTGCAATGACAATAAAGAGTTATCTTATCTTATCTTATCTTATCTTATCTTATCACAAACTCTGTTGGAAAGCCTGTTTGTTTCAGCTTAAATGGACCCACATTTGTAAGGAAAGTACATTTGCTGGCTGAACATCAGAGTTGAGGATGTGGGTTCTTCTCTGCCGATGCAAAACCAAGTCACAATATTATTTGGAGCGAGCCATAGCACCATCTCCAAACTGAAGGACAGGTTGTGTATAATGGGGACATCAGAGACTGGTTTTCTTTGGTGTCCCAAGAAAACAACATCACAACAAGGCCATTTCAACACACTGTCAGCACTTAGGAGCATAGGCAGTCTTCTACAGATTTAACCCCACTCAACCCCACAGAGCTGGCTTATGAGAGACCCTCTCCAGAATGTGGCAGGTGTCAGGAAAAGCCCGCCTGCAGTCCTGACCTCCACGCCACTAAAACCTTGGGTATGGTGTTCATGCTAAAGTGACCAGCACAACCATACTGGTTAACTTAGGACAAATGCTGGTTGAGAAGGAGGTGCCAGGTTGCCGTGGTGTTAGTAGCCAGTTACCTGCCTCTCCACAACATGGAAGCTGCTCTCAAGCATTATAGCAACCAAGCTGAGTTGGCACATAAGTCAATATATGAGAACTGACCAGAAAGGCATTGAAAATAACACCACAGAGCCAAAGCACCTACTCGTTGAGAACAGCACATCAGGACTCTGTAGTAGTGTTTTCACTACTATAGTTCGTTTACTCGGTCCGAATCAGCTGACAGCTTTGTAAACTTTTCACTGTCTATGTTTGGTTTCTTTTCACACAGAGAGAAATTCAAGCAAATTCCAAACAACCCTAAATGCCTCACTACAAACCACATGAGAATACTCAGTCCCCTTATTGGCCAAGATGTATCTGGGGCACGAGCAACAAGAGAAAATACAGGAAGAAGGTGTGGTGTTCTGGACTACTGGAAACCATTTCACAGCTAACTGCTACCCGTACAGACCCCTGCACATTTATAGTGCCTTGCCACATCCCAGAATATAAAGCATACAGGAAGTTTCTTAGCTCAAACTTAGACCGTACACTTGGTAGTTGATTCAGATCCAGGCTGGTTCATGCTCACACCAGAAGGTTCTCATAGCGATAAGCCAGCTCATCGCTAAGAATGAGCATCAGCCACCTCCGGCACACTGATGATGTCACACTGTATGTCAGGAGTGAGCAAGACATGGATTCACTGATCCACCTCATCACAGTCTATGGTGAGGACATCAGGATATCATTTGAACTTTGAAGTGTGGCTGAAGTGTTGCGGTAATCTAACTAAAGGGGTGGAGCTACCAGAACGCTCAAGAGCACAATTACAGGACCACTAGAAGTACCGGGGTACCAGGCTAATGATAAAGACACATGAATGTCAGCCACAGCCAAATACCACCAGAAGGAAGACGTGTGCTGAGAAGCCAGCTGAGTGATGCCAATAAGATCCAAGCATTCAATGTGTACACGGTCATCAGACCCCCAACTGTAGTAACCAACTGGCCACAGGAAGAGATAGATGTCACTGATGTCTAGTCATGAAGACTAGACCCAATCAAGGATGAGCCAGAGCAAGAATGAGGAAGGTTCAACCCTCACCCAAGATGAGCTGCTCCAAGTATGCCTCGGGAAGGTAAAGACAAGCATGATGAAGAACACGAAGAGGAACAATCATGGATATTGATTGTTCTGGCGCCGGAAGTATGGCGCCGCTCCGAGCTGGCAGCCAGTATCAGCAGCTCCGACCTGACCGAGTCCTTTTTTTCTCTTTAATATATGTTTCTTTGTTGTTTTTGTTTTTCTATTGTGGACTGCTGTCCCCCACAATGGAGCTCAGAATTCTATGGACAATGGTATTCTTTATTACATTTTTTACGGCGTCTTTGTCCGGAGAGCGCGTGGAGGTCCAACCTCCCATTGTTTACAGCAGGGATCAGCTGTTAGCCCTCGGAGCCTCCGCTGCCCTGCCTACCGTCTAGCAAGCTAACATCCCCCGCAAGGTGAGGAGGAAGAGATGCGGTACTCGGGCCGGGACCGGTGTCGCAGATTCCATCTGTTATTATGGGGAATGTGAGATCTCTCCCCAATAAAGTAGACGAACTGGCGGCTCTTACCCAACATCAGGGGAGCTACAGGGAGTGCAGCCTGATGTGCTTCACAGAGTCGTGGCTAACTGCGCTAACTCCGGACTCACACGTAAACATGGATGGTTTTCATCTGATCCGGGCCGACAGAACAACGGAGAGTGGTAAGAAGAGAGGAGGGGATCTGGCTGTGTTTGTGAACGATAGATGGTGTAACTCTGGGCATTTATCTATCAAAGAGACGCTATGCTGTAAGGACATTGAGCTGCTAGCGGTTAGCATGAGACCGTACTATCTACTGCGAGAGTTTACACACGTGATTATGATAGCTGTGTATGTCCCGCCCTCTGCTAGCGCTGCAGCTGCCTGTGAGGTCCTGCACACTGTAACCAGCAGACTCCAAACACAGCACCCTCAGGCCCTTTTCCTGATCTCTGGGGACTTTAATCACATCTGTTCTCCACTCTCCCCACCTTCACCCAGTATGTCACCTGCTACACCAGAGACAATAAAACATTGGACTTATTGTATGCCAACACCAAGGAGGCATACAGCTCATCACCTCTCCCTCCCCTGGGGGGCTCAGATCATAATCTGGTTCATCTCCAGCCTGTGTATAAACCTCTAGTACACAGAGAACCAGTAGTGAAACGCACAGTAAGGAAATGGTCGAGACTGAAGAGGCCCTGAGGGACTGTTTCCGTTCTACTGTGTGGGACAACCTCTGCAGCCCCCTGGAGGATGACCTCAACAGCATCACAGACTGCATTATGGATTACATGAACTTCTGTGTGGACAACACCGTACCCATCAAAAAGGTACGGTGTTTTTCTAACAACAAGCCATAGATAAATCCTGAAATTAAGGCTCTCCTCAAGGAGAAGAAGAGAGTCTTTAGATCTGGAGACAAACAGGAGCTGAGAGATGTCCAGAAGAAGTTGAAATGGAAGATAAGGCAAGGGAAGGAAAACTACAGGAGGAAGGTGGAAGAGCAGCTGCAACAGGACAACATCAGAGGGGTTTGGAACAGCCTGAAGACAATCCCAGGACAAAAACCAACCCCCCAGGCTGCAGGAGACTTGGGGTGGGTGCATGACCTAAATAAATATTTTAATAGGTTTGATCAAATACCCACCCCTCCCACAGCATCGTCCCCCCTGCTGCAATCTCCTTCATCTTCAGGGACTGCCTGTCCTTCATCTCAGGACTTCACACCTCTCAGCTCCCAGTCATTACACGCACCCCCGGCTTCTGTGGACTCCAACATACACCCCCCTCCCCCGAAACCCCCTCTCTCCATCTCAGCACTTCAAGTGAGGAATGAGCTTCGCAAGATCAAGGTGCGGAAGGCTGCAGGTCCAGATGGCATCAGCTCCAGGCTCCTGAGATGCTGCACAGATGAACTGTGTGCCATCCTAGGTTATCTGTTCAACCTGAGCCTGTCACTGGGGAAAGTACCACAGCTGTGGAAGACCTCCTGTGTGATACCGGTACCAAAGACCTCCCATCCCATCCCAGCTACAGGCCGGTAGCCCTGACATCACATCTGATGAAGACCCTCGAGAGGTTGGTTCTAAACCATCTGCGCACCCTGGTGAGGTCTTCATTGGATCCGCTGCAGTTTGCTTACCAGCCTGGCATCGGGGTGGAGGACGCCATCATCTACCTCCTGCACCGAGCTCTGACTCACCTGGAGAAGCCTGGAAGCACTGTGAGGATCATGTTCTTTGATTTCTCCAGTGCTTTCAACACCATCCAGCCACGACTTCTGAGAGACAAGCTGGAGCTATCGGGAGTGGACCACCACATGTCCCAGTGGATACTAGACTGCCTCACAGAACATCCACAGTATGTGAGGTCACAGGGCTGTGTCTCTGACACGCTGGTCTGCAGTACGGGGGCCCCACAGGGAACTGTGCTGGCACCGTTCCTCTTCACCCTCTACACTGCAGACTTCTCCATCAACTCCCCACGCTGCCACCTACAGAAGTTCTCTGACGACTCTGCCATAGTCGGCCTCATCACAGGTGAGGACGACTCAGAGTACAGACAGTGGACTCTGGACTTTGTGGACTGGTGCCAGCAGAACCACCTGCTGATCAACACCGGGAAAACCAAGGAGTTGGTGGTGGACTTCCGGAGACGCAGACCCACCACACTGACACCGGTGAACATCCAGGGAGTGGACATTGAGATAGTGGACTCGTATAGGTACCTGGGTGTTCACCTGAATAATAAACTGGACTGGAGCCACAACACTGAGCAGGCGGCTGAGGTCATTTGGAGTCCAGGGAGCGCTTTTAAAGACCTTCTATGACTCTGTGGTGGCATCTGTCATTTTTTACAGTGTTGTATGTTGGAGCAGCAGTTTATCGACAGCTGAGAGGAAGAGGTTGGATAAACTCATCAGGAAGGCCAGCTCTGTTCTGGGATGCACCCTGGACCAAGTGCAGGTGGTGGGAGGCAGAAGGACATCTCTGATGGACAGAGTCTCCCAGCCCATGCATGTAGATGCTGCTGAACTGCAGAGCTGCTTCAGTGACAGACTGCTGCATCCTCGATGCATGAAGGAGCGTTTCTGCAGGTCCTTCCTCCCTGCAGCTGTCAGACTGTACAATCAGAACTGCTCCCAACAAACATAGATGTTTACATCTGCGCTGTAACTGCAATAAGTTAATTAACCGATTCGCACTACAACCTGGTTTGCCTCTTATCTGTAGTTATTTTTATTTTATTTAATAACTGTACAGTACTCTGTATATAGTAACCATTGTCCTTAATGTAAATATGTAAGAAAAATTGTGTCCTGTGTACTGTTTGTTTGTATATGTGTCTTTTTGGCTGCTGTTACAACCAAATTTCCCCTTGTGGGACAATTAAAGGATTATTCTATTCTTCTATGGATGACCAAGCCCCTGCATGGGATGAACAAAGGACAAATGCAGGAAATGGTGGACATCAAGAAATTCTACTAGTAGCTAGAAAGGGCCGGCTTAAAGGACAGTCCAGATTCACTGACCATCTGATGCACCCCATCCATAGAAGCAGGAGTCTGCCACAGTCAACATAACCCAAGTTGCAGACTTGTAAGATCCTTACTGGGACCAGGTACACTGGAGGCACAAAGCAGTGGGCGGGATAGTGCACAGTAATGTCTGCTCTGATTTGAAATAGAAGTTCCCAAGCTTTGATGGGAGACGCCACCAAACATGTTTGAGAACATCAGAGCAGGTTTTATTGGAATTCAAGTTGTAGACAGATGAACAGCTGATGGCCAGCTAATCAGAGTCAGTGCTGGTTGACAAACAGCAGAAGAAGCTGTGATAGATAGCACTACACAAAAAGAACCAGAGCTGAAGGAATTACTGGAGCAGATGGAGAAGATAAAGTCCAAAGTGGAGCATTAGAAGCTGTAACCCACAAACTGGAAGAGCTGAGATACTGAGGCAAACCCTCAAACTCTCAGACGTAGGTAGAGAACCCGAGGATCACACCACCACCACAAGGAGATTATTCATCTGTTTATTTATTCCTTTTGAAGTAAAGACCACAGTTACATTTAACATAAATCCCACCACAGCCTATTAACTGATCACTCTGGGTCCTCTCTCTTCTACCAGTCTACATTAAAGACTGCATCAGAACAATATGTACATGGAGTCTGTGTAGTGGCGCAATATGATGATAATATCTACAGTAAAAAGTATTGTCTCTGTGTTCTCCTCATTATCTGTGTTTGTCATAACAAGCTCAGCAGAATTAAGTGGTTTACAAAATGCTTCCCTGACCTTCCCTGATTAATTTTAATGGTATTTCTCATGGAAAGAGAAACAAGACTCATCCCATATCTTCTTGTCATAAATCTCCTGAGATAGCGACACTGAAGTGAAATGATATTGCAAAGACCTTTGCTAAACACCAATTTCATTATCGTATCATCTTGGAGAAAAAACAAAAACACATAGATCCACAGTTAAACAGAGGCTCAGCGAAACTGCAGCCAGCGATCCAACTACACACGACTTCAGCCAGTGGTTGGGTTTGAAACGAGAGGACCGTTAGGACATTAGACAAGATTAGAAACGACTCGATACTGAGAGGGGGAAGGCAGTGAAATATGAGAAAATATATTACTATATTTATATCAATAAGTCACAACCCAACCCTCTATTCTAGTCCTATTTAAAGTCTTTATGATCGATTAACGTCCATCAGACTCAAACAACCTGTTTAACATGTTGTCATGTTTTTATGTGGCACATGTGGGAGAACCCTTTCATCTCCTGTGATGGTACAGCAGGTCAAAGTACTTCCTCTGTGGTCTTATGTACCTGTGCTGCTGGTGTGCATCACAGATTTACTCCTCAATATAGATTTAGTGTAATCGACAATAAAGGAACTATAGAGGGAAACATCACATGGATCAAGTGTTATTCACAGCACACAGGTGGGATGTGGCACGTGATAGTGGTCGAGTACTACCTTCACATCATCTACGTTCACCTGAACAGTGCAAACAGCAATATATGTGTTATTAAAATGATTTTACTCTGTTGGATTTATTCTGCATTTTAAATACTCACTCGCTTATATAAAAATAAAAATACTGATGTAATCTTAATACCTGTTCTTGATATTCATTTGATGAATGACATTATCATCAACTGACGAAGTGCGTTTTAGCTGCTAATCAGTAGTTAGCAAGACAGACACCCAAGCTCCATGCAACAAGCTGTGTTGGTATAAACTTTCCATCATGATGTTTCTGCTGGTCCTCAGTGAGTCCCTGCCTGAAACTACAGAGAGCCTGGCTGTTATTACAGAGTATATAATGAGCTACAACCCTGACAGGCAGGCATGGTACAAAACATCAGGTTTACAGGAAGCAACGCAGATAAGCTGTCTTAACAATGTTGGAGGTCGTGTATGAAGAGGGCGTGTGGGCCTTGTAATTTAATACTCCTTAAACACCTGACGAGAGCGCCGCATCGTGCTCTAAGCATGAAGTCTACAGCACTGTCTGCATGTTTGGAAAAGGAAAGTCTTTAGTCCTAAAATCTTCCTGCTTGTCCCGTTCAGTCTTTTCCACCCCTGCCGTCTCTCTGCCTCCCCCCTCTCCCCATCCTCAGTCTCATTTCCTAACCATTACACTGTTCTGCTCAGCTGAAGCATGTCCATATATTCTTAAAGGGATGGTTAAACTTAATCATTAGTCTAACAAGCTCCTTGCCCTCCAAATGATCATCCACAGAATTAGAGGGATTTGTTCTGGAAGGTGAGCCGGTAACTGGGATGAGGGGCCCAAAGACACAGAGAGGAGAGAACAAGTGGCTGTTTTCATTGCATCCAAAAACTAACAGAGAAATAACTTTGCTGCCTTTAATAGCTCAGAGGTTGCCAACACTGATAAACAACTCTACAACCACACCTGCAATTAAAGCCACATGTTGGTTTATTCTTTTCAAATTGTTGAAAATCACATGAATCACATGCTTTTGACCCACATTAGAAAAAAGAACACCTTTCATAGTTGTTCATGTGGTTCACAAACGATGACTGCTGGCCTTTTCCCAGTGATTCTGCTGGCTCACTAACATTAAGACACTGCCGTGAGTTCTCAGAAATCGGCTCCTTGAGCACAAGAAATGACAACATCACAGAACGCAAGTATGGCGAAGCTCGCGGCTCTCCAACGGGAGATTGAGAGACCAGTGTTGGACTGTAGAACTGCTTTGAAATTCATATGAGCTGTTCGCACTAAAGTAAAAAATACCATCACTTATGCGGATACCCCTTTGGCGCCAGCTGCAAGGCTGGAGCCGAACAACAACACCCTGATAACGACTGTGTTGAGTCTGTTTCTTCCCATTCCATGCAAGACCACCTGGGTTGGCTGGAAGACTGTTTACTTAGCCTGGCAGGGCGAAGGACACTGTCTCAGCTGAACTATGGACACGCACACACATACATATACTGGTACTGATAAGCACTCACTGACGCATCACCCTCCCTACCCCGGATCCAACGCCACCTCCAACGCTTACCTTCCCTCTGATGTGGACATCGGGTCAGCTGGAGGCGCAGTCAAAAGATTGCAGCGGTCCCAGATCAGATGTACACACTGGAACTCTTTCCCATGTTGCTGTCTGTGTTTATTGTGCTATGGTGTGTTGATATCTGTGCATTCCTGTATTATCCTTCTGTGTTACACATTTCGATGTTTTTTCGATCGCTACCTAGCCTGACCTGTCTCCCCAATGTGATGTTTGTGTATTGTATGTACGGTCGGCAAGGTCTGTCATCTCGGTTGTGGGCAAAAGACCTGCAACTGACAAATAAAGGCTATCTCATCATCCCATCTCTCATCTCATTGTTGGGTAACTCTGCCAAAGCAATGTCAGACTCTGCAGTTTTCTCTGATGACCTACAGGACCAGTAGTGACATGTTCTGCCACAGGTTCTCCTTAAGCTGCTGCTTGTCTGTGTTGTGTGCAGAGAGTAGTGTGGACTTTATCGATAACTGGAAAGCCTGAGAAAAACCTGTTTTTCTGGGGCAGACAGCATCCATTGTGCTTTTGATAGAGCAGCTCTCATTTATATAAATCTGGTTGAATTTAAACCCCTACAATGTGACGATCCAAAGCAGAGACAGGCTCACATGCCTCTCTGCAGCTTCTCTCCTCTCACTTGTCTTGCATGTGGCTCACAGGAAACTAATGACACTAAACTTTGTGAGAAGTTTTAAGACCATTCATTAGTTGTGGTGTTGTATTGGTGCAGCGTGTGCACTGCTGTGACCTGGTGTTGTGGAGAGTTTGGCAACTCCTACCAGATTACTTGACTGCTGCTAGCCAGGTGGAGAGCCACACCTGTGAGCCATATAATGATGAATTCCCCTGATAAATTTTGTAGATAAAAGTAACTTGTAGGACCACTTGATATGTGACCATATGTGCAGTGAGAAGAAAAAGATCACATGACTGGGATTACTGGTTGCTACTTTTGGTTTGCAGTAACTCAGTTAAGGTGCTCTGGCTCACAGAGTCACAGTCACAGTAGCTCATTTGTGCAGGTGTTAACACAGTAATAGCACTCGTGTGCAGACCAAAGCAACCACACTGTGAGGACACAACGCCGGTCTCTCCGATTCTTTATATCTTGGTTGAGATCACACGGGGATGTTTCCATGTTTTACACAATCCTTTTATTACCCATTTTCCTTACAGATGCATCTGGAGATCAGCACACTGCATCCTATGCTGTCCTATTCTACAGCCTGATCTGAAGAGTTTCACACAACAGTTACAGTTATAACCTCTGGTCTCCTCCCCCCTACAGTAAACACCCCCACAATGGAAATACACAGGTACAGTGGCCAGGGGTGCTGACACGCTGACCCCCACCTCCTTTTAAGGTTCTGTCCATTGGCAATTATCTGCCCCTCACCCTCAGTAACTCTTGCTACTGTCCTGGGGGTGGGGGTTAATTGTCCTCCTGCCCTGCACCCCAGTTCTTTGTTCCCATCCCAGGCCTATTTTCTATTTTGGATTCTTACACCCATGAACCGCCATATTGTAATATTGCAAGCAATCCCAAACGATCTCCTCTTTAACTCTGATGTATATTAAGCAATCTATTCTCAACACACACCAAGACCCTTTGTTCCCCTTTGGTACAGTTCCAAATGAACTGGTTTGTTTCTGGTGTGAACGTGATGCGATGCTCAGTGGGGTTTGATAAACTGGACATTTAAAGCTTAAATGTAAGTCGTCATGTTTTAAATCAGTTATTATGTCTGTGCATGTGACATTATGTTTTCTTCATACTGTGAAACCTGCTGCACAACAAACTGAGGCAGACCAACTGCTATTTAACATTTTACAACCAGTTTTAGGTTCCCCAGCTGCTGAACCCACTTTAACCCCTGACTGTTCACATTCTCACGCTGTGAGGAACAGACAATATCGTTTTTATTTTCCTTCTGATTCAAGCTGAGTATAATTAGAATAAAAATGTTAGACTAAAGTTTGTATTCCCATCTATGGTACTGTTTTATCATTATATTGATACAGCACAAGGTTAGTTAGCTTTACACAAAGATAGAAACATCCTCCAAAGAGATACTTTTACTTTCTTACTCTGAGTACATTTCAGAACCTGTACTGTTTTTTGTACTTTTATTTGAGTGAAGAGGCTGAATCAGTACTTCAACCTTTACAGGAGGAGTTGTTAACAGTAGTATTTGTACTTCTACTTAAGTACAGAATGTCTGTACAGGGTGGGCCATTTATATGGATACACCGTAATAACATGGGAATGGTTGGTGATATTAAAGTCCTGTTTGTGGCACATTAGTATATGTGAGGGGGCAAACTCCTCAAGATGGGTGGTGACCATGGTGGCCATTTAGAAGTCGGCCATCTTGGATACAACTTTTGTTTTTTCAATAGGAAGAGGGCCATGTGACACATCAAACTTATTGGTAATGTCACAAGAAAAACAATGGTGTGCTTGGTTTCAACGTAACTTTATTCTTTCATGAGTTATTTACAAGTATAAGAATGAAGAAAACGGGGTTAACCCAGGACGGTAATGTTGCTGGATTGTCAATGCAACCCTCTTCTCCCACTCTTCATCTTATCCAAGATGGCCGACTTCTAAATGGCCACCATGGTCACCACCCATCTTGAGGAGTTTGCCCCCTCACATATACTAATGTGCCACAAACAGGACTTTAATATCACCAACCATTCCCATGTTATTGCGGTGTATCCATATAAATGGCCCACTCTGTGCTTCTGCCACCTCTGCTGGTACCTAATGGATCACATTTACCATATACACATGGAAACACAATAATACACAATTAGTGTTAAAGGTAAAAAGTTTCCGCTCACGTCTTTAGTGGCCGCTCTCAGAAAGTGTCCCAGCTATCACATCATTAATTGTCTTTATTGTTTGCATATTATCAATATAATATGCTAATGTCACAGCTACGCCTGCTATGTACGATTCATTTTTCCCTGATAGCACTTCATGCACATACATGTTTTCATTTAGACCATCTGGCTCAGCATGTATGACCCGTTTAGAAATGCACGTATGTGCTAATTAATTAGCATAGCTCAGGAAGTAATTATAGTGTGATGTTGCCCACGTGCACACTCTCTCACTGGTCCTTTCATGGCACTTGAACACGCTTCATTAGCTCTGATGTGAGGAAGAGTGAGCTGCTGTCAGAGAGTGTGGAGCCACCTTTAGCTCGGGCTGGAGCTGGACGGGCCAACGGGATACACCGAGAAGCCATCTGGACTCGGACACTACATCAGAACGGCCGGGGCTTTGTGCAAATACACACACAAAGTACAGCTTATTTTAATAAATACACGTGACATGTGCAGACTCAAAGTATCAGTCAAATAAAAATGTATCTAAAGAACAACAAACAAAACCAAACAAACAAACAAAAGTTAAATTGATTTGGGCAGCCAGAGGTAGTTTATCTTACAAAGCATAACTTGATAAATAATGAAAGGACTGTTTTATTTACATCTACCAGTAAATGAATATATCCACAGATAAAGCTGGGAAAAATCAAAGAAACATTAACCTGTCATAGTTTTGCTTTGAACTCTACGTATGAAATGTTTAGTTTTGTTGAAATCATCTGCCATATGATCTGTGCCACCTCCTACCTGTATAACTTAGAGGAGATCCCAGGGCAGACGAGGACACAGCAGAAAGCTGATCCCTCTAAGATGACCTGGGAATGTCCTCCTGCACAGCTGGAAGAGGAGTGAGGGAGGTGTAGGCCTCCCTGCAGTTTTTTGTGATCCATTCATTTGATAAATATTTGCAAAGCACGTTTCTCATTGATTATTTACTACAGCTTCTCTCAATGCAACCGGACATGCCAACCCACAACCCCCCAGTCACTTAATACTGGTTGTATATTGGTCCTACACAGAGCTTTGCAGATACATACTGTGGTGACAGGATACAGCATTTTTCCACGTGGCATTTCTAACAAACGGTCTGTGGGCTGACAAAAAGCTTCTTTGTAATGAAATTAAAAATCAAATCAAATCAAAAACAGTTCCAAACAGTATTAAAAACAGTGAAAACTGTTCATTGTTTATGCAACGTCTCAGGCTCCTGTTTGAGCTTTGATTAGTTTTAATGCGTTATTGTTCACAGTGAAGTCTGCTGCAGCACTCTTTTCTGTTCAAGAGCACTGTAGGAGCCACTCTTGTTACCTTATGTGTGCCGCTAAGGTCACTTTTTGTGTTTTGTGGGACTGTATTTAAGGTAGACTCATGTAATTAGCATCAGGTGTTGTTGGTCAGAAGGAGCAAACGGTTTCTGACCACTGCGCTGTTGTGATTTATGATAAATGACGTTGGATACGAGAACAGTTGAAAATCCTGCTCCTCACATACAAGGTCTTAAATAATCACACTGCAGGCCTACTTGTTGTTCCTAGAGTATTTAAAAGTAGAATGGGAGGCAGAGCCTTCAGTTTTCAGGTCCCTCTTCTGTGGAACCAGCTTCCAGTTTGGATTCAGGAGACAGACACTATCTCTACTTTTAAGATTAGGCTTCAAACTTTCCTTTTTGCTAAAGCATATAGTTAGGGCTGGACCAGGTGACCCTGGATCCTCCCTTAGTTATGCTGCAATAGATGTAGGCTGCCGGGGGATTCCCATGATGCATTGAGTTTTTCCTTTCCAGTCACCTTTCTCACTCACTATGTGTTAATAGACCTCTCTGCATTGAATCATATCTGTTATTAATCTCTGTCTCTCTTCCACAGCATGTCTTTATCCTGTCTTCCTTCTCTCACCCCAACCAATCACAGCAGATGGCCCCGCCCCTCCCTGAGCCTGGTTCTGCCGGAGGTTTCTTCCTGTTAAAAGGGAGTTTTTCCTTCCCACTGTTGCCAAAGTGCTGCTCATAGGGGGTCATATGATTGTTGGGTTTCTCTGTATGTATCATTGTATGATCTACTGTACAATATAAAGCACCTTGTGATTTGGCGCTATATAAATAAAATTGAATTGAAATTGAATTGAATTGAAAACAAATACAACTGATGGGATACAACAAACATGTTAAACAGACTGGATACGCACGGCTGGAGTTTCATTCATACCGGTGGCATCACGTCACCCCCACCATCGAACACCTCAGAGGCTTCAAACGTAGGCTTAGCCTCTACAAGCTCATCTCAGCTACTCAGCATTGTATCTGTGCATAGCTCATCAACACACTGTTGAAGTTTTGGAGGACTACACACAAGTACTTCAACTGCAAGCATGTCTGCATAGGCTCCAGACAAAAATCCTCCACTTACAGCCAAACGACTATGCATGCAAACATAAATGCTGTATCATGAATAGGGTAGGGTTAGCCACATGCTAAACAAGCATAATTTCTCTTATTCAGTTACAACAAGTCCATTTGGCTATGCAGTATGAGTGAAAATTCCATAAAAGGGAGTTTTCACTGATATTACTGATATAATACTGAATAGTCATCTTTTAGTAAAGGCAAAGATGGACCAAATCATGACAACAGTCAGGCAGACAAGAGCAGGTAAAGGTCCTGCTGATAACAACAAGTTATTACTTAGTTAAAAGATAATAATAATAGTAAATTACGCGGCCATCCAATGTGTCTGTTTTATTTAAAGTCATCAGCTCCATTTACTTCATATGAACCCTGTGGCAATACAAACCAAAGTGTTCACATGTTTTTCTTTGTTCTGCTTGTTTTCATGCATGCTGCGAAGGCAGCACAGGACAGTTCTGTATACACAGTGCAGTAATCTCATATGAATATATGAACTCAACCAAACAAGGGCGTTTATATTTCATGTCAGGCAAAGCATCTGCATGTCAATTCCAACATGTGTAACTGATCATTAACCAGCAGTGGAGCATGAATCTACTAGCATGAACCTCTGACGGTGAACATGAACGTTATTAACACACGATGAAAGGAAATGTGTGAAGGAATGTGCAGCTGCTGCAAAAACCAATCCTGGGGAGTGACGAGGAGCTCATCTTCCTTTAATGCTATAGATTTGATAAAAGTACAGTGTCCTCATGGAGCCCATGACTTTAGGTGTGTGTGTGTGTGTGCACGTCACACATGCACGATGCACGCTGGATGTTTCTAGTCTCCTCAGCTGAACACACAGCGGTCCATTTTAATGTGGCACCTATCTCCTGTTTGGCCCATGCATATTCATGGTGAGCTCAGACCGGGTTGGAGTGCTGGTGATACTGGGGCTGAGCAGATGGGGGGTGGGGGTGGAGACGGGAGGGTGCAGGGAAGTGGGGGGATGAGGCGTGCTTGTCGGAGTGTGTCACGTTTCCAGACCAGCGAATTTTTTTGATTAAAGTCCCTTATCCGTTTTATCATGCATATCCTCGCTCTGATTAAAGTGATCGGAGTCTGACACTCACAATGTCAGAGCAGGGAACCCGGGAGCACCTCACTCCCTCTCTGTCACTCTGCCCCCAGCCCCTAATGAATGCTTGGAATGTGTGAATTTTAAGTTGGTGAGACTGGGGATGCTGATGTCCCTGTGACATCTGTAGATGGCACTATAAATGTACGTCTATACGCACACCCACGGAGTGTATGCGCTGTGTGTCAGGACATCACTGCTGGCTTTGAAAATATAGATTTCTCATATGCAGATTCACTCATTTCTACAAGGTATTTGAATGTATGTATTTGAAGCATTACTTTAGTCAGACTCTTATACAGGAGTGTCACACATGTGAAGATAACCACTTAAACACTGGTTACACTGGAAAACAGATGGAAATATAAAATATGCAGTGTTCTGCTAAGAACACGTCTGGCCCTAATAAGAGCAAAGTAGGATCCTAATGGTTCTGATGGGAATTGAAGGTGTTTCCTGAAATGAGACCTCGGAGCAGTGGATGCAGCACACGTGTATCTGTCCTGGGATAGCACAGCGACTGTCTCTTTATTACTGAGAGTTTATTTGGTGATGTAATCATCTCAGTGTTTCCAGCAGATTTGGATTCTGTTTGCACACACGTGCCCACATAATACAGACAATACAGGATCTTCTGCAAGTATTTTAATTGCTATGTACTGTATGTTTCACACAAAAAGAGGGGAAACTGAATATATTATAGGGACAGTATCATGTGGTTTCCACTGTTTTACAACAGGAAGGTTCAAAGCCAACCAGGTGTGTGAGTCACCTGGTTGGCTGTGTCACTCTGGTGTTTATCCCACAGTCCAAAGACTGTCTGTGGACATCAGCTTTAATCTAAAGTACTCTGAATGCTGAGTTCGACCTGATGAGCCTTGCTTCTCTGCATATGTAGATGCCATGACTGGACTCCTACTGCAGCTCTTATTTGAGTACACAGTGCCACACCACTTTCATTTTTCCTCATGCATTCATACCCACACGCGCCACTCTGTGATGGTGGGCTGAATTACAACAGGGATCTTTTAGAATGTCGCCCTGTGACGGAGGAAGGCATGCTGTTTGCACTGGGAGTGGGTGTTTCACTCACACACACACACACACACACACACACACACACACGCGCGCGCGTGCGCTTGATGAAACAGCTGGTCCAGAAACAGTCGAGACCATCCAATTGGAAATAGTAATTAATGGCATTAGAATATTGCACAGTTTGGTGCCATTGAGGGACTGGATGACTTTAAAATGTGTAAATCCACAAACTTATCTGACCTAGCGACGGGTGGCTTTCCACCCCCTCAGCTAAATAGATTAATTATCTGCAGGGCCTGGTGCTGTCATCAGGAGCCACATGGATATCAGATCAGCCCAGATACCACTGGATAGCTTCTGCTAATGATTACAGCACTGCTGCTGCTCATGGAAATATTTACCCAGAGAAGAGAAGAGGACTCGTATGCACGTGCTGTTCTGCAGCACACTGCACCTTGTATTTATTTGCATTGAAAAGGTGCCGATTTAACAGCTTTTCAGTTTAACTGTACATGATACTGCTGTGTGCATGTAATGTGAAGCAAACCCTCAGGTGCAGCGCAGTATCTTAAAAGGCTGCAGAAGCGCACAGCGCGTTCTGATGCAGTACATCCTCGGGATGGACAAATCATCGAAGATTTTGACAACCAATATGGGAAAAAAGACGAGGAAAAATAACAAGGCACGAGAAAAAATAGCGTCCAAAGTCCTAGAAAATGGAGAGAGCAAAGGATCTCAGGGGTAAGTATTAGTTGTCACCCTGTGATCAAATAGTAGAGGCCAGAAAGCGACCAGAGAGAGCCTGCGCCCAGGCAAAAAGAAATATAAAGTCCAGATTTAATTCTGATAGGGAGAAATAGAATTTCAAAGCTGGATGTCTTATCGTTGGCATGTCCCTTTGCCGGACTGATTTCCCTAGCAAAAGCCTGTCAGTGCTATTATGTTGAACATGGAACCAATTTACTGCGCCGGCTAAACAGGGTTACCACTGCTCTTGTAGCCCTAAATGTTTGAAGTTATCGCACAGTGGGAAAAATAGCATTTTGAATGTTTCGGGAGGGGGCGAGGACAGCGGCGCGGCTGGCTTGGACAGGAGTGGACTGTAATTGAAAAGTATCAATCAAAAACAAGTCAAGGACCGGGGAGGGGAAGGTATTATGTTAACCCAGTCCCCCAGAGCACTGAAAGAGCCAAAATGCATTTCTTTTGAATCAGTAATGCTCCCTTGCTCTCCAAGCCTCTAAGCCTGCGACCGGGGGCCTCGTATCTCCGGACAGACAGCAGCAGGGAGGGGAAGGAGGGGATTATCAATTGGAGCATGCGGCCATTACAGGCCTGTTTCGTGATGCTATCTGCCCTTTGAGATAAGCAACCCCCGGCTGGTCAGACGTTTCCAATTTCTATACATGAGAGATGAAGACCTTCTGCTTCTGTTCGCCTTTACCTTTTTTTATGTTGTTATATTTTTGCCTGCCCCTCACTCTGCCCTCTCTGTATTTTACAAGAGTCCTTACATGTGTGCTTTGAGGCTGACCTGGTACACCAGTAACCAGCTGCACTTCACATGCATGGCTTTGCACAGCGGAAGATAAACTAAACAAATTGTGATCGAAAAAAGTCTCCGAGTATTTTTATTACTCGGTTTGGATCCTGCTTTTAAAGACATACTCCGCCTCTGCGATCCATACTGGATCTCCTCTCGTGTCTCAACAGTGAACCCTTCATTTCTTTTTTCATTTTCAGGACAAAGATAAATGTGGCAACTGTTTGTGCAGAAACAGCTGCGTCTGTGGCACGCACCACAGTTTAGGTGTTTTCCATGAAGCTACATGTTCTTCCTCAGATGTCTCAGAGTGCTGCAACTGTGTCAAATGTAAATAACAACATGATAATAATGATTTGTAAATCTCTGCCTCTCTTCCACAGCATGTCTTTATCCTGTCTTCCTTCTCTCACCCCAACCAATCACAGCAGATGATTGGTTGGGGTGAGCCTGGTTCTGCTGGAGGTTTCTTCCTGTTAAAAGTTTCTTCCTATGAGTGCTGCTCATAGAGGGTGATATGATTGTTGGGTTTTTCTCTGTATCTATTATTGTAGGGTCTACGTTACAGTATAAATTGAATTAAACATTATTTTATAGACATTCGTTTTGGAAATATAGTGACTGAGAAAACTGAAAGAATGGACAGTTTTAACAATAATATTAGCTCATCTCATTTTGACTTCGGTGGCAGCAAAAATAGTGACAGGACAACCAAAGCCTGGAAGAGTAGGTGGTGCTAACAAGAAGGTCGGCAGGTCAGTAACATGATGATCTCTCAGAGAGTTTCTCAGAAGTGAAGATGGTCAGAAGGTTAAAAGTGGAATTCCTTTTGGAAAAAACTGGAGCTGTGTTCTCCAGACTAAAGAGGAACGGGACCGTCTGATTGCTATCAGCGCTCAGGTCAAAAGGCACAGGCTATTAAGATGACATGAAAACCCTAAAACAGAAAAGAAGGGGACAGAAAAGTGCAGCCAGTGACCTCATTGATTCCCAGATATTTTTCTTTTAAATCAAATTTAAAATGAGCTCATTCTATCTCACTCTTTGTTTTTGATATTTTATTATAAATGAAATGTGGATTTATGAGATTCACAAAGCATTGCATCTGCTTTTCTTTACATTTCACTGTGTTCCAAGTTCCTGTGAGACGAGAAGAGCGGTTTCACTAAAGTTTTGTAAAACATATCCTTTGCACTTCCTAACTAAACACCAAGATGTCACGATCAGATCTGTTTCTGTGAGCAAATTCGGTTTATTTGGGGGAGGTTGTGTTGGCCGACAGCGACAGACGGCCTGAACGAGCTCTGCCTCCATGGATCCTTTCTTGTAATCGGCATCAGAGTTACGTAGTTATGTAGCTAACGAGCAGGCTGGAGTTCAGAGGTGACAGGGGAGGGCTGGTGGGGAGGCGGGTTGGCACGTGAGTTACAGGTGAGATTTCCACAGGTGAGTACATTACAGTGAGTACAATAAAGCAGCAGACACAAGAACTAGAACACAAGGTGATCCGATTTAGCAGCAATGCAGGTGCTCCTGCACCTCACTCAGACTGCTGAGGAAAGCAAAGATGGCTGCACCCATGGAGGGACGAGACACACCTCTACACCTGAGAAAAGAAGGAGCGAGAGAGAGTCTCCTCTCCATTCACATTTCCTTTTTGTCATCTTGGAAAACTCTGAAATGCAAACCAGGAGCAGAACAAATGCATTTCATTTTACTGAAGCGTCCTTGTTGTGTTGTGGCCATTACTCAGTCTGCTCTGATGAGGACACAGACAGGAACAACACACATATTCAAATGGACAAGGCCTGAAAGGGTCACTGAACAATTTCCTCTGTTCATAGAGAAAGGATATTGCTCAGCCACTGGATTTCCCTTGTGGCTATACCCGTTTTTTTGGAGGGGGGGTTTCTGAGGGTCTTAGGATAAATTCCTAGATGCATTAACATATAAGACAGTACAAATGGAACAGGGTATAGCCCGTGGTTTTCACCAAATAGCCCTCAGTTAAGGACACCCTTAAGTCGAGGTCAAACTCAGAGCCAGGAAATTTATGCATTCTCGCCTGGTCTGAAAACGCTGTGGGTTCTTCATGTATTAAAATGAATTGTTTTACAAGTTTTATCCCTCATAAATGGGACACCACTGAAATCCAGTCAGCCAATTTCTGTGATGCTGTCACAGTGTGTGAAAAGAGCGGGGCATACATTTCAATATCTTCTTCTTGCCATTTAAATTGGAGAAAGCAGTAGAGACTGAACTGCAAGGTTGTCTCAAGTGTTTTGTTAAGATTTTATAATCTCAGCGGTTATTGAACTAAAATGACCTTCATAGAGCCAGTTTATCCTTTCTGTCAGGAACTTTGGCAAATGCATCATACATAGACATTTCACCATTTGCATTACTGAGATTACTAATTACTGGATTCATAATTGACATTACCAAGGTTAGATTTCTTTATTTTGGTCTCCAGTAACACTGTGAGGAATCATGAAGTTATTTTTCATCAGGCTGCATGCACAAATACTCAGATCACGGTTAACTTTATGACCATCTGCCTAATATAGGCCTTCAGAGCTGGGGATGAAATAGGCCTGAGAACAGCGAGAGCCAACCTGTCCCGTGGCATCAGGAAAACGAAACAGGACTACACACACAAGATAACCTCCCACTTCAATGATAGCAAGGACGCAAGAAGCCTATGGCAAGGCATGCAGGCTATTACAGACTACAAGCCTGTAGCGCGTAGCTGTGAGAGCGACACCACTCTGCTCAACAACCTGAACAGCTTCTTTGCACGATTTGAAGCACAGAACAACACACGCCCACAGAAAACACCACCACCTCCACACGACCAGCCTCTGTGCCTGTCTGCTGCCAGCGTGAAGAGAACACTCATCACCATCAACGCCCGGAAAGCAGCGGGTCCAGATAACATCCCTGGTAGGGTGCTGAAAGACTGCGCAGAGGAGCTGAAGAATGTCTTCACAGACATCTTTAATACCTCTCTGAGGCAAGCCACTGTCCCATCATGCTTCAAGACTGCCACCATCATACCTGTGCCAAAGAAACCATCCCCAGCCTGTTTCAATGACTACCGCCCCGTGGCCCCGACACCCATTATTATGAAGTGCTTTGAACGACTAGTCATGTCACACATCAAATCCACCCTACCTCCCACCCTGGACCCACACCAGTTCGCATACAGAGCAAAACGATCCACAGAGGATGCAATCTGCTCTGCCCTCCACCCAGCCCTAACTCATCTGGACAAGAAAGACTCATATGTGAGAATGCTGTTCATAGACTTTAGCTCAGCATTCAACACCATAATACCACAACAACTCATCTGTAAACTGGACAGACTGGGCCTCAGCATCTCCCTCTGCAACTGGCTGCTGGATTTCCTCAGCCAGAGGCCTCAAGCGGTGCGTGTGGGCAACAAGGTCTCAAACAGCATCACCCTGAGCACGGGGGCTCCACAAGGCTGTGTGCTCAGTCCTCTGCTCTTCACCCTGTTGACACATGACTGCACACCAACCTACAGCTCCAACCATCTTGTGAAGTTTGCGGACGACACAACGCTGGTGGGGCTCATCACCAAGGGCGATGAGACCCACTACAGGAAAGAGGTTGAGCTCCTGACCACGTGGTGCAGAGACAACAACCTCCTGCTAAATGTTAGTAAGACCAAGGAGATTATTGTCAACTTCCAGAGAGGCCACGCCTGTCACCCCCCATTGACCATCGACGGCGCTGCGGTGGAGAGGGTGAGCAGCACCAAGTTCCTGGGGGTGCACATCAGTGAGGACCTCTCCTGGACCACCAACACAGCATCACTGGCCAAGAAAGCACAACAGCGCCTCTACTTCCTGCGCAAACTCAAGCGGGCAAGTGCTCCACCACCCATCCTGACCACATTCTACAGAGGAACTATTGAAAGTATCCTCTCCAGCTGCATCACTGTGTGGGGCGGTAGCTGCACTGACTATAACAGGAAAGCTCTACAACGCATTGTGAGAACAGCTGAGAGGATAGTTGGTGTACCACTCCCCTCCCTGCAAGACATCTACACCACTCGCCTCACCCGCAAAGCCATCACAATTGTCAACGATGCAACCCACCCCGCGCACTGTCTGTTCAGCCTCCTGCCCTCTGGAAAGAAATACAGAAGTCTCCGCTCCCGCACTACCAGGCTCACCAACAGCTTCATCCACCAGGCTGTGAGACTGCTGAACTCTCTTCCCTCCCGGCTCCCAGCCAGCAGAATCACCAGATTGGCAGAAGTATAGGAAGACAGACTGGACTCTACCCCTCCCACCCCCCCACACTCTCCAACAAGAAAACACTCTCTGAACCAAGAACTGGAAAACATTCCTGACTGGAAACAACTACCTCTGCATTGCAATTGCACACACCTGCTGCTACATATTTTTAGTATTTCTTTTAGCATTATTTATATTATTATATAGTAGACTAGTTTACTATTTTCCAGAGAACACTGTTGGAACACTTTATTTTATTTATTTTTAGGTCCCTATTCAATATTACCTTATTGTTAGGGCTGTTTTTTTGTTGTGCATCTGCACTTTATTGTTGTCAATGTATACGCATGGGACAGTGTGAAACGTAATTTCAATTCCTTTGTATGGCAAGTACATTTGAAGGAATTGACAAATAAAGTTTTCTATTCTATTCTATTCTATATTGTGTTGGTTCCCCTTTTGCTGCCCAAACAGCCCTGACACATCAAGGAGTGGTGTCAGGTACCAAGATATGCAGACAGATGCTTCAGGTCCTTTAAGTTGCCAGCCGGGCCTCAATGTATCACACTTGTTTGTTCAGCATATCCCACAGATGCTCGGTTCCATTAAGATCTGAGGGATCTGGAGGCCAAGTCAATACTCAGACTCACTGTCGTGCTCCTTAAATCATCCCGAATTATTTTTGATTGGTGGTAGGCCACATAATCCTCTAAAAGAGCCAGTGCTGTTTCCATGAGTACACGCAGTCTGCAACAATGCTTGGGTAAGGGGTGCGAAGTAACATCCACATGGATGGCAGGGCCCACGTTTTCCCAGCTTGCACCGGTTTGCCTTCTTTTGCACACAGTCAGCCATCCACATGATAGAAAAGAAAGCATGACTCATCAGACCAGGCCACCTTCTTGCACTTTTTCAGCAATTTGAGCTCCTGTAGCTCATCTGTTGATTCAGAAAACACAGGCCAGAGTTTGCTCCCCACATACATCAGTGAGCCTTGGCTGCCATGACCCTGTCAGTGACTGACCACTGTTCTTTGTTTGGACCACCTCTGATAGAAACTGACCATTGCAGACCTGGAACACCCCACTAGATGACCCAGTTGTCCAGCTATCATAACTTCAGATCAACTGTTTCCAACTCTAATCAGCTTTGACCAAATGTCCACTTGCTTCCTAATATGGCCCACCCACTTACAGGTGCTATGATGACGAGATAATCAGAGTTATTCATTTCACCTGACAGTGGTCATAATGTTATGATTGGAGTATATCATCAGGTCCCAGCGAGAGCACTCACTAGGTCTACAAAGAGAGGCCATATGAGCTCCCTCTCACTGCCTCGCTGTTAAATGCAAAACTGAAATCCCTCTGCTCAGATACAAAACCTTAAATAATCAGGTCTTGTCACAAAGAAAGCATTTTGTTCTCAGACTGCAGGTTTACTTCTGGCTCGCAGTTTTTCAAAAGTAGAATGGGAGGCGCTGTTTGATTGTTCAGGTCTCTTTTTAATGTTGTAGGGTTTTTATCTTACAGTATAAAGTGCCTTGTGTTGTGAATTAAGCGATGGTGACATCAAGGCATTTGCTTAAGGGCACCTGGGCACTGAATTTTAAAAAAGGGCAAGAATTTTTTATTTATTTGTTTTTATGATAGAGTTGAGGATTTGTAATTAACCTCCTAGGACCTGATGTCCACATATGTGGACATCACATTTTGGGTTGTCTAGACCAAAATACTTTTGCTCTACAATTTTGCTAATTTTGCTCTACAAGGGCCTGATATCCGCTTACGAGGACACTATACTGCCACTGTTCTATTTCAATTTAAAACAAATGTCCTCATATCCACTTAAGCCCCACGCCCCTGGTACCAGGGGCAAAAAGGAGGAGATCACGTTTAATCAGTTATAACATGGGGTCAGAAATATAAGTCCAGACATGTGTGGTATCCACAGAAACCTCTGAGTCTCAGCTAAAATCTCATATAAACCATTTCTACAACCACCAAACACACCGAAAACAAGCCATGATTAAACAAGCAGTTACCTAAATGCACACAAGTCCACTAAACAAACAAAACCGAACAAGAAATTCTTCAGACTTCATGAAACCACCTAAAGATAGGCTGGTTAGCTTCCAGAGCTATTACTGACTCCAAACACCAAGTTTCACCACGCTCTGACCAAAATTCACTGAATGAGCCGCAAAAGAAGACCACAAAAACACACAGCGGAGCAAATGCGCTAAGACAGAAATTGGCTTACCGTCCCGATTTCCTCCGTTATTTTCGCCGGTAGCCACATGATTATCGGCAGTTACCACGCCTACCTAGCCGCATCAGAGCCGTTTTCTGTCAACAACCTCCATTTTAGACCCACCTATAGACACGTGACTGGACAGACGCCACATCCAGTAAATTTGGGCCCATGTTGGCTTTGGCCTTGCAACCCTGTTAATAAAATTAAAATTTTAATACCTAAAAAAATTCAACTGGCATGGTGTCCAATGTGTGCCAAAATTGGACATTTTTGTACAATGTCTGGATATTCATGTATTGACAGGGCTGTAATTTTTCACTGTTTCACTTTAGAAATGTAAATATTTGCACGGATGATGTTTATAAGTTGGTTACTGAATTTCTGGAATGAAATGTGAACTGAGGCATATTTTTAAAAGGGTTATATGCTAAAAAATAAATTAAAAAATTAGGCGAGGATAAACTCTACTAACTTTTTCTGTGTTCCAGTCTCAGTAACTTTGACACTGTAATATTTGCTGCAATATTTATACCTCTGATGAAATTTCACGAGTGTCAGCTTTATTTTGATACCAAGATTGTAAGCACAGAGTTTTTAATTACAGAGAAATAATCAATAATTTTGGGCATTTCATTTTCGAGCAGGAAGCTCAGAAACCCCTTTGGGGTCTAAGAGGATATGTGGATCTCATTTTTCTCATAAATAAAAATCAGGTTAAAAGAAAATCTGGTCATTTTTTATTTTTACATTCATCAGATCCCAATCAGCCCAAATAGCAAAGAGAAATTAAAAATGCATGCCATGTGGAACAGCCTGCCTGAGGAGCTCAGGGCCGCAGAGAACGTACATGTTTTTAAGAACAGGCTCAAGACCCACCTTTTTAATTTAGCTTTTACCTAACGTTTATTTATTTGATGCTTATTTATTCTATCCTGTTATTCTATTTATATTATTACTAGTTCTGCATATGAACCTCTTCCGTCTTGCATTGTGAAGGATGGCATTGATGTAATTGGGCCCAGTATTCTGTTTTTAATGAACTTGTCTTCTGGCTATGTTCCCTCTGTTTTTAAACATGCTATAGTGCAACCTGTTCTTAAAAAAAGGTGTCTTGATCATTGTGATTTTGTTAATTATAGGCCGATATCCAAACTTCCGTTCCTCTCCAAAATCCTAGAGAAGATAGTTCTCTCGCAACTCCAGGCTTACCTGGATGCCCATGACATCTGTGATAAATTTCAATCTGGTTTTAAACCACGCCACAGCACTGAAACAGCTTTGCTGAGAGTCCTTAATGATCTTCTCTTAATTACCGATTCAGGGCATTCTGCTGTATTAGTGTTATTGGATTTGTCCTCAGCCTTTGACATGGTTGACCATAATATTTTATTAATGAGGTTAGAATGCACTGTGGGCATTCGGGGCGAAGCCCTTAACTGGTTCAAATCATACCTTTTGAACAGGTCTTTCTCCGTTACCTTGGGTACTTATTCTTCCTCAACTGCATCCTTATGCTGTGGTGTGCCCCAAGGCTCTGTGCTTGGCCCAATGTTATTCTCATTATATATGCTCCCCCTAGGCTTAATCTTTGAAAAATATAACATTTCTTATCACCTCTATGCCGATGATATACTGATTTATTGTCAATTAGATGATGACGACATTGCTCCTTCGTTGCACTGCTTCCTCGAGTGCATGAGAGAAGTCAGAGAATGGCTTTCAGGCAATTCCCTTATCCTGAATGAAAAGAAAATGGAGATTGTGGTGTTTGGCAACCATATCCCTAGGGGCCTATCAGCTGATACCTTTGGTTCCTTTGCCACTTCTTTCTCTGACTCAGTTAGTGACCTAGGTGTCGTGCTGGACAGCTCTTTCAAATTTAACAAACAAGTGTCTTCAGTAATCAAATCTAGCTTTTACCAACTGCGCCTTATTGCCAAGGCTAAGCACTATGTCCCTCATAAAGATCTTGTAAAGCTCATTCATGCTTTTGTGACTTCTAGATTGGATTACTGTAATTCCCTCTACTTTGGTCTTCACTCCGCTCTCCTTCACAGACTTCAGCTTGTCCAGAAAGCTGCGGCTCGCCTCCTGACTGGCACTAGAAAGCATGCCTCTATCACCCCTGTTCTTATTGATTTGCATTGGTTACCCATAAAATATCGCATTGAATTTAAAATATTGTTGCTCAACTTTAAAATTATAAATAATTTAGCCCCTCGTTATCTTGTCGATCTTCTTAGTCTATATGTCCCTGGGCGAGGTCTTCAGCCCAATTACTCCTGGCTCAGCCTAGATCTAGACTTAAATCTAGGGGTGACCGTGCTTTTGCCCTGGTTGCACCGAATCTGTGGAACAACCTTCCTATCGCTATCCGTGCATCAGACTCCGTTTTATCTTTTAAATCCCGTTTAAAAACTCATTTATTCAACATAGCTTTTCCATCTAGTTAGTGTCCCTATTTTATATTTGGTTCAATTTCTTATTTATGTACTTTATCCTTTAGCTATATCTGTTCTTAGTAACTTTGTTCTTATATTCCCTTTTATTGCTGTATAATTAGTGCCCTTAACCTGATGACATATGTGGTGCTTTGTTAATAGTCTTTTATTTATTGTCTTAATTTTCCTGTTTTTATTGTAAAGCACTTTGGTGTACCACTGGTCTTTTAAACATGCTATACAAATAAAGTTGTATTGTATTGTATTGTATTATTAATTTAGGTTTTACCTAATACTTATTGATTTTATTCTTATTCATTTTTTATCTTCTTACTCTATTTATATTTATATTGTATGCCATTCTTATTTTTTTTATTATTTTTATTCTGTATATACTCTTATTAGGTCATATCTCCAGTGTTTCCTCGGAGGGGGTTCTCTGCACCAGGGCTGTGGTCGACCATGGCTGCTGGGGCTCTGGGGGTCCTCTCAGCCTGGCTGGGGGGCTTCTTTGCCTCCCTTCTGCTGTGTGCCCAGCCTGGAGGCTGCGGTCTGTGACCGGCTCCCGGTGCAGACGGCTCCCCGTGATAGTGTTTCCTCACCTGGCTCATGTGTGCCCAACCCAATTTTACTCTTTAAGTGTGTGTGTGTGTGTGTGGGGGGGGGGGGGGGGGGGGGGGGCTGTATGTATCCATGATCGTTTATGTTAATGAGAGTGTGGGGAGTGAGTTGGAGGGCGGGGTGGGGTGGGCTGCTTTTAACCATGTAAAGCACTTTGTGCTACATCTTTGTATGAAAAGTGCTTTATAAATAAATGGTAAATGGCCTGCATTTGTATAGCGCTTTTCTAGTCCTTAAGGACCCCAAAGCGCTTTACACTACATTCAGTCATTCACCCATTCACACACTGGTGATAGCAAGCTACATTGTAGCCACAGCTGCCCTGGGGCGCACTGACGGAGGCGAGGCTGCCGGACACAGGAGCCACCGGGTCCTCTGACCACCACCAGTAGGCAAACATGGGGTTAGTATCTTGCCCAAGGATATTTGGCATGCAGCCAGGAGGCAGCCTGGGATCGAACCACCGACCTTCTGATTAGTGGCTGACCTGCTCTGCCACCTGAGCTACAGCCACCCCTCAATAAAGATTGATTGATTGATTGATTGATTGATTGATTGATTGATTGATTGATTGATTGATTGATTGATTGATTGATTGATGAAAGAGTTCGGGTCTTAGGAAGTTAAACAAAAAAAGGAAGTAAACAATTTAGATTTTAGTTTTAGCCCAGTGTTTCACGAGAAAGCCTGTGAGTCCTGCACATTTGTTACACCTTAGAGATGTAAGATTAAAACACTTCCATTGCTCTGCCGTCTCTGTGACAGCGAGAACCACGTGTTATCAAGGTATTCCTGCTCAAACACACAGTGATGTTTTTGAGTAGCTTATCTGCTTAGCAATTTAATTAAAAACTTTTAGATAACTTCTGTTTTCATAGTATAATCTTCACGTGCTTCATCCGAAGCACACTCTCTGTGTACTCACTACCCAACTTATAGCCAAAGTATTCACTCATGTAGCCAACTCTTTAGCAGCATGGCCTCTTCACCTGTCCCTCCTGCACTTTCCTGCTCATTGTGTCAGATGTTTAGTTACTCCTCGGCCTCCTTTAGCAGTAATGATATCTGTAACAAATGTAGCATATTTGCAGCTCTGGAGGCCAGGATTACTGAATTGGAGACTCGGCTTCGCACCCTTCATTCACCCGTAGCTAGCCAGGCCCCTGTAGCTGGTGCAAGCGAAGATAGCGTAGGCCCCGCTAGCTGTTCCCCGGCAGACCCCAAGCAGCTGGGGAAAGAGGGCGGCTGGGTGACGGTGAGGAGGAAGCATAGTCCTAAACAGAAGCCCCAGGTACACCACCAACCCGTTCATGTGTCTAACCATTTTTCCCCACTCGGCAACACACCCGCCGGGGGTCAAACTCTGGTAATTGGTGATTCTGTTCTCAGACATGTGAAGCTAGAGACACCGGCAACCATAGTCAGTTGTCTTCCAGGGGCCAGAGCAGGCGACATTGAAGGAAATTTAAAACTGCTGGCTAAGGGTAAACGTAAATTCAGTAAAATCATAATTCACGTCGGCAGTAATGACACCCGGTTACGCCAATCGGAGGTCACTAAAATCAATATTGAATCGATGTGCAACTTTGCCAAAACAATGTGGGACTCTGTAGTTTTCTCTGGTCCCCTCCCCAATCAGACCAGGAGTGACATGTTTAGCCGCATGTTCTCCTTAAATTGCTGGCTGTCTGAGTGGTGTCCCAGAAACGATGTGGGCTTCATAGATAATTGGCAAACCTTCTGGAGGAAACCTGGTCTTGTTAGGAGAGACGGCATCCATCCCACTTTGGATGGAGCAGCTCTCATTTCTAGGAATATGGACAAATTTATTAAACCATAATAAACCATGGTGCGATATGGCAGCCTCGCTTCTGTCAGTCTGCACCAGGGCAGCTGTGGCTACAACTGTAGCTTGCCTCCACCAGTGTGTGAATGTGAGAGTGAATGAATAGTGGAATTGTAAAGCGCTTTGAGGGCCCTGAAAAGCGCTATATAAATGCAATCCATTATTATTATTATTATTATTAAACCCCCCAAAATATGACTATCCAGAGTTGGGACCAGGAAGCAGAGTTGCAGTCTTACACGCCTCTCTGCAGCTTCTCTCCTCCTGTTACCCCCCAAAAACCCATCTCCATAGAGACTGTGTCAACTCCCAAACAGACAGAAAACAAACTAAAAACCAGCAACAAACAACTTAAACATAAACAATCACAAAGAAAGTGTGAAGTAGTCAGACTCAAACGTCAAGGAAGGTGGTAGGGAAGCAGACTATGCAGACATTTCAGGTTTCCAGAGGTGAGCAATTTATTTACAGTGAACTTCATTTAATGGTGGTTAATCGGTGGTTTGATCCCAGGCTGCCTCCTGGCTGCATGCCAAATATCCTTGGGCTAGATACTAACCCCATGTTTGCCTACTGGTGGTGGTCAGAGGACCCGGTGGCGCCAGTGTCCGGCAGCCTCGCCTCTGTCAGTGCGCCCCAGGGCAGCTGTGGCTACAATGTAGCTTGCCATCACCAGTGTGTGAATGTGTGTGTGAATGGGTGAATGACTGAATGTAGTGTAAAGCGCTTTGGGGTCCTTAGGGACTGAGTAAAAGCGCTATACAAATGCAGGCCATTTACCATGTGTAATTTACAAAACACATAACAAAACGAAGCATTTCTATGGAAAAAGAAACCCCTCCACTTGGTTTGACCTGCTGATGTCATGTGTGACATTATCAGGACTTTAAAAGGAGGAAATGCTAGGCGGGCGTTTCCCCACACCTGACCCTCATGAAGACTGAAGAGACAGAACAAAGTAAGTATGAACAAATGACTTAATGTGTAACATAATAAAATATACAGAAATATGTAAGTGAGTATTTGCCTTACTTTGCAGAACGTTTAATTTACTGGCAACAGAACGCTTACACAAAAAAACACATATGGGACAAATGGAGAGCATTGCAACTGCTCATCCACTTTGTCACAGAAAGAACAATACAGTATCCACATCTGAACCAAAGAGTAAAACAGTGAAATGTGGATTATTAAATATTAGGTCTCTCTCCTCCAAGTCTCTGTTAGTACATGACTTAATAATTGATCAACAAATTGATTTACTCTGCTTTACAGAAACCTGGTTGCAGCAGGATGATTATGTTAGTTTAAATGAATCAACACCCCCGAGTCATTCTAACTACCAGAAACCTCGAAGCACAGGCCGAGGGGGCGGTGTGGCAGCAATTTTTCACACCAGCCTATTAATCAACCAAAGACCCAGACAGACTTTTAATTCATTTGAAAGCCTGATGCTTAGCCTCGTCCACCCCAGCTGTAAAACTCAGAAACCAGTCTTACTTGTTATCATCTATCGTCCACCTGGGCCTTACACAGAGTTTCTGTCTGATTTCTCAGACTTTATATCTAATTTAGTTCTGAGCTCAGATAAAATAATTATTGTGGGTGATTTTAACATCCATGTAGATGCTAAAAATGACAGCCTCAACATGGCATTTAATCTGTTATTAGACTCAATTGGCTTCTCTCAAAAAGTAATAATAATTGTTCTAATAACATTTACATTTACAATAATTGATTACACAGCAGTGGAGAGTAGACTTTATCACAGTAGATGTCTTTCTGAAAGCGCTGTAACTAAGTTTAAGAATATAATCCACCAACTGTTATCATCTTCAATGCCCTGTACCAACACAGAGCAGAGCAGCTATCTGAACGCTGCTCCAACAGAGGTCGATTATCTTGTTAATAATTTTACCTCCTCACTACGTACGACTCTGGATACTGTAGCTCCTGTGAAAACTAAGGTCTTTAATCAGAAGTACCTGACTCCGTGGTATAATTCTCAAACACGTAGCCTAAAGCAGATGACTCGTAAGCTGGAGAGGAAATGGCGTGTCACAAATTTAGAGGATCATCATTTAGCCTGGAGAAATAGTTTGTTGCTTTATAAGAAAGCCCTCCACAAAGCCAGAACATCTTACTATTCATCACTGATTGAAGAAAATAAGAACAACCCCAGGTTTCTCTTCAGCTCTGTAGCCAGGCTGACAAACAGTCAGAGCTCTGTTGAGCCAACCATCCCTTTAACGTTAACTAGTAATGACTTCATGAACTTCTTCACAAATAAAATTTTAATACCATTGATGTTAAGTTAGACTCTTTTTCTCCAATTGATCTTTCTGAGTTAACTTCAATAATTACTTCCTCCAAACCATCAACGTGTTTTTTAGACCCCATTCCTACAAAACTGCTCAAAGAAGTCCTGCCATTGATTAATTCTTCGATCTTAAATATGATCAACCTATCTCTAATAATCAGCTATGTACCACAGGCCTTCAAGCTGGCTGTAGTTAAACCTTTACTCAAAAAGCATCTCTAGACCCTGCAGTCTTAGCTAATTATAGGCCAATCTCCAACCTTCCTTTCATATCAAAAATCCTTGAAAGAGTAGTTGTCAAACAGCTAAGATCATCTGCAGAGGAATGGTTTATTTGAAGAGTTTCAGTCAGGTTTCAGAGCTCATCACAGCACAGAAACAGCTTTAGTGAAGGTTACAAATGATCTTCTTATGGCCTCTGACAGTGGACTCATCTCTGTGCTTGTCCTGCTAGACCTCAGTGCAGCGTTCGATACTGTCGACCATAATATCCTATTAGAGCGATTAGAACATGCTGTAGGTATTACAGGTACTGTGCTGCAGTGGTTTGTATCATATCTATCTAATAGACTCATATTGGTACATGTAAATGGAGAGTCCTCTTCACGCACTGAGGTTAATTGTGGAGTTCCACAGGGTTCAGTGCTAGGACCGATTCTGTTTACATTATACATGCTTCCCTTAGGCAGCATCATTAGAAGACATAGCATACATTTACACTGCTATGCTGATGACACCCAGCTCTATCTGTGCATGAAGCCAGATAACACACACCAATGAGTTAAACTGCAGGAATGTCTTAAAGACATAAAGACCTGGATGGCCGCTAACTTTCTGCTTCTTAATTCAGATCAAACTGAGGTTATTGTACTCGGCCCTGAAAATCTTAGAAATATGGTATCTAACCAGATTCATACTCTGGATGGCATTACCTTGGCCTCCAGTAACACTGTGAGGAACCTTGGAGTCATTTTTGACCAGGACATGTCCTTAAGATAAGATAAGATAAGATAAGATAAGATAAGATAAGATAAGATAAGATAAGATAAGATAAGATAAGATAAGATAAGATAAGACTTTATTGATCCCACAACGGGGAAATTTTTGCGTCACCTCAGCTCAGGTACAGATATATGAAGGAAATACAAAAATACAAATAAGTACAATCAATGAAAAAAAGTAAGATAATACACTATATACAATGGTAGCATACACAGTATGTGATTATGGATATAGTTGGAAATATGGAAGACATAAACTATATAGCTTGGAAGGTCATGGAAGGTCTATTATGCATGAAGTGGTGACCGTGGATGTTCACAGTGTCCAGTGACTTATGACATCGTGATTGAGGAGTTATAGAGTCTAACTGCTGTTGGGATGAATGATCTGCGAAAGCCCTCCTTCCTGCAGTGAGGGTGTTTCAGTCTCTGACTAAAGGAGCTGCTCAGCCCACTCACATACTCATGCAGTGGGTGATGTGGGTTGTTCATGATGGATGTCAGCCTTACTAACATCCTCCCCTCACCAACCACCTCCACAGACTCCAGGGGACATTCCAGCACGGAGCTAGACCTCCGCACCAGTTTGTCAATCCTGCTCCTGTCCCTGTCCGTGCATCCACTCCCCCAGCAGGCCACTGCATAGAAAAGGGCAGATGCTACCACAGTGTCATAGAATGTCCTTAACAGAGTCCTGCAGACTCCGAAGGACCTCAGTCTCCTCAGCAGGTGGAGTCGACTCTGGCCCTTCTTATACAGGACGTCTGTATTTGTAGTCCAGTCCAGTTTATTGTTGAGGTGAACACCCAGGTACTTATAAGAGTCCACTATCTCAATGTCTTTCCCTTGGATGTTCACCGGTGTTGTAGGGGGTGACTTCCTCCTGAAGTCTATGATCATCTTCAACGCACATATTAAACAAATATGTAAGACTGCGTTCTTCCATTTGTGCAACATCTCTAAAGTTAGAAATATCCTGTCTCAGAGTGACGCTGAAAAACTAGTTCATGCATTTATTACTTCCAGGCTGGACGACTGTAATTCATTATTATCAGGAAGTCCTAAAAACTCGCTGAAAAGCCTTCAGTTAATCCAAAATGCTGCAGCAAGAGTCCTGACAGGGACTAGAAGGAGAGAGCATATTTCTCCTGTTCTGGCTTCCCTTCATTGGCTTCCTGTTAAATCCAGAATTCAAAATCCTGCTCCTCACATACAAGGTCTTAAATAATCAGGCCCCGTCTTATCTTAATGACCTTGTAGTACCATATCACCCTATTAGAGCACTTCGCTCTCGCTCTGCAGGCCTACTTGTTGTTCCTAGAGTACTTAAAAGTAGAATGGGAGGCAGAGCCTTCAGTTTTCAGGCCCCTCTTCTGTGGAACCAGCTTCCAGTTTGGATTCGGGAGACAGACACTATCTCTACTTTTAAGATTAGGCTTCAAACTTTCCTTTTTGCTAAAGCATATAGTTAGGGCTGGACCAGGTGACCCTGAATCCTCCCTTAGTTATGCTGCAATAGACGTAGGCTGCCGGGGATTCCCATGATGCATTGAGTTTTTCCTTTTCAGTCACCTTTCTCACTCACTATGTATTAATAGACCTCTCTGCATTGAATCATATCTCTTATTAATCTCTGTCTCTCTTCCACAGCATGTCTTTATCCTGTCTTCCTTCTCTCACCCCAACCGGTCGCAGCAGATGGCCCCGCCCCTCCCTGAGCCTGGTTCTGCTGGAGGTTTCTTCCTGTTAAAAGGGAGTTTTTCCTTCCCACTGTTGCCAAAGTGCTTGCTCATAGGGGGTCATATGATTGCTGGGTTTTTCTCTGTACCTATAAAGCGCCTTGAGGCGACTATTGTTGTGATTTGGCGCTATATAAATAAAATTGAATTGAATTATCGTAAGTGCTCTATACTCAAAAGATGTGTTGTGTTCATGCAAAATAAAGCTAGGAACAGGGTATAGCTATCCAATTATTCACATAATTAAATTTGTATATTATGTATATTTTACCCAATTATTGTCTAAGCCACGAGTTTCCTTCAAATAATATTGGCACAGAATCTTGAAGAAAGCAGACAGAAAGCTTGAGGATGCATTACAACAGTGATATATGAAAATTAAAATCAGCCCCAGCATGATGGGGGAATAGGTGGATAATGCTAACAGACTGAGCCCTTCTGAGAGCTGGAGCTGAACTACGTATAGCAAAACTATTGGCTGCAAGATGCAAGGTGTAGACTGGCACAGAAAATCTCAAGTGTTATGCTTGGATCAGTTGCAACAAATAGATTGTCAAAAGTGCTTTAATCTGACGATGCAATCAGAAGAAAAGCCAAGCTGATGCACTGAGAACACTGAACCTTCTGCTTTTTTCCTCGGCCCTTTTTGTTCTTTGGAAAATTAGTTTAAAACATGGATAAATGTCATATAAAGTGAAGGATCTGTCCTGACTTTACACAATTTAATTTAAGTGGCACAATCCAAAAGAGATAAGGTTAAAAGGCAGCAAGCTGATGACTGATGAGTAGCCGGCGAGCTCAGTAGGTGCTCGAGTTACTGTGTGGTGGGGTGAGCAGTCTGAGAAATGTTTGGGGGCAAATTTAACACTATAGTAGAGCTGGGGGTAGCCTTCCAGGTAGATACGCTGATATGTGAGGGGGAGGAGAAGGAAGGGAAGAGAAGTAAAGTATGTAGATGGGCAGGGATGGAGGAGGGTGTCAGACGGGCAGGAGGAGGGTTTTTAATTCAGATTTCATGTGGGCTCACTCAGCAGTCACTGGAGTCTAAAGTGACTCTGGGGAGCCTCACAGTTCTATATGCAAATAGAGCAACGCACCTGGCCAGTGGAGCAGGCCTGCTGAGAGGTTACTTATGCAAATCTGATTGAGTGAGACCATACTGCCAGTGCACGATGTGTGCAGGAGTGTTCGCACACATACACACACGCAAACAGGCAGCTATATTTCACTGGGGCCCCGGGATGCCATGTTCCCCAGAATAGAGGTGGCAGACAGAGAAGAACAGGATAAAGGAAAAAATAACAGGGACGGGGGGAAGAATTAAAATGACACGACACACAGATAAGGGTGCTGGAGCTGGAATGGAGGAGGACAGGCAGTTCTGAGCGGCGCCGGAGAAAGGAGAGCACAGAGCAGGACATGGAAAGGTAAGAGCAGCATAATTCTTCTGGACATAATAGCGTCTCTCGCTCCCGCCGTCGTCACCTCCCCCCACTCTCCCATTATGCGACTCGTGGGCACTAGGTAATTTTCTATGCACGTGTTGTAAATGGGCTGGAATCCCAATATGGCTAACACCTCCCTCCCCCTCCTCCCTTAGAGGCTGGCATTAACCTGCTGATTAAGTGGTAGAGCTTGGCTGGAGCTCAATCTCAGCCTGATGCACGGGCCCATGATGTAGACAAATGACTAGAAATCACAGTGGCATGAACGGGGCTCTCAGCCAGGCTGCCCTCCACCCCAGTGGCTCCGGCCTCAGGCACAACACATTAACAAAGACACATTTAGTATGATTATTGATAACAGCGCACATAATGTAACAAACCAGCGTGTGTGAGGATAAAACTTTGTGATCATGTTCCACAGTGCTGATGTGAGCTCCTCCATGTGTCACACAACATTATACTGAGTATATTTATGTTGGATTCAATGTTTGGTAGAGATTCTGTCCATTTCATATCACACCATGTGTTGACTGCTCACTGAAAAAAAGTCTGAAACCTTTCTTTTGTTCTAAAACAACAGGCATGACATTTAAAATTGATACTAAACGTTGGTAAGTCCAGAAAAATTCAACCAGTCAGGAAGTTCAAAGCAGCGAACACAACAAGTCAGGAAAAACTCCAACTTATAATTAATAGAGTAAGGATAAGCAAGAATTAAAACAATAATAATATCACCAGGAAACATCATGGAAGCAAGCTGTCATGTTACATGTTAACAACCCTGGCCCTTCTTGCAGCATTTCACTGACCTATTAGGAGAGATTGGGCAGTTCATGGAGCACAAGGGAAAACCAGTGGCTGCAGGATCTTGCTTTTATTGTACACATTACAGAGTTTGGAGTTTGCATGTTCTCTCCATGTTTGCTTGGGTTCTCTCCAAATACTCCGCCTTCCTGCCACAGTCCAAAGACATGTACTTAGTGGGGTTAGGTTAACTGCCCACAGGTGTGAAGGATTTTCTGTCTCTCCCTGTCCACCCTGTCAGATTTGGCGGCCTCTCCAGGGTCTGCCTCCGCCTCTAAGATGACTTAAATAGGTTCCAGCCTCACAATGACCCTGATAGGAGAATAAGAGGAAGAGAATGGATGGATTACAGACCACTTGTGGTGACCATCCTCACTTTCCCTGTCTAAGAAATGTTTGCCCCACTGGAACTGGAACTGATATGAAACTGACAGCAAACCTTTCAGGTCTTTGATGAGCTTTTTGCTCATCATTCACACTCGGTGCTCCTGATCTTCCTGCTGCACGAATCCCACTAATTACCACCATTATAGACCAACCTCTCTGACTATTTGTGCAGGAATGACCTGTAACTACAGGTCACTGTACCCCCAATACAACCCTCACAGCACACAGCCACACATCTTCAAATACAAACAATATTGGTGCAATACTCAGGACCAGGATGAAGCCACATTGTTTGTCATGAATCCAAGATTCAGCTGTTCAGCAGACCCTCCTATGCTGGCATAGACTCATGAAAGGAGGCTGTTTATACCACAGAGTTTATAAAACTGACTGAAACTCTTAACTATTAAACACACGTTTAAATTCAGCAAACACACACTCAGGTTTGCACTCTTACAGTGTGAATAAAAACTCTATCAGGTGTATCCTAATGGGATTTTTTAGCTCATTATGATAAACGAGTACTTGAGTAAACTAGGACTGATCACCAAGTGACCATCCTACCATGCTTCATACAAGGACCAACGTGCTGTAGGAGTCAACACAGAGCATCACGAGCCTCCATCATATTTCACAAATTCACTGTGAACTACATGGATCAGGAAAGAGGGGACGAGGTGTCTGCCTTACTGTTTCATTGCTCTTTACGTTTGAATTGGCTTGAGCTCATTTCTTCTGTCATGCGTGTCATCACATCTGACATCAGTCACTCCATCTGACATCCACTGTCTAATTAGTTTTACCAGATATTCATGGAGATACCTTTCCTTAGTGTGTCTGGTAACATGTCAAATTTGCTCCTTAGCATGTCTCATGGCGTGAAGAACTGACTCAGACAAATTAATCTGATAAATCACAACTGCAGTGTGATGTGAGGGTGGGGCATGAACGAGGACAGCCCTGTTTGTGTACATATGTAATCCACAGATAGAGGACGCTTTAATCTGCTCTACACAGAAAGCTATATCCTCAGCACATCTGATGCTTCTCCCTTGAAAAAAGAATGACTGGATACCAGCTCAACTCAGAACTACAATGGATTTGTTTGCCTTTCCTAACTGGGTGGTGGAAAACCAGCCAACGAAATCACTGGAGGGAAAAATAATGCAGTGTCTAGCTAATAATAACATAACCCTTTGTCGTTAGTCAATGCTTCTCGCTCAAGTAATGGCCCAATTAAGGGAAACCAACCCTGGCCCTCTGTATGTACATCATAAATTGATTATCTCACCATGAGCAGACGGCCTAGTGCTTCCAGATCACAGATAACAGAGACAGTCTTTATGCACGTGTGGAAAGTCAGGCCGGGCCCAAACTGGGCTAATAAGCAACAGTTTTCACACTTGTTTAGGCTTAAGAGTGCTCATGCAAACAACTGGAGTGGAAGAAAGGGAAATAAGGAGTGGGGGGTACATGGTGGATTGCTGACTTGTTCTGTGCTTTTGTCTATTACCTCTTCACTGTACACTTGTCTCTCTTTTACATCATTAGACTCCTGTCCTGTCTTTGTCTGCACTTCCTGTGCCTGTTTGTACAGTTATGTGTGTTATCAGCCCGATCTCACACACTCTGCTAAAGCTCAACACTACTTTACTGGCTTTGATGAGTTCTTGATAATCTGACAGCAGTTTTCAGACAGTCAGCTGATGAGGTTCTCTCTTAGTCCCTCTCCTGTTCCCAAACAATGGTAGCTGGACTGGTACTCATGCACTGCCTTTGTACTCACTTTGAGTAGATATCCTCCACTCATTCCACTCATTCCACTCCCCATCTGCTCCGTGATAGACGAGCAACAGGATCCCTGCCTCGGTGACTGACAGCCTCCCTAATTGTATCTACTCATTCATGACAATTTGATTAAAGTATTATGCCAGTCTCACCCCCTGTTTGTTCCCCCAACCCAAATCAAATAATCAAATATATATATATATATATATATATATATATATATATATATATATATATATATATATATATATTAGGGGTGCAACGATAAAAAATATTCATGGTTCGGTTCAGTTCGATACTTTGATGTCACGGTTCGATATTTTTTCGATATAAAAAAATGTTCATGCCTTTTTAATTTGTCATTTATTAAAATTATAAATATAGATTTTAACTCAAAAGTACAGTTTTTAAATTTAATGTTGCTGCAACAACAAAACAATAATAAAAATAAATCTATCTGATTGAGAAATCACTCATCTTTGGAAAACAGTTTATTACAGAGAAATGTCTCTTTCCAAAATAAAAGCTATACTATACGCTTCTTCTGGGCTATATTCTCAGCAGCATATTAAACATATCAGGTCCCCATAAGGAGAATCATGTGCTAACGGCTGTCTAAATGACTCGGGTAAAGTTTGTAGCATGCGTGCTTGTTGTTTTTGTCTGCTTCCACTTGTCTTTGCACTAGGATGATGTCGGCGTAAATGTACAGTCATATTCATTTTGTTCCCACTAGTGCTGTCAGCGTTAATCTGAAATGACGTTAACGCCACAACACGGCAAATCTCCGTTAACGAGCTGCCGCGGATCGCCCCGTGCATGGGGCTGGACGGTGTCAACAAGCTAAATGCGCTAACACACTAGTTCCCACCCATTAGTGATGTGTCGGTCACGAACGAAATGGCTCTTAGAGCCGGGTCTTTGACGTGAACGACGTGAGCCGGCTCCTTATCGCGAGCCGTGGGGTTTTTTTCTTTCTCTCTCTCGCACTTTTTTTCCGCTTCACTCCGCACGCGAGCCTTGTGTTTTACGCTGGGCAGAGGGGGGAGGGGCGGTAGTTACACTCAGTAGCACAGGAACAGAGCGGGAGAGAGAGAGAGAGAGAAAGAGAGCCAGGGACAACAACGTCACATTAGAAAAGTATAGTAATCATCCACAACTATTTTCAGTTGCGGATGACAAAGGATTCAGAAAGTTTATTCATGCAGGCCCATATGACAGAGAATGTGCATCTTCTTTTTGTTTTCATATTTTAATTTATATTTAATTGTGTTGTGGTTTGCAGTGTTTTGTGTTGTTTCACTTTAAATTTGTTTAAAAGGAAAAAGCTGAAAATTTAAATAGTTAAAAGTTGAACTGTGACTAGTTGGTTTTTGTATTATATGATTTATTTATTACATTTTATGTGGAGTGAATAAATAAAAGTATAATTACGGTGGCCCCTACAGACAAAACACGTAAAAACTCCAAAACATGTACAAAACACAACAGAAGTGCTCCAGAATGCTAGGGCGCAGTGTTGAGCGCCTAGCATTCTGGAGGCTACACAAGCCAGCAAGTACCAACAACCAGATTTGGAGTGTGGTGGTAACAGGTAAATGAACATTTGTTTTTAATTATTTGAATATATATGAGTGCTTGTGTATAAATACACAAACAATACACATATACTTTCAATTGTGTAATTTAAGTGATCTAGGTAGCTCTGTTTTGGAAGTTCAGTTCATGCTAGAAATGTGTTTTGGAGTTTGTACGTGTTTTGTCTCTGGGGGCAACCAAAAAACTTTTTTTTTTTACATTAGTAATTCCTTTTGTGCATAATTTTATATTGTTGTTAATAATAAATTAAAGCAACAAAACAACCTGAAGAGCCGGTTCGGAGCCGAAAGAGCCGGATCTTTTTAGTGAGTCGAGCCGAAAGAGCCAGTTCTCTAAAAAGAGCCGGAAATCCCATCACAACCACCCATGTAATTGAGCATTGCGTGGCACATCCGACATACTGTTTTACTTTTGTCCATGACGCGCTTACCATCAGGGTCATGCTTCACATGAAGACCAAGATAGTTCCAAACGCCAGATCTGGATGAGGGTGGGGGAGGTTCAAGTTGCCATGTTGCAACGAGCTTAGCTTCTGTCTTGCTAGCTTGCCCTGCGCTCAGTAGATCTGCACTCAACAGTGCAGCCTAGGCAGAGTAGTCGAACGCAGATCCACTGAGCACTCAACACAGACAGCATCGTCAGAAGAAAAATTGATAAAATAAATTAAAAATGTTGTATTGTTCGATACATATGCGTACTGAACCGAAAGCACTGTATCGAACGGTTCAATATCGATACGAGTATCGTTGCACCACTAATATATATATATATATATATATATATATATATATATATATATATATATAAAAGGGGGTCATATGATTGTTGGGTTTTTCTCTGTATCTATTATTGTCTACGCAGGTATTTGATTTAAAAAAATGCAATTTGTTTCCTATGCTTTCCTTTCCAAGACACTAGTGAGACAAAGGGAATGTGGCCTGTGATCCAAATCCTTAACAGACTAAATTTTCTTTAATTTTAAGGTTTTTTTACAATACATTTATAGATAAATTGAATATTTATCAAACATTAACCCACTATCAAAGATCATAAAAAAGAATAAAAAAGAGGGAAACTTGGATCACAAGGTTTCAGATATATCTATGTAAGAGTGTTTTATTATTTTGTGTCTGACAAATATATGAAAATAATTAAAATAATGGGATTTCACTCAGGACCAATATAGTCCAAAATTATATTTGCTTGTGCATTAAAGTGTATTATACTTATAGTAAGCCCGTATTAGCCTCATCATGCAGCCCCTCATATATTTGGGGAGAACACATCTTCTTATCCTTCTATATGCATACATTAAAGCTCAAAGGTGCATAGAGCAGCAGGTGGAACCACCACAGCACAGGCAAGACAGAGTTTCAGTGATGTAGGGTGGAGGTGGGTTACAAAGTGGCTTGTAGATGCACATCAGCTGTAAGTGTGCAGCATAAATCTGAGATAAGTTTGGAAAAAGGCATCAGCTGAGCCAGCTGTGGGTATGGGCTGACATGGAGGTTATCTGATCTGCTCACTCAGATAGTTTCTCACATGTAGATGCAAAAATAAAACACAAGCTTAATGTTGAATACACAGGATTTTCAAAAAAACAAAATCTTTTCTAAAACTCCCAAATAAAAAATGTTTGTTTGTCACAAAATGTAAAGCTATAGGAGGAGTGGAACTTTCCTTCTTTAGGTTCATCAGTCCAATCAGTGCACTCGCCCTGAAAGTGCCCGTAAACACGTTTTCTGAAACAAATCCTCCATGCGTTTCTTCATCCACCACCCAAAGCACACAGAAAAACATGCTCACATACAGTATTAGTGCAGTATGTATATCCAGATACATACAAGTATGCGTGAGTACACAGGCAGAATCGCACACACATGTATTTTTAGCTTGAGTTGTCCCAGCTAAGCTTGCCCTGCCTTTGAAAGAGAAATAAATCCAACTGAAAGCAAAGGGTGATAAGGTGGCGAGAGGTTGTGTGTGTGTGTGTGTGTGTGTGTGTGTGTGTGTGTGTGTGTGTGTGTGTGTGTGTGTGTGTTTAAGGTGGGGGTGGGGGCAAAAATATGGCTGTGTATCATTCACCTGATTTGAATTGTAGCTCCCCCTTTTTTGAACCCCTGCCAATTCATTTTGTACATTAAAAATTGGTCAGGGTTGATAAGATTCCATTTTCATGGTTGGCAATGCAGAACTGGCGAAAGAATACAATTACAGACCCCAGAGTAAACTCTCCGAATGTCAACTTGATGTAAATGATCAGAAGGCAGGGCGCCACAAAAGAACAGGCTTCAACTTCAACAGCCCCGCCGCCACCCGTGCCCCCTTCAAACCTCCACCTCGCTCTCTTTGTGTGGCTTCTCTACTTCTTGCTCTCCGTCATCACTCGACAGCCTCTCGCCCCGGTGGTGGCAGCCAGACAGGCCTGCTGAAGTACCAAAGCTGTAGGTGCAATTTGTCCTGGAGTAGCATGGAGGGGAGACGGCGAGGCTTGTTGCAGTGTCACAGCTCGATAGCAGACTCATACAAACGTGTTTGATGCACATGGGTCCAAAGTCAGGTTCTTTTGAGATTTGAAGCCATTGACGTGTTTTAATCAGAAACTGTGAGGAATCTAAACTCTGATTAAAACGAGTCGATTTATTTTCATTGGTTTTGACACGTGCTGACTCCGTGTGCAGTACAACTGTTTCTGCTCTCAAGAGGAAACTCCTAATGTGACTTTTGCTGGCTTCAGCAGGGTTTCAGCATCATGCTTGTTGTAAGTTATGTGTATGCTTTATTGCTTCAGATTCTCCATTGTACACATGCTTATACCAGACGGCTTCCAAAGAAGTCGAGATGCTGTGTAATAATAATAATAAGCGTCAATGAAACCAGCCTGTGGTGAACAAATCGATAATTTAAGCTTATATATAAGTAAAATTGTGCAAATGTATCAAAAGCTGAAACCAAGATTTTTACTCTATGCTGTCATTATTTTTAAAACTAGCTAATGAGATCAGTTATTGTTGGTACAGCTGCACGACAGTGTGAGGCCTCTCTTGATAAATAAACCAAATCTGCACATATGTTCAGGATCAGTGGTGCTTTTGCAGACATGCAAGCCACTCATGTCATCTGCATGAATGCACATCTATGAACTTAAACAAAAAGTAGCCTCTTTAGCCTGAAGGCCAGTTTGATCTTAAATATGCTCAAGTCCAGAAAACATGGCTTCTCCATCTTTTTTGTAGAATAAACAGCTGTTAAAAATCACAAGTGTTCTTGAGCCCGTGCAGTGATGTAGTCTAAATGCTATGTGGTAGTTACATGTACATATACTGCTCACATCAGGGTCTCTCATCACTGAGTGTGAAAGGCCTTTAAGAGGTAAATTGCTGTAAATTGCAGGAACCACAGTACATTTTCCCCTGCTGGTGTTAGGTTTGATTCAGATGTCACCTCTTTTGACTATGGGGTGTCATCTGGTTTGACCTAAACCCCCTGCTACCCAGCCCCCATGGTGTCACCCAGATTTGGAGCCAGCCCTGCGTGGTGACAGCAGGATGCTTTGACACCTTGCTATTGCAAGGGTCGTGCCCCTGCTAGCCGATAACACATTACCAGTTACCAAGTCACCAACGTGTCCAATGACTCCTCACCACTTTCCCGTCTTTTTCCTTAATGAGTCATTCTCACTGTGTCACTGTATCGCTGTTCTCTCCTCTCTGCTCCATATTCAGAGGTTTGCACATTAGTGGTGTTGGCTGGGATGGACAGCGCCATGAATAAATTGTTTGCAATGGCTGAACTTTGGTTGTCTGCAAATAGATGGGGAATATGCACGAGCCATAGCATCTAATCCAAGAATACGGCCGGTACTCACCAAGGTCAGGGGTCAGAGACATTCTGTGCATCAACAACAGTTTGCCTAATAGAGGAGACAGTATGTCTGTGTGTATGCAGCAGAAAGGCAGCGGTTCTACTCCAGTGCATCTGATCCAACAATATGCTTCAGTTTAAGCTCTGACATTTACGTGGGCCTTGAAACCACAGAGCATGTTGGCACTGCCACACAAGATAGAAGGCTGCCATGTGATCAGCTGAGAGCAGGTCTGCACTTTAAATGGAAACTGCTATCTGCAGTGAGAACAAATAAAAGAAACAATCAAATAATGAAAACGTCTCTATTTAAAAGAAAGTGCAAATGTCTATTAGCTTTCTTTTCCCTGACTGCCACTATATGTGTTATACCTTCAGAAGTTAGTATTGTATTTATTTGTAATGATAAAATTTAATATTCGAAGAGGAAACTATTAACAGTCTTAGTCATTTATTCATTTATTCACATATATAGAAAGAACAAACACATGTAAGTCTAATTAAGCTGTTCTGGTTTGCTGGCACTTCTGATGTTAAAAAAAAAAAAAACATTGCCTCTGATTAGCCAATAAATCTGCCTTAGTAGCTAAGAATCTGAGTGGTCCTGAAGAGTAGATGCTGTCTGTTATTGTCATTTCTTCACTGAAACATCTTCTGTCTGCTCCCTTAAGCGGTGGCTGACCTCCATCTCTCCTTAGCATCCTCCTTTGGCCCTCTGCATGTCCTTCCCTACATCCGTGAACCTCCTCTGTGGTCTTTCTTCCATGCATCCACCCTTAGCTCTTCTCTGTTTCTGTTGGTGCCGTCATCTCCAAACAATACACTTTAGTAGCTCTCATCTTGTAACCTTCCCCTTTACTCTTGCTGTCTTCTTTCGAGAGCATACATCCACCTTTCCACCTGCTCTCACTACAGATCACAATATCATAATCACATATATATCATATATAACAAAGGGTTCACAGCCAATCCCTGATGTAATCCCACCCCCAATTTGAACCCATCTGTCTCTCACTCGTTACATTTCATCCCTGTCATTTAGCTCATCTTTCTCTCTAGCCAATGCCTACAAGTCTTTTTCTCCTTCCTGTGTGTTCAGCCACACATACTATTCTCTGGCTTTTCATCAGTCTCGAGGACCACGCCGTTGGCTTTTGTAGTCATTTCCTTTGTTGCCGAGTTCTAAAAATGGAAGTTTTGATTTTCATTAACGAGACGCTGTCATGACTCATCGAGTAACACTACTGACCAGCCAATCAGTCTGACAACGTCACATTTTTAGTACCTGATCGGATCGCTTGGAACTTGGTAACTTGTTAACTTTTCCCTAACACGTAGAACCCGTCTCCTTCCTGAACTCTACAAAAGGGTCCACCATTTAATCCTTGCCTCCACCTACAGCAACGTGAGCGTCACACTGCCAGTTATTACAAATACTTCTTGGGTGGGAAATTTTCTTAAGGTCTGGGTAGGCTTTGTTTCTTTTTCTTTTTCTTTAAATGACATCATCATTTTAAGACTCCATTTAGCATTTACTTGGCTTTCTGACAAATACTGTAAGTTGTTGATGAGCTGAAAAATAATCTGACAAATAAGCAAAAAAAACCAAAACATGATAGGACATTTTAAATCTATCTGCAGTGCTTCTGGTCTCCTGCACACACAATAAATCTACTCGTCTCCATCATGTTAGCCATCTCTGTTCTGTTACCAGTCACAGTCCCAACATTTAAAGTGCCGCTGTCACCTCCTCACTCCTGCATTTCCTTCTCTCTTGATGCCTCCTAACATGACTTCCCCCTTTCCTGTAGCACAGTTTCCACCAGCGCTCTGTTGGCCAACATTAACCCAGGCCTAGACCGGTCCGGTTCAAAAATCTCATTCTTCATGTTTGATTTGGTGAAGCTTTCACAACACATGCCCTTCCTGATGCCACCGTTCATCTGGTCAGAATCTCTCTGTAGTTAATTTGTATCAGCTCCTCGCTCTCTGGTCTTATTTTTCACTACACAAGATGAATGATGTGAACAGGAATATGCTCATCAAAATCACCTTTTTATACTAATAACCAAGTACACTGCTCAAAATTTACGGGAAAATGTGAACAATAGACCTAAACCTTTTTTTGTAATTTTAAATCTAGCATTAGAACGTGATGATTTTGGTTTCCATTAACTGTTGCTGTGATTTTATTCTCAATAAATTAAACAAGACATGCCAGTAAAGATTTTAAACTAAATATTTGATTCATCACGCTTTGATTTTAGTGTTGCCCATAATTCTTTTGAGCAGTTTATTTTTGGTGGTTATAAGTAAACAGTGAGAGAAAATGAAACTACTCAGTGAGTGAAACAAAACAAAACCAAGTGCAATAACAAAGCTCTCAAGCGGCAAATGAACCATGGTCTACTGATTGTCATTTGTGTGGTTTACTCCAGCCTACTTCTGTGGCCTTTCAAACAAATAGTGAGGCTTGTTGTGTGGTGCAGATTGACCAGGAAGGTTGTACTTTAGTTTTGGTGCGTGAGTAGCCAGATGTCTTTCTGTAATGTCTCACTAATTAGCAGATATGTGCATCTTTTTTTAAATCAGTTTATGAAGGCAGCTTGTTAGCTTTAGCTTGTATCTTAGCGCTACACCCTCTAGCTGGAATAACAAAAAACTGTGGCGGGAAATCATTTAATATAATCAATATCATCATTAATCATTTAATATTGAGGCTTCAGAATGTCGAGTGTAAAAGTCATTATGATGTCTGTGAAGGTTCTCAGTCATCCAGGTCATCGTAGTCAAAGGAGCTTGCAAAGAAAAGCGTCTGGACTTCTTTAAGTTACTTGAAGACGTTTCACCTCTCATCCGAGAAGCTTCTTCAGTTCTAAGGTCAAATGGTGGAGAGTCCCAGATATAAACCTAGTGGGAGTATCCCCCCACAGAGGGACAAAAGGACCCCCTGATGATCTTCTAATCGCCTGAGCCAAGGTGTGAAACTGGGTGTGGGTCCCAATCAGCCAGAGTTTCGGGTGTGTTCATTGTGAAACCTGGCCCCACCTTATCATGCGAATTCCTGAGGTCAGATGGCCCAGGATGTGAGTGGGCGTTAAGGCGTCTGGGAAGGGATCTCAAAACTGGATTATAGATGGCAGAGAGTTGGTGTCGTAAACCCCCGCCTCTGTTCAAAGATGGTCGCTCACAGTGGACATAGATGGCTTCTTTCACTCCTCTTTCAAACCATCTGTCCTCTCTGTCCAAAATGTGAACATTGGCATCCTCGAAAGAGTCTCCTTTATCCTTAAGATGCAGATGGACTGCTGAGTCTTGTCCTGTGGAGGTGGCTCTTCTGTGTTGTGCCATGCGCTTGTGAAGTGGCTGTTTGGTCTCTCCAATGTAGAGGTCTGGGCATTCCTCGCTGCACTGTACAGCATACACCACATTGTTAACGCCAAAACACAGACTTAACAATGTGGTGTATGCTGTACAGTGCAGCGAGGAATGCCCAGACCTCTACATTGGAGAGACCAAACAGCCACTTCACAAGCGCATGGCACAACACAGAAGAGCCACCTCCACAGGACAAGACTCAGCAGTCCATCTGCATCTTAAGGATAAAGGACACTCTTTCGAGGATGCCAATGTTCACATTTTGGACAGAGAGGACAGATGGTTTGAAAGAGGAGTGAAAGAAGCCATCTATGTCCACTGTGAGCGACCATCTTTGAACAGAGGCGGGGGTTTACGACACCAACTCTCTGCCATTTATAATCCAGTTTTGAGATCCCTTCCCAGACGCCTTAACGCCCACTCACATCCTGGGCCATCTGACCTCAGGAATTCGCATGATAAGGTGGGGCCAGGTTTCACAATGAACACACCCGAAACTCTGGCTGATTGGGACCCACACCCAGTTTCACACCTTGGCTCAGGCGATTAGAAGATCATCAGGGGGTCCTTTTGTCCCTCTGTGGGGGGATACTCCCACTAGGTTTATATCTGGGACTCTCCACCATTTGACCTTAGAACTGAAGAAGCTTCTCGGATGAGAGGTGAAACGTCTTCAAGTAAACTTAAAGAAGTCCAGACGCTTTTCTTTGCAAGCTCCTTTGAAAAGTCATTATGATGTCTTTTATGTTCTATGATAAAGTTGAGAGACCAAGCTAAGGCTAACGTGTGTGTCTGGCCACAGCAACGTCCTGGCAAACATGGCACAATATATTCATCCTCATTTTGGGGACTTTGGGGGATTTGAAATGACGAAGTACTACAAAGATTGAACTTAGTTAAACAATAGTTACAGCCGTGTTCCACACACAATATGGGTATTATATATATATGATATTTAGAAGAACACTTTAATAACACGTGTGATGTAATGTGATGTTTTTGTGCTATGTGAAGACTTGTCATGCCCCATTTCTGTTGAATTAACCATTTTTAAGAATTTAGCAGGTTTCTTCGTGGCATTAATTCAGTGTATTTGTCAGCTGATTGGGTTAAAGTTTACTCCAGATTTTAATATACGTGGTTTGCTGCCAGATGATGTGATTGTGTATGAGAATGTAGATAGCTTAATGGTATGGCTCTTGCATGTCAACCAGAATGCATCACGGGGCCTGAGATCATCAATATTCATTTCCATGTGACAGCGGCAGTTAGTGTTGTGTAACGCTTAGCGCTTAACAAATGCACTCCCACCATTTCATACGTGTGCCACAAAGATGTTTTCATCAAGGACACGAGGAGCCGTCCTCAGACATACAAACATGCCACAAACACAGACGAATGACAGAGAAGGCTACACATGCACAGATTACTCCAAGCAGATATGAAGGGCATCAGAAGATAGAGGAGAGAAAAGGTTAAACAATCATTGAAAATATTACTAAAGAGAAGAATAAACGGTGATGGGGAAGGGCTTTGAAACAAGAGAAAAGTATGTGGTCGATTTTGAGAGAGATGAGAATTAACGAGAGAAGAGGGATGGTGGGCGGCATGCCTGGGCACAGAGAGTCAGAGCAAAGGGCTCTGACAAGATGCCATGTTGGCCGATCTCCTCTCATCGCCTCCCAGACAGTCTTTGACACCAATGAAAGGTGCTTTCTCTGTCCCTAATGACCACATGGATGAAGGTGATGTAGTGGAGGGGGGGAGCCTGTGTGGGGGTGGAGCCATGAAGGAAGGCTCAGTGACACAGAGGAAGTGGATAAGAAAGGGTTACTTCATTATGCATCAAATAAGAAAATTCATAATTTACCATTACACCCAGTCCAAAATGCCACCCAACTGAGCCCCCCCCCCAAAACAAAAAAAAAATCACACCAAGCAGGGAGAAGGGAGGGGGAAGAAGAAAACGTATATAAAAAATAAAAACTGTCAGAGCCCCAGCAGCAGCCAATGGGCAAAATTAATATGCAAATATATGCGAGAAATTAAAAAGCAGAATTACACAGGCAAATGAGGTAGCTACACTTGAATTGTTAGGATTATGAATAATTACTGCGAATTTCCTGCTCCTAATATAACTTGTTTTTTGATAAACAAAGACTTAATTATCGAGATGCGCAGGAGAATTTCCGCGGCACTCATTAATCTTGCAGAAAAAACAAGTCCCCGGTGGCCGCCGGTAATGAAGAGAGCGTGCCCTGAATCGGCACGAGGATCAGAGCCACGGGGTGCCGGGCGAGCTGCCACCGAGACGCTGCCCTGCCACTGTCCCTCACCATACCCAGGAGGGTCGTAACTTCTTCCGCTAACTATCAAAGGGACTTATTTATGCTGGCAACACAGCCATAAGTCCAATTTTATGAGGCCTGGGGCTGGGAGGGAGCGGGTGATGCACAGAGGGTGATGGAGGTAAAGTATAGGAGGGGGGTATCTGTTCATGCGCTCTGGAAATGCCACTTTAGTCGCTGCAACCTCTCCCTTGCCTCCCTCTGTGTTTCCCTCACTGCGTGCCCCCCTCTGATCCAGACATGGAGCCTAAGGTGGGTTGGCACAGTGCTGCCCTCTACAGGGGGCAGGAGGACACTCGGGGGCCGTCCAGTTCTGCGTAAGTGTGCAGTCTAAACATTGCTAGTGTTGTGGGGAGTCACATGACGGGGATGTGTCTGCCTGTAGGGACAAAAGCCAAGTGATTAGGCTGCGACAGAGAGACATATTTCAGGGTTATTCTAAGGACCGGGCAGCTGTAAACTACAGTTTAGGTTACACTAAAAATTTATTTTAAAATTCCTCTGAATTAAACATTAATCCCCATGGAGATGCCACCTGGAGCCACATTAACAGTAATCCTTTATGAAGCCATCTCACTCAGTTTTTATGACATTTTTGTATCAGCCAGTTCTCATTAGTAGCTCGCCCAGGTGGAACTAATCGTCACTGTTGTTAGTTCCCAACACATCATTTCTTTACATCATTTTTTCTTTACAGCCATCAGACAGATGGTTGTAAAGGAGTTTTTAAAAAGTGTAATGTTCTGTATAATAGATCGCACCGTGAAACCACTCAAAGCAGCACTACAGCTCACACGAGCTTAAGGCCTCTAAGTCACAGTGACTCTGGCTGATCAGAAGTTTCTAAGCAAGCATGGAGTTTGGCTGGGAACGTGTCTTTTCTTCTTGTCTTATAATGTGCAAGAAAACCAACAGGAGACTGACAGAGAAGTGTCACTTCTGTAGACAATGTCTAATCAGCCAAAGTAAGAACATCTGCTGATGTGGACAGCTGTGCAGTGCTGGTATACAGGCCTTTCAATTATTCTTCTTTAGATTTATCTAAAAGGCAAAAGCTCCTGTCAGGCATCATAGCGGCTAAGATGAACAGGCACATGGGTCAATACATGAGCGGGGCACAGAAAGGGATGGGCAAGAATACCAGAGGCGCAAAACACCAGCTACTGGCAGACCAAACAGTCAGCCGAGACTGCAGGACCAGACTGACCAACCTGTGCACTGCCTGGATTGATTACAAGAAGGCCTATGACTCAATGCCCCACACCTGGATTCTGGAATGCCTAGAACTATATAAGATCAACAGGACCCTGAGAGCCTTCATCAGGAACTCAATGGGGATGTGGCGTACAACACTGGAGGCCAACCTCAAGCCCATGGCACAAGTCACCATCAAGTGCGGGATCTACCAAGGAGATGCTCTGTCCCCACTGCTGTTCTGCATAGGCCTGAACCCCCTCAGTGAGATAATTGACAAGACTGGCTACGGATACTGACTACAGAATGGAGCTGTTGTCAGCCACCTCCTGTACATGGATGACATCAAGCTGTATGCCAAGAGTGAACGAGACATCGATTCACTGATCCACACCACCAGGATATACAGCAATGACATCGGAAAGTCGTTCGGGCTGGAGAAGTGTAGTCGAATGATAACAAAGAGAGAAAACAGAACTGAGGGGATCAAACTACCAGAAGGCAACACTGCAGACATAGAGGACAGCTACAAGTACCTGGGGATCCCGCAGGCGAATGGGAACCATGAAGAGGCAGCTAGGAAAGCTGCAACCACCAAGTACCTGCAGAGGGTCAGGCAAGTCCTGAGGAGTCGGCTGAACGGTAAGAACAAGATCTGGGCTATCAACACCTACACCCTTCCCGTGATCAGGTACCCTGCTGGGGTAATAGGCTGGCCAAAGGAGGAGATAGAAGCCACTGACATCAAGACAAGAAAGCTCCTGACCATGCATGGAGGGTTTCACCCCAAGTCCAGCACCCTGAGGCTGTACGCTAAGCGGAAGGAAGGGGGCCGGGGACTGGTGAGTGTCAGCACCACAGTCCAGGATGAGACAACAAACATCCACGAATACATCACGAAGATGGCCCCAACTGACCACGTGCTCAGTGAATACCTCAGGCAGCAGAAACCCAAGAAAGAGGAGGAAGGCGAGGAACATTCATGGAAGGACAGGCCCCTGCACGGTATGTACCACCGGCAGATAGAGGAGGTGGCTGATATCCAGAAATCCTACCAGTGGCTGGACAAAGCTGGACTGAAAGACAGCACAGAGGCACTAATCATGGCAGCACAGGAACAAGCTCTGAGTACAAGATCCATAGAGGCTGGGGTCTATCACACCATGCAAGACCCCAGGTGCAGGCTGTGTAAAGATGCAATCCAGAGACATATATATATACGTATTTTAAAAATAATAATAATAATAATAATAATATGTCTTGATGCATTCTCAATCATCCAAGAAAGTAAATCTCCCAAAGTTGGAGAATAATAATAATAATAATAATAATAATAATAATAATAATAATAACACATGTAACATATAATGTCATTGTAAATGGCCTGTACTTGTATAGCGCTTTACTAGTCCCTATGGACCCCAAAGTGCTTTACACATCCAGTCATCCACATATTCACACACTGGTGATGGCAGCTACATTGTAGCCACAGCCGCCCTGGGGCTTTTTGAACATGGAAGTTTGTTTTGTTTGTTTGTTGTTTTTTGTAGTTGTGGTAGCTTTGTTTTCCTTTTGTTTTGCTTTGTTTGTTTGTCTCTTTTTTATTTCTATGTGGTTGTATTTTTTTAACATGTTAAAAATAAAGATTTAATTCAAATTCAAATTCTCACACATTCACAGTTTCTCGTATCAGGATGTACCCTGCCTCTTGTGGAAGAAAATGGGTGGATGCTTCATAAAAGGAGCTTAAGTCGCTGTTTCTGCAGTGTGGCCCTGAGACCATGTATGCCTTATCAGTGTTTAGTATATAAAATAAATAGTAGACTGATTAAGGTGAACAGTACAGTGTGACTTTACTGTTCAGTCAATGTATCTGTTCATTAACTGTGCAGCAGATACACTAAAGTGTGATGATGATTAGTAGAGTTAGAGCAGGCGAGTTAGTCAGTTAAATACTAACCGGGGAGCATATTAGTGGTTATTTTTCAGTGCTTTCTTAATCATTACAAGATATTACCTAAACGAATAATGTATGGGCAGATATATAAATAATGATTAAGTTCACTCTGAGCAGAACAACAATGAATGAAGAAGAGTGTGATTTTACACAGGTCGAGGGTCCAGCAACACTTTTAGTAGGCTGCCTATAGAAACTGTTACTGCAGTTAGCGCTGGTTATCTAGTCTTGCTCTGTGAATTGTTTTCATTCATCTGAATGTCTTTTGTCAAAGAATCAAATGATTGTGTTGTGGCACAGTTGGTGGTTATATTTAGTGTCACTGGAAGGGAGACGACGTAAAGCTTCAGGGATCTGTGCTACAGATGGCAGCAACTTGGCCTGGAGGAAATAGTTTTTCTGTGGGGAAATCAGTCGTCCCTCCAACATTTTCATCCAGAGACCTTCAACAAAGAAGGAAACAGACAGAGACAGACAGACTGAAACAGCTTGTGTGACTAAGAAACAGATCTGACCCAATACTAAAAGTTTGATTTTTGGAAAAGTCATAGAATAAGCTCAGTATCCACAAACTCCATAAATGATGTACAAAGAAAAAGGTGACGTACACATGTGCCCACCGTACTTCCAAGATAACCGAAGCGTATTGGTTTTGAGATCACTGAAGAATGAAGGGGCCACATGATTTATTACCTTCTTCTTTTTGGGTCAAAGCAGCGATACAGCATTTAAGAAGTGTTCAGCTAAGAGTCTAGAAGGAAACTGAGAGAAAGCCCACGGTGCTCATCATTTCAGATCGTTGATTAGGGTTGATGTGTGGTCCACAGACGACTTTTACACTTTTTTCCTCCTTTTAATAATTTTTATATTTTCACTTTGATGATTAGCTTTCAGATGTACTCAAACTTTTTTTTTCACCAACATCTGTTTAACTAAATAAAGTTGTGGCTGAGAAGTTTGCATGCACTCATCACTGACATCACTGTCATCACTGACAACATTGTCATCACTGACATCATTGTCATCAGTGTCATCACTGACATCACTGACATCATTGTCATCATTGTCATCACTGACATCATTGTCATCAGTGTCATCACTGACATCACTGACATCATTGTCATCACTGACATCATTGTCATCACTGACATCATTGTCATCAGTGTCATCACTGACATCACTGACATCATTGTCATCAGTGTCATCACTGACATCATTGTCATCACTGACACCATTGTCATCATTGTCATCACTGACATCATTGTCATCAGTGTCATCATTGTCATCATTGTCATTACTGACAACATTGTCGTCACTGACAACATTGTCATGGTAATTTGGTGAATTCTTTGAACTTGTAAATATACCACAGTCAACTGTTAGCAGTTTTATAACAAATAATTGAGGTGTAGGCCATGTAGAACCACAGAGCAGAGACGCATGATGCACAGAGTCCATCGCTACAGACCTCCAAACATCATGTGGCCCTCAGATTAGCTGGAGAGCAATTCAATTCAATTTTATTTATATAGCACCAAATCACAACAAAAGTTGCATCAAGGCGCTTCATAGATACAGAGAAAAACCCAACAATCATATGACCCCCTGTGAACAAGCACTTTGTGGGAAGGAAAAACTTCCTTTTAACAGGAAGAAATCTCAGGGTCAGGGAGGGGCGGGGCCATCTGCTGCGACCGGTTGGGGTGAGAGAAGGAAGACAGGATAAAGACATGCTGTGGAAGAGAGACAGAGATTAATAACAGGTATGATTCAGTGCAGAATCATACCTGTTAACACATAGTGAGTGAGAAAGGTGACTGGAAAAGAAAAACTCAATGCATCATGGGAATCCCCGGCATCCTACGTCTATTGCAGCATAACTAAGGGAGGATTCAGGGTCACCTGGTCCAGCCCTAACTATATGCTTTAGCAAAAAGGAAAGTTTGAAGCCTAATCTTAAAAGTAGAGATAGTGTCTGTCTCCTGAATCCAAACTGGAAGCTGGTTCCACAGAAGAGGGGCCTGAAAACTGAAGGCTCTGCCTCCCATTCTACTTTTAAATACTCTAGGAACAACAAGTAGGCCTGCAGAGCGAGAGCGAAGTGCTCTAATAGGGTGATATGGTACTACAAGGTCATTAAGATAAGATGGGGCCTGATTATTTAAGACCTTGTATGTGAGGAGCAGGATTTTGAATTCAATTCTGGATTTAACAGGAAGCCAATGAAGGGAAGCCAATACAGGATACAGCGCTTTACATCATAAGCATAATGCAAAGGACTGAATGCAGTGGTGTAAAGCATGAAGCAGTGGAAACATGTTCTCATCTTCTCTGTCTGCAATCTGATGGATGAGTCTGGGTTTGGCAGTTGCCAGGACAACTGCACTTGTCTGACTGCTTTGTGCCAAAGGTAAAGTTTCTAAGGTAAAGGTAAAGATGTGAGGATGTTTCTCAGGAGTTTAGCTCCAGTGAAAGGAACTCAGCATACTTTGGATTTCTTCCATTCCATGTCCTGACCTCAACCAGGCAGGACACCTTCATCAGCTTCTATATTTGAGCCTGTGCAAATAAGAAAACATCCATCCATCCATTTTCTTCCGCTTTTCCGGGGCCGGGTTGCGGGGGCAGCAGCCCAAGCAGAGAAGCCCAGACCTCCCTCTCCCAAGCCACCTCCTCCAGCTTGTCCGGGGAAACACCGAGGCGTTCCCAAGCCAGCCGAGCGATATAATCTCTTTGGCGTGTCCTGGGTCTGCCCCTGGACACGCCAAAGAATTGTTTAAAGCAAATGTGTTTGATGGACTCGTTCATCCATTTTCATTAAAGATGGGAACGTCACCACCCCAGGGCGCCACGAGACGTTGTAGAGTGAACCAAGACAGCTCTACAACATCCAGAGAGAAGTTACGGTGAACCTCATCCACCCAGGACTGTTCCACTCAGAAACAGAACCTTGGAAATTCTCAGACTTGTAGAACAAACACTGGCTCATAATTGTTGTGTCTCATCAGTGTTTTTTAGATTATGATCTTTGAACGCTTAGAAAAAATGTACTGTTAGACTGAAACTGTTGTGCCTTCGCCGTGTCTCATTCTGAACCAACTTAGATTTTGAATAATTGTAACTGCACACATTATCCTGTGACTGCCTTACCCCAAATTCTCAAAGCACAGACACGGCAGCACGTGTGTGAAACAGCAGTGTTTGCCGTTTTCCTTACCCTGACCCTGAAATCAATTTTACAAGAGGTGCAAAGACAAACACGGAGCATTATGAGCTGTTGACTCAATAAGATCTACCCAGTGTAAATCATGAAGTGTCCGCACTGCATGCACAAAGTGAACCGGGCTGTTATTACATCACAGCAGAGCAAGGCACTCTAATATTTAATTCATTTATAGAGTTGGGTGCAGTGCAGCTGTAGCCAATGCAGCGCATGTTGTCGATATGTCACGTCGAGGGTGCTTTAATATATTACATTGTCTGTGTGTGTTTGTTCAGTCGGTACAGTCATCAGCCTCCTCTCACATCTCCTTCAAAACATATTTGTGTGGAATATATTTGCCCTGTGAGCTCCCACCATGTGCTGGGGCTGCTGTCTCTTCCCTGCCGGTCCTCTCGAGACTATCCACACATGGCAACCTTTATCAATGAGAGCGCAGCTAAACTCAAGAATTTTAGAATAATTAGAAACTCAGCTGCTGCAATGAACTGTAGTATTTCCAAAAATAGGTCATCAGACAAAGACATTTTGTAGTTGCTATCAATACCAGTAGGATAACGTAATTTTCAATATCCAACTGGAAACCAGAAGAAAATGATGATTCTGTCTGCTTAAATTTGTCCCTCTACCTGCCTACTTGGTTTAACAAAGTTTAGACAAAACATACCTCACACTGTTCAGTCTGTAGCAAAAAACATGGAAATATATGCACATGAAAAAAAATGTTTAAAACCCCCAAATGCTCCAAAAAGCCCAAAGAGGTCCAGTTTGGTGACTGGAACCAACATCTGCCACCTACAGCTGGCACACCCATCGATGAACTGCTGTTATTAAGCCAAAAAGCAGCGCCATTTTATTTTGTATTTACTTATATATCTCTGTTTTTGTAACACTTTAAGCATGTTTTGTTAATGCTGTAAACTCTGATCATAGATGGGACTGACGCCTAGGGATGGGTACCGGCACCGGTATCTGACATAAACGGTAGTAACCAGACCGAAAAGCAGCGCACATTTCGGTGCTTTATTTTGGTGCTTTTTTTCCCCTGAGATGTCATACGCCAGATTCTAGCCAATCATTGTACCTTTCCAAGGATGATAGTAGGCGGGCCCAGGTACGTACGTTCTTTTAGAACAGAGCTACAGATTAAAAATGCCCAAGGCGAAGCGGTCAAAAGTCTGGCTGTACTTCACAGCAAAAGATGCAAACTCAGCAGCCTGCAACAAGTGCTTTAGGGTGATGCTGTCAAACGAATCTGATGAAACACCTGGCGACGCATAGCGTTTTTTTAAAAGCCGAGAAATGCACCGTATTTGATAGCTTGCTGCGAGACCTCACACCGAGCACATCTACTGTTATTGGACCCAGAGTTAGCAACATCCCCCAAGAACCCGAAGAGGAGAGTCCTGGCCCCTAGCCCTGCCAGTGTAGCAGCAGAAGCCGTTCTTCTCTGGGTGAGTAGCTGTTGTAGTTGTGAGTAGATGTTGTTCTGTGTAATGTACGTTGAGTAGGCTAACCACAATATTAAATTAATGCATATAAGGTGAACTAGCAAACACCGTCATAGTTACATGCGACTGTCTTCTTGTTTGATGGCAGATACTCCCTTCACCCTGGCCAAAAAGGCTAAAATGACCAAAGAAAAAGTGGAAAACAGCTAAACATGAGAGGTTTTTGGACAAAGTTTGTGTTCTCCATTCTTTAAGCACCGGTTCGAGCACCGTTTAAGCACCGGCACCGTTTCAAAAGTACCGGTTTGGCACCGGTATCGGATAAAACCTAAACGATACCCATCCCTACTGACGCCCTGTTTCTGTTAGCACTCATGCACCGGCTAATTTTGCCACTAATCTAAAATCAGATTCATCTTTTAGTATATGATAGTATATGAAGTATACGATGCTCGTAAAGAGAAGGAAGGAAATGATGCAAGAATAATCCACCCAGTACAAAACATGTATGAACTCGGCTGATATGACAGCCTCTCACAGCCTAAACACATATCAGTCCCATCTGAACAGCAGTGATAGGTTAAAACGCACCTGTTTCCATGCTCAGGACCAGTGAAAGAATATTTTTCTACAGTGCTGCAAAGTCAAAAGTAGCATATCATCATCTATGGTGAGGATACAAAGAAGAGAGCGCCTGACAACCCTCACATTAAAACATGATGGGAGTGACACTCAGCGATGAGTGATGATAACTTTTTTAGGTCAACTGGAAACATACACTCACACACAGAGTCATTAATTAGACAACATCTCGCCATCAAGAATGAGAAACAACAGAAAGGAAGGAAGGCTATCCGTACCTACGCTGACAGGCCTGCTCTGATGCTGCCATGCCCCCCTCTCTTTGTTCCACTTATACGTCTAGAGAGGGAGGGAGCGATGAAGGGCTTCGTCAACATGAAATAGAAGCATTAAGTGAGCACAGTCATGCCGTATACTGTGACTGAACAAATGATAAAGAGAGACCCCCAAACCCCCTTACAGGGAGAACGGGTTGGTGGTGTGTTTGTGTATTAGGGCAGCGGTCCTCAACCTTTTTTGCGCCACGGACCGGTTTATGCCCGACAATATTTTCACGGACCGGCCTTTAAGGTGTCGCGGATAAATACAACAAAATAAAACTAGTACCGGTACCGAAAAAAAGAAGATTTATTCATAACACACGTGAAAAGACCCAGGAAAACCGAGTTAACGATAAAAACGATAACAAAATAACGCTGAAAACCGATAAAAACCCTGAAAACCATACATTTCACACCTGAGCCTCAACTCTCGCGGCCCGGTACCAAACGACTCACGGACCGGTCCGAGGCCCGGGGGTTGGGGACCGCTGTATTAGGGGATAAAATATCCATGTGTCACATGACCTGTGAGTGAGGCTGGCTGGACTGCGTTTGATTCAACAGAGCTCTATGCTATCGATCTGTCTACTTGTTTGAAAACTCAAATATCTGTCCATTAGGGCATGCTGTTTCAGGCTGTTTTAGGACAAACCAGGAACTTTAGACCTTACCAAGAAGCTTTGCAGCAGGAGAGCCGGAGGGGAGCATGGGGAGGCCCTCCCGTGCACTCCCACCAATGCCTTTTAAAGGTGCTTCAATGCTTATTAGTCGGCCTGACACTGGGGGAATGAACTCTGACGGAGTGATTGTCATGGATTTGTGCTTTTTAACCATTCCAGTTTTCCTACACACTAGAGCCTCAGAGCCCCCTCCTGCAGAGGTTAACAGATTAGATTCTTCCTTAAGTTTGCACACATGAGTCCAGACATTTCTTCTGATGGAGAAACAACCCGTCAGAAATCAGTAACTACTATCTCCTTAACCACTACAGGAAAGAATTCAAAATAAACTTTATGGTTGTCGCCGTCTCACAGTTTGGTTTTCTCTCCATACCTGGTTTAGTTTATAGTAAATACATTTTTTTATTAGTTTTGCGTCTCCTTCAGAAGATTAGGTTTGCAGAATTCAGTTAGTTGTATCACTAGCTGTTGATCCCTTTTTTTGGAAGTAGTACCAGGTGCTCTTTGATATCTTAATTTGTAGTAGATTTCTGAATTGCTGTCTCTAAATATTTAATTTCTGATTGTATAAATATTTATAAAAATAAGATGCTTTCTGCTGCTGATTTTCTGAGTCTTGCTGTCGTTTTTATGTAAAACTGCACACTGATTACACACAGACTGAAAAAAGAAAGCTTTTTTAAACAGGTGTGTGTGTGTGTGTGTGTGTGTGTGTGTGTGTGTGTGTGTGTGTGTGTGTGTGTGTGTGTGTGTGCCTGTGTGTGCTAGCAAATTACCTCCGTCTCACCGAGTTAGTGCGTGTTGCGGCCCAGCGGCCACACACTGATCTCCTGCCACCTGCCACAGCCGTTTCTTACATGCAGTGCAAAGTGGCCACAGGAGGTGACGACACTCACCCAAGGCCGTGCCAGCCAGCAGCATTAACCAGCTACTCAGAGCCAATTAAAATGCTTGGCTTGACCTAAGGAGCCACGGCAGTGATGCTAGCAGTCTCTGCTCTGACTCCCTGTGTCTGTGGGGCCTTCATTACAGACGAGATGATCTCCGAGGACATACCGGACACAAGTACACACAGACGTACAGAAAAATGCAAACAAAGCAGGGTTAGGAAGCACGCACATGTGATTCAGTGATAAACACTAGTTGAAGTGTGCATTCAAACATGCACACCATGCCCTCTGCACATGAACACACACAGGATGTAATTAGGCAGAGTGGTAATAACAGCAGCACATTCTGGGGTCAACATGGTTGCATCAGCAAGAGAGGTGTTGAAAGGAAAAGGCTGGGTTGCATCACAGTAGCAGTGGTGGAGGTGGTGGAGGGGGATATCTGCAAGCACCAACATGAATGTGCAAAGTAAGCATCCATGACGCAACCGCACACAATCAGCCCACAAATGGAGCAGCCTTGCTGATTAGAATAACGCATTTGTAGCAGCCAGTTTGGTGACTGGTTTCGTCTTTCACATTTAAGGTGGTATTACAGATGTCAAAGCTGGATCATTCTTCAGCATGTGAAATCATACGTGTCTCTGGGGCTTTGAAGGATGAAGGAAACAGTGACGCTAACCCTAGTTAGTCACATGCAGCCCCTAACCCAGGTGACTGAAGTTCAGACTAACCCCTAGTAGAAAAACTAAATTTACATTTACCAGTTTAAAAAAGTCTCCAACACACATGCTGGGCTGAGAGTTTTCAAAGAACTGGTCCCTCATATGCGTTTTGTCTCTGATGGCTGTTCTGTGAGGTTATTTCATACTCGGTGCATGTTAGGAAGATCATGTTTAGCACATTAGGTTTACATTCATTTAGCATTAATGTAGTGTGTCATCAGAGAGGAAACTAAACTTAGATGTCAGAAAACATTTACATTTGTTGACTTTCAGGGGAAAAATGAATGCTGACTGGAATTATATTTACAAAAAATGTCTTTAGTTTCAGTCTTTGTCAGATTGGTCACATTTGTCCACACCAGAAGAAAGAGAAAATGTGATTTTATTAAAGTTGTGTTTTAAAGCGTTGTTACCTGCTCACATCGAGCAAACAGCGATGTAATATTTTTCATCTCTGCTTTGGTTTTTTCAGTCGTCCCCCTGCATGACAGATAGACAGAGCCGGGTCGATGCAGACAGCCAGAACACTTAATGTTCCTTGTTCCCCTTTGGCAAACATGTCTCCATAAAGAAAGTCCTGCAGCCGTGCCTGGGGGAAGCAGTGGCTCTGCAGCACTCTGAGTGTCTGACCAGGACCCAGGGACCAGTACCATAATGTGCTTTTAATTGGGGCTTGGGAAACATGGTGAGAGGCCAGGTTTCACAGCACATGTTCTGGGGTTACTGCTTAATGTGTAATAAATGGGATTTATGGCACGTTGTTCAAACATGTCCCCCTGGTAGTTGCAGAGGGAGTGATATAGGGCAATGCACAGATGGAGGGATGTCTTATTTAGCTGTGAGATTCCAAGCAGGGCCGCACAACATTTACTGCTGTTTGTTGCAGCTTTCCTCTGTGGCATTTGGTGTTTTACAATTGGCAGAGAGAGAGAGCTAGAAAGAGAGAGAGAAATCAATTAGGACAGAGGTGCCAAACTGAGTTCAGGGTGCTGCGTGAAGATCCTGTGAGAACCAGCCACAGTCCAAGAAGCTGCACAGAAATGCCTCAGTGTGTTTTTCTTCATGCGCTATGAAAGTCGATTAGACAGCAGCTCCTGATAGCAGTAATCTTCACTGCATCCTGCAACATGAAAGCAAATGTCATCGAGCTCTGACGTTTTACATAAGGCGCTGTCATCCAACGCCTCATAGCTGTGTGTGTGTCGCCCTCTGCCCTCTCACCTGATCATTCCTGATTTATCACAGTCTGGGTTTTATTCTCAGAGCTTTGGAAATCATTTCTACCTGTAATAATTCGATTGCACTCGCCAAGTTAATTGCTCAGATCTGATCACCACGTGCTAAATGTAGCACTTTTTCCTAAGAGTGTCCACGATAAGTGCCCATCAGACCAGAGTGGGGGGTGATATTTAAGGGTCAGGTGTTTTTGTTTCTTATTTACGGCCTTCTATTTATATATTTTTTCACATTTTGCAATAAAACTCTAACACAGACAAAAGAAAACAGTCAAACGTGACTGTAGTTTCTGTATCTATGTGTATCTTTGTTGTGCTTTGTCCCTTCATGTCAGGCGCACAGCTCCCACCCTGGAACTGTTCTTCCTCTCCAGCTAACGGTGGCCCTGCTGTCCCCGAGGATCATCCCTCAGACACGTAACACTCCTGTAGATACTCGACCTTTTTAAATATGACACCCCCCAATTGCTTTTGTCGCACGGTGAAAAATGAATAAATAACAATAGCAGGCACGTGCTCACATAAAACACTGGATGTGCTGTACAGAGTACAGACGAGCAGCTCAAAGGTAATTTCTTTTCCAAACACGGCACCTAACTTCCCTCTAATGATGTCATGTTCTTTTAAAAATAGTTATTTTTTTGTTTTTTAGTCTGCAAACAACTGAAACATCTGTCAACTGCATTAGACAATTACAACATAATTAACAAAGTCAGACCGCTCATGCAAAGAGCACAGGTGACACTTTTTCTCCAATCAAGTTTTCTTGCATGACTTATTTTACAAGTCAAACATTTAGAGTTTGTTTGGGAATAACTTTAAAGTCTTTATGTTGCACCTTAATAAAAAAAACTTAGTGCCATTACCACCTTTCCTCAGTTAAGTCCTTCTTCACAACAACTCTTTGACTTCAAAGTGCTTAAAATCATCTGCAATTCTTTCTTTTTAATTGTATAATTTTACTCTATATTTTCACTTTGTTACAATATGAGACTTAATTGGAAGAATAACAGTTAAAAATAGAGAAACACAAAGCAAAGCCGTTCATTTTATTTACATTTGGTAGCCTGCTTGCTTTGGTGTAATCAAATCAACACGCAGTGACATATGACCACTAATAACTATAGCAACAAAACCAGCTACATATACGCGCACAGACATCCGGAAGACTGACTGGAAGTCAACAACCTAAAGATAAAGCATCTTACTTTACCTTTGTGCATTAGTGCAACAATGCTTTACTTTCAACAATCATATGACCCCCTATGAGCAGCACTTTGGTGACAGAGGGAAGGAAAAACTCCCTTTTAACAGGAAGAAACCTCCGGCAGAACCAGGCTCAGGGAGGGGCGGGGCCATCTGCGGTGATTGGTTGTGGGTGAGAGAGACAAAGACCTGCTGTGGAAGAGAGGGAGTTAGCCGAGGCTGTGGGAAAGTGGTTAGCACTGTCTCGACCAGAGATGGGCAGTAACGCGTTACTTGTAACGCATTACTGTAATCTGATTACTTTTTTCAAGTAACGAGTAAAGTAAGGGATTACTATTGCAAAAACGGTAATTAGATTGCCGTTACTTTCCCGTAGGAACGCTGCGTTACTGCGTTACTAAAACCGTGATTTTTTTTGGCGAGAATGTCTCATGACAGTGATGTAAGCGAGTGCGACGTTCGTGACAACAGCTGTGTGCAGATCAACAATGGATAATATATCGAGTACGGGCAGCGTTTAAAGCGTGGAAGTACTGACCTTACTTTGAGTTTGATTCCATAAAAAGTGACAAAAACATTAGTGTCCGTTGTGCGTGGGAAGAAAACTTCCCCTAAACCCCTAAACAAGCTCCGAGTGCGCAACGACGTAATGTGAAATTCACAGAGAAACTCGCGGATTCTTCCACTGACCGCTGCGGCACACCTGCACCAGGGTAAACCTCCGCCTACCCCACTCCTGCTTTACAGGTGAAAATAGAGCAACAGGACCGCTAGTCTTTGACTTTATTTATTTTCTGCTGTGTTTCACTTGCATCTATTTGAAAGACTGAGTGTAAACACAAAAAATATTTTATTTTATGTGCTGGAATGTGCAGAAAATAGGTTTAAATGTTAAACTAATTTCTTCCAGTCAGAGAATGTTGCATATAATTTAATTTTTGCTTGATGCATAAAGTTAAAAGATTAAAACTGATAAAACAAGTTTTAAAAAGAGACTTTTCCATTTGATTACATTTTATATGAAGGATTATGCAGAAAAAGTAGAATTGGGCTGAAAGATCTATCGCTTTATCACCTATTCAGGTTGTAAATCGTGTTTTTAAAAAGTAACTAAGTAACTAAGTAACTAATTACTTTTGAAAATAAGTAATCAGTAAAGTAACGGGGTTACTTTTTTGGGGAAGTAATCAGTAATTAGTTACTGATTACTTTTTTCAAGTAACTTGACCAACACTGGTCTCGACACAATAAGAAGATTGTGGTTTCAGGTAGACCTGATGGTTTCTAGTCTTTTGTTGCCTCTGACAATTCTGTGACTGCCATCAGATTCCAAAAAGAGAAAAAACATTTTTCATTCTTAGGAGCTTGAAAAAAAGGAAATGGACTTCTTTAGGTTTCATGAAGACATTTCACGCCTCGCCAAGAGGCGTCTTCAGCTTAGAACTGGAGAAGGAGTTTGTCTGTAACTTCATTTCCTCAGTTCTTCCAAACTGAAGAAGCCTCATGGATGAGAGGTTAAACATCTTCATGCAACTTAAGGGAGCCCATTCACTTAGTTCCAAGCTCGTTAGACTGCCATGACCTATGACCTAAGAACCTACACAGAAGTGAGGGGTGACTGTAGATGGTTCGATCCCGATGGCGTTGTGTCAGAAAGTGCGTGTGTGTGCGAGTGTGCGCGTGTGTCTGTGTGTGTGTGTCAGAGATGCAGACCAGCAGCTGCTGCCACCAGCGTTTGGTACATGGAAACATGGTTTAGTGCATGTGCTGCTGACACCAATGCATATGCATGCGTGTTTGTCTGTACTGCATGTATGTGTCCATGTTCTCTCTCCCACTGGAGTTTCTTCTCCACCCTTCTAATGAAGTCCCATAGAAAATACAGAGTAGAAGGACGTGTGTGTGTGTGTGTGTGTGTGTGTGTGTGTGTGTGTGTGTGTGTGTGTGTGCGCGCTGGCCTTGTTTTTCTCCCCAGTCGCCTTTTGAGCTGTGGCCTTAATTGGGGACCTGAGCATCCAATTAGCGGCGGGCCAGCGTGGCCGTGTGGTGTGGTGAACATGTGGCAGCCAAATATAATGTTCCCGGCCCACACCCAGGGGAGCTCCTGTTAGCTTATGAGACTGCAGGGTTAACACGTTTCTACCTGGTGCCTCGTCCACTCCACAGAGGTGAGTTTCTCTTCCAACCAGTGTCCTTTGTCAGCCTTCCTGCATCTAGGTCACAAACAACCACCAAACAAGGTAGGGGGGTGAGCAAAAGGGGATGCTAGTGAAGAACGAGGACAGGCAGGGGATAGAGAGCGGCATGCTGGGGAGTCCCTCGGTCCCTACTTCATTAAAACCAAATAAAAACGGGGGGTCATTTATCTCTTTCCCTGCAAAGCCATAAACACAAATAGGTGCGCCATGATCCTGCAGTCCTCTCTCTCCCAGCCTGTGGGTATATATCACAGCAGATAAAGGCGCCTGTGATGATAGCTTGTATTCAATTGGAATGTAAGTGAAATTTTAGATTCCTGATATGACTGGAGGGATGCCAAGCTGGTGTGTGTGTGTGTGTGTGTGTGTGTGTGTGTGTGTGTGTGTGTGTGTGTGTGTGTGTGTGTGTGTGTGCGTGTGTGTGTGTGTGAGATTAACCTGTACCTTCTTTTCTTATTTCCTACTTCGTAGTCAGGGACAATATTAAATCACTGCTCCCCATCTGAATAATGAGCGTTGCTGCTTTTCATTCTGCATTCAGGTATGATGGGATGTACTGAGGCGTCAGCTGTCCACCGATACGTTCCTGTAATGTTGTAGATCAGTGTGTGCTGGGTCAGATATCAGCTATCTGCTGCAAAAAAGACCATGACTGCAAGGCAGACCCACGTTCAGCTGAGGTTGGCGGTCAGTAGTAATACAAACAGAGTCAGCGGTGTGATCATTACTGCCCAGCAGCGTCCTGAACCTTGTTATGGTTGTTTCCTGTTGGTCATTTACACTTCAGTATTTCTGTTTATTCCTGGTCTTTTGTAGAGGAACTTTTCACTTAAAATAAGTCAAAATAAGGACATAACTGATGCAATTTTTCAGTTAATGCTTTGTTCAAAAACTCAGTTCAATTCAATTCTTTATTGTCCCACAAGGGGAAATTAGTTTAGCAGCAGGATAAAAATAAACAGAACAATAATATAAAATAATAATGACAATAATAGTGGTAGAAAACTGTCATCTTATTTAAAAATCACAGCCTTACAGTGGACGATACACTGACTTTACTACTTCAAGTTAAAAACAGCATCAAAGTATCAAAGTTTGTTTCTTCATTTAAGAAAATGAATAAGCCATAAGTCAGTCTAATAAATCAGCTCATCCAGTGATCCAATGCTACAATTTCAGTCATTGTCCATTTCAGTGACTACAAACAGCCTAACCGTGAAACAGTATGCAGCTTTATTTCACCAGACTTTAAATATGTTTGGACATTTAATCTGATTTTTTAACACGGGAGCCTGAAACAGTCATCAGAGGAACTTTTGGCACGTCCATCTTGGCTTTACTTTGTAGCTCAGTGATCTGTGCTCTATCCTTATAAAACAATAATGTTTTCCATCATTGCACTTCTAATTAGATCATAATTACCCAGATAACCCTTATTAATGAACAGTGTTGGGGAGTAACGGAATACATGTACCGCCGTTACGTATTTAAAATACAAAGTATGAGTAACTGTATTCCGTTACAGTTACCGTTTAAAAAGGTGGTATTCAGAATACAGTTACTTTGTTGAAATAAATGGATTACACTGCGGTACTTTCCTGTTTCATTTTGTCGCGGGTCAGGACTGTTTGGGTTTTGTTTGACAGCTACGTTCTGTTGTTCCAGGCGGCAGCGTTACGGTTGCCATGGTTACAGGGCGACGCTCTCTCTCTCTCTCTCTGCGACTGTGTGTTTCCTGGGTGAGAGAGCGCCTTTTCGTTGTTGTTGTTGTTGTGCTAAGCTAACAGGCAGAATGCTACAAGCATAGCTCTAAAGAATGTAGCATCATGGGCAGTGTAGTCCGTGCTGCTGGGAGAATGGACTGCCATACACGTTATGGGTCTGTGAGCGCGAGGAGGGAGAAAAAGGGGAGTGGAAAGGTACGAGTTGTCATCGAGCAAAAACGGGAGCTGGAAGCATGTAAATATAATAATAACCACTGTAGCCAAGAAGAGAGCCTGACGAGCCCAGCTGTAAGTAAGCTATTAAGACTCGACTGTACACTGTGTTCGTGTTTTCCTCCGAAAACAATAAGTTCCGTTGCAGCAGTCTTTCAACGCCTCTCTCTGTCTCTCGCAAGAAAAGTTGACCCACACAACAAAGTAAAGCTATTTTTCGGCTACGAGCCGACAGGGACCCCGCCGTATTAGTCAGAGGGCCCTTTACTACAGTTCGGAGTCGCGGACCTTCAGTAATAGTAATAAATCACACAGCAATAGTACATTCACGTTGTTGTAAAAAGCATGATAATATATTAAGTATTCCAAAGTATTCAGAATACGTTACTGTCATTGAGTAACGTAACGGAATACGTTACAGAATACATTTTGGGGCATGTATTCTGTATTCTGTAATGGAATACATTTTAAAAGTAACCTTCCCAACACTGTTAATGAATGACTGTGTTCATGGGGCAAGCACCCGCATTCTCACCCCCACCTCATCCTCCTCTCTGAAGCTCCGGCCGTACCAAGAACCAGTGACAGTGAAAAATCATCATTAGATTGGAGATATTACCTCTTGGTTCAGGCACAGGAGGAGGGAGAGGAAGTGAAGAGGAGAACAAGCTCACAGGAAGGAAACAAAGATGCTTTTTATGGCATTTGTGCTAATAAAGTCCCTAAACTCCACTGCAAACACGAGCCACCCGAGAATATTTGGAGTGAGTGTCCTAACGCGGCGCTGCGTCGGCAGCGTGTTGGCACTAATGCAGACATGTAAAACAGCTACTGGTTACTCACGTTTTTACTTCAGAGTGGATCAGTACCTTTACTCTGCTTTACATTAGTAAATACATGCAGTACACTAAGGTACACACATTTATCACTTAAGCAGAAGTACAGATACTCGCAGTACTGATTCATGTTGTGATGCAAGTAAAAGTGAAAAAGCACACATACTGAAATGCACAATGGAACAGATGGAATAATAAATGATATTGCAGAAATAATAACTCTTAGTATTTGTTACTTTTTCAGCTTCAATTCTAATGAATTGCACTCAGCTTGCACCGCAGTCACGTAGAATACGAGCTGGGAAAAAGGTGTTAAATAGCTCCGCCTGTTGTCTCCTATATTGTAGATCACGTTAAACCTAAAGAGAAACGTGAACAGTCAGGGGTTAAAGCTGGATTCATCAGGTGTGGGATAAAAGCAGGAAAAACCACAGCACACGTTTGTGTTCAGGCTGTGATCAGCTGACCTGTGCTGGTGTTGGCTTTAACCAACCAGATTCATCAACATGCATAAAGTTCAACATTTCAAACTGGAAGTCAGGACTCAGCCTCAAGTGGCCTTTAGAGGAACTGCAGTTTCACACTGACACATGCAGCCTGTTTATTAGTTAGTTTATAATAGATTCATAATCAGCATCACCAATATCTGAAGTGTGATTGGATGAATTTGTGTCCCAGCTGTTCTGTTCTGACTGTGACTACATGAAAATGAAGCAGTGGTGTCAAAGAGGCGTCGCACTATTTATTTATTTTTTCCTTTATTGTTATTGTTGTCTTTAGCTCCAACATAAAGCACCTGGAGGGAACTGCTGTTTTAACTTGATGTAAATAAAAATAAATTTGAATGTATTATTCTGCAGAATGTCAAGGACACACACACACACACAGTCCTGTGAGTCAAACCATTACAGTGTAAGAGGAAGAAAAATAAACTTGTTTGCTGTATTAAATTTGGATAAACAAGATAAACATATTTATTTGTACTTTTTCAAAGATGGAGGTCACCGGAGATTAAGAATATAAGTGCTTTATGTAAAAACAGCACACTGTATAAAACATGGTTAGAACAAATCAAAGTAAATGTGTCTTCAGCTGAGTTTCAGTCACGCTACCATCACACGTGAGCTTCAGGTCAGAATCCAAACACATGACTGTTTCAGCCCACAGCTCAGTGGCCTTACTGAGAAACATGCTGCACAAGCAGCATCTGAACATATTGAACTTTGTGTCAGCTCAGCTTTATTTTAACGTGTCCTCGAATAAATCAAAGCACAATCAATTTAGGGAAACTGTCCTCGGCTCCGTTCTTCACAGGGATTCAAACTGAAATATTTCAGAAATGATTTCAGTTTGTTGTTGTTGCTCACAGGATTATGAAAAAACACAATCATTGCTTGACTTGTTTAATAAATCAATTGTTTTGCTTCTTCGTCAGCGCTGTGACCACAGGTATTAAATCTGCTGTTGCAATCAAATAATTATGAAATTAACAGATTTCTTACAACATCTTAAATTGTCTTTAATAATTTGTAAAAATGAGGAGACAGACAAAAACACTCTGATGTGTCACTTATGAAGACAAATAACAGATTTCGTTGTTATTTTTCTGGCTGAGCTGTAAAAAAAAAAAATAGATCAAACCAGAAATAAAATAAGGAAACAAAAGTGTAGCAGTGAAAACGAGAGCTGATGGGTCGTTGATTCTGGGCGGAGCGTGAGACATGAGCTCAGGTCAACCTATCAGTGTTCTTCAGCTTTATGGTAACTGATGGGTTGGACTGATCTCTAGGTAACAATCATGACAGGACACAGCGCTCGCTATTGACCACGGCCAATTCTAAATTTGGACATTTGGGTCTAATTAGTGAGGATGGCTCGCTTTCCTTCGTTGCAGCCCCCTGCTGAGGTTTTGGCCGAGGAGGCGCCTGGATTTTTACATGAGCTATTATTCCAATCCATCTTCCTCCTTATCGGCTGTCTGGAGCAGCACAGGTTAGCTGGAGGGAGGCCTGCTGCCTCCCATCCTCTGAGATCAGCGCAGGGCGAAGACAAGCACTTGGAGCTGATCGTACTGTGTCATATATATCACAGTCTGTAAACTCCTCACATATAGGACCTACAGCCATAGCATTACATTTTCCATGATGCCAACTTTTTATTAAATACATGAATATTTATCCTGTAAAATGCCAGTTGTATAGAAAATTGTCTGCAGTCTTAATCTTTGTTGTGTCTCCACATCAAATTATTTTTTAATCACTTTTTATGTTAGAAAAACCCCCAAAACAGCACAAAGGTAAGACTTTCAGGGATGATGAGACAAGAGAGGATCTTTCTGGAAGGTTTCCATTCAGTTACACCTGGTGTTAAACTAACTCACCTAACCCAGCAAGAACACCATACCCACAGTCAAGCATGGGGCAGTAGTGTGACGGTCTGGACCAGGACAATGAACTCTGCTCCACAGCCATCAGCTGAAGCACAGCTGGCTGACACAGCAGGACGACGTCCACCTCTGGAGCTTTAAAAACACACAATGAAGGTTTTGGAGTGGCCTAGTTAAAGTCCAGTGCTGTGACCTCAAACAGCTCGTTCATCCTCAGAAACCCTCCAGTGTGGCTGTGTTAATGTAATTCTGCAAAGATTGGATTTCTCCACAGTGACCCCACTCACAAAGACTGCCGAGGGTGGCACCATCAGTTATTAGGTTTAGGGGACAATAACTTTTTCACATAGGGCCAAGAAGGTTTGGATAAATCATCATCTAAAAACACCATTTTCAATTTATTTGGTTATCTTTTTCACTGCATCGTACAAAGTACTGAATGAAGAGGTCTTATCATGTCTTACACTATAATCCCCACAGAGCACATCGCTCTGTGTTTCCAAACGCAGGATGGGAGGCAGAGCTTCCAGCTGTCGGGCACCTCTCACTATTGCATATTACTAAATGTCCTCTGTCCCGTTGTTTGTGTTTTCTCTTTGTATCTTCATGCACTGATTTTTTTCTCACCTCTTCTATCCACACCAACAGGCAGCAGGATAGATGCTTCCTGACCCTGGTTCTGCTGAAGGTCTCTTCCTGTCACCAATATGATCCCCTCTGGCACTGCTCAGTGACATTCGTCTATCCTGGCCTGAAAGGAGACGCTACCGGTAGACTGCAGCGAGAACTGCCAGCATCTGAGCCAGACTCTGTCTGTCTCTCTCATCATGGTCACCTAAATGCACAGTAATGGCAGGTTTTGTAATAAGGCAGATCTCGCTAACATAATATGCACTGTTAGTTGATTATTTACCTGCCGCATTAACGGGAGAGGACGTGCAAACGTTACCGCTGCTGCTGGGTTGAGATTCATGAGTCTGGAGCGAATTAAAATCACGACATTCATTTAAGGTCATCGCGTGTTTTGTGAGCAAATGCTTTTGCATATTCGTAGTGTTTCCTCCCTTAAATGAAGTATCTACTTTGCAAGTATTGCAAGTTGCCCTGTTGTCATCCGTTCTCGTAAAGTATAACCAAACTTTTGAGCGTTTGAGCCGCCATGTTTCCTGCCAGGTAAATGACGCTCCGCAACGTGGTGACGTCATTCGGGGCGACTGGAATCGGTAAGGGAATCGTTTGCAAAAATGGCAAACAATTCCAAGGAATTGAAACAGTGGGAACCGGTTCTCAACAAGAACCGGTTTTCGATACCCATCCCTAATCCAATCTCTTGTACCATACGTGTGACTTTCACTTTGTCCTGTGTTGTTTAAATACATGGCTGCGCCTTCAGCTTCTCCGAGAGTCAAACAGGAATTCTAAAAATGGATATATCTATTTGAATGTCCCTTTTCCTAACCCTTTCCAGCAGCTTGTGACCTCTGCCACACTGTGTAGCCTGATGATTAAATCTAATCTGGACTCCATTCCCACCTTTGTCTCACACCCTGAAACCTTTGCATGCCACTCACCATGTATGTAAGTGGGTTAGTGCAGAGCGAGGGCTACCTGCTCTCCTTACATAAGGCTACAACTGGTCTGCTGGGGCATAGGTCTTAGGGAATGTCCTTTTGTTGAATGACATCCATATTTTCTCCACTGTGGGAGATGAAGGAAAAGGGGAGGGTATTGAGAGGGGGTCAAAGGGGGAAGCGAAAAATCACTCCTTTGGATTTGAACTCCAACTTGACTTCTGACCTCACTCTCCCTGGCTCAGATATCAAAACACAGAGCCATCTGCCTCTTACTGCAGGGCTAGTGGGGAGCGTGGGGTTAATATCATACACTTAGGGAGCAGAATGCAGACTGCAATTATCTTCTATTCTCAGACAGAATCCTATTATTTGATCCTGCAGTCGCAACAGATGGAGGGGGCCCAGTCACATCCTCTATCTCACGTTCTCTCTCTCTCTGTTTCCCCATTCCTGTGCAAAGCCAATCTGGAGGGCAGAGCAAGAGAGGCTGAGGACATAATGGTGAGAGAGGGCAAGAAAGGGCCAAGAGGAGGATGAGAGAGAGTGCAGGGGTGAGGCAAGGTTGCAGGGTTGTGACAGAGAAAAGGAGATGGAAGAAGGAAACCTGAGCCAGGGACCACTTTCCTCCACCTCCTCCTTCATCTGTCTGTCCATCACAATGGGCAGAGAGTGCATTTAAGGGCGATAGATAAAAAGATGTAGTTTGAATGGAGAGGAGGAGGAGGAAACAGGAGTGTGGGACAGCTGGTGGAGTGAACCAGATTCGGTTTCTTGTGATCTCATCTAAGGTATGGAACCTCTGCTGATGGTAAAGGAAAAGGAATAATTCATCATTCTGTGAACTTTCTGACACTGATAATTATGATTTACCCTGTATTATGTTTGCTTGTTTTTACGAGGTCACTGGACTCATACAGAAGCAAAAACCTTGTATGAATATAACCCAGACTACTGTCAGTACACAGAGTCATGGTCTGGGTCTGGACATGGTTAGTCTACTTTACCATAAGGACATAAAAGCTAAAACCAAGAGCCTGGCTTTCTCCAAGCTGACACATAAATACACTTTGGAAAGGTCGCATGCTGTTACACGAGCTCCAACAAGTTCTTCCTGGGGTGTAATGACACTTTATCACGTTTAGGCAGGAAAAACTACCTGATTAACTTTAGCAAAGGTTAGGATTAGGACTGTTTGATGCCATAATACAGTGCATCAAGTCCATCCATATATCAGTTCAGTTCAAGTCAAGTCAGTTTTATTTATATAGCATTAAATCACAACAACAGTTGCCTCAAGGCGCTTAATATCGTAAGATAAAAACATTACAATAATACAGAGAAAACTCCAACAATCAGACGACCTCCTATGAACAAGTACTTGGTGACAGTGTGAACAAAGAATTCCCTTTTAACAGGAAGCAACCTCCAGCAGATTTGGACTGGACGAACGGCAGCCATCCGCTGCGACCGGCATCATGGGAATCCCCCAGCAGCCTCAGGATCACCTGATCCATCCTAACGCTGAGCTTTATCAAAAAGAAAGGTTTTAAAAATTTTAAGCATGCTTGTCTCCTGAATCCAAACTGGGAGCTGGATCCACAGAAAAGAGCTTGAAAGCTGAAGGCTCTGCCTCCCATTCTACTTTTAAAGGAACAACAAGCCTGCAGTGTGAGAGCAAAGTGCTCTGTTAGAGTGGTATGATGTGAAGTGGGGTGGTATGACACTGTGAGGTCTTTAAGATAACAAAGGGTCTTGTGATTCAATACTTATATGTAAATATTTAAACAACTATTAAACAGTGGTGCACACTTGGCTACAAAGGCAGCTTTAATAAAACCACTTTAATTAACACCACAGGAATGAGAACAGAATGGAAATAGAAACATTACAGGAAAAAGCGACATGGATATGAAAAGGCGTGGACACCATGACATCACCTGATCAGCTGCTGTTTTGCACAGGTCCCTGCAGAAAAACAGGAAACGAGCAATTCTGCTGCTCAAACGATGGTCCTGAAACCATTCAGTGAGTCCTTTTGTGTCACGAGTGGGAAACTTCTGGATCAGGATAGAAATGATTCACCTTTGTACTAACCACCCCAAAAACACATGTACACACACACATAACACCACATGAGGTAGGATCTGAACTGTGAGGTGTTTCCTTGGGTTTGTCATCCCTCTCTACACTATGGAAGAAAGATGGTGAAGGTTGATGGCAGGTTTCAAACTTTGGAAGATATTGAACTTTGCAAAACTAGGTTAACCATATCCTGACTAAGAGAACCACTGAATAATTTAGAGGATTATAGGAGTTTTTTGGAGTGCTAGAAAATTGAACACTGGAAACATCAATAATTATTCCAGTAGCAGATTTCCAAATTCCTACCTTTAATATGTCAACTGAAATAATGTGAAATGATTTAGTTTGAGTATTTCTGAATGTCAAACAAACTGCCATAAATGCCCAGATGTGTTTGTGTGTGTGTGTGTGTGTGTGCGTGTGTGTGTGTGTGTGTGTGTGTGTGTGTGTGTGTGTGTGTGTGTGTGTGTGTGTGTGTGTGTGTGTGTGTGTTTAAGATAAATAAATCATGAATATCAGGCCTGCATCTCAAACACAGATCATGATATGCATACATTTGCAGGAGAAAAGATTGAGGTTAAAAGATTCATTAAGTGTATTCCCCAAATCCACTACTTCCATGTATGAGCACACTCACACACACACACACACACACTCACTCACACACACACACACACACTCACACACACACACACACACACACACACACGCACACACACACACACACACACGCACACACACACACGCACACAGTGAGCAGGCGTGTTTTCCAGGCAGACATCTGAAAGTGGATCCTCAGAGCTGAATTTCCATGTAGTATCGGGCCCAGGAGAGCTGGTTTACAGGGCAAAGAACCAGCCTCGCTCATTTAATTACTGCCTATCAGTGGCATCAGAGTGTGTAGCTACCAGTTTAAATGGAAAGTGGGATGAAGCAGGCGCAGGCATCAAGGGCACAGAGCAAGCACAGAGAGCTGCTGTAACAGTTTCATGCAGAGATTTCAAACTTTCCTCTCTGTTAGCTGTTGTTTATCTCACAGCCCACCATGCAAATGTGAAATATGCAGTGATTTAAGAAATAAGGCGAGATTCACTCTGATGTCTTCTTAAGATAACACATTTTAATGCTGGGTTATGCTCTCACGAGTAGAATATGACACAATATGAATCAAATATAATTGAGACCAGTTATTAGATCTGTTTCTGAAAAGAAAGATCATAATGCGATGTTTAATATATTCCCCTGGGAGTGACGTCTGGCTTCGAGCTTTCCTCTCACTCTATTCCAAATGTAAATAAAAACTATCATTTTCATAATTGAGGAACAAGCACAGAAACAAGTAGCTGGTGGTGACTCTGCTCTGTCCTGATGAAACATCTGGGTCTGAGTCTGTCAGCCTCTCCAGGTCAACACACCAACAATGGTTCAGTGCACAGTTAACACTGCTGCCTTTTCTCCAGAGTTTCAGTGGTGTGTTCGATCATTATGATTGCCTTCTATTTTATTTTCCCTGCATGCTCACAGTTGACCCAAGCACCACCACTTCTTACCCACACACTGCTGATTTTGTTACAGGAGGAGTTCTATGAACGGGTTCACACTAATATCCAGTAATTATTTCATTAGCCCTGCCCATAGTTTAGCCCAGACCATAATGGATTTATCTGGCAAATAGCTCTGATAGAATCCATCCAACAAGTTGTGCTTCAGTTTTCAGTGGTGAAATTCTAATATTGTATTAGTCTTTTTTTTTTTTTCAAATTCATACCACACGTGGAACATGTTTAATGATAAAGAAGCATCAGCGCTCAATTTTAGCAAAATAAAAGTCAGGACGAGAGCACCATGTGTGAAGCTGCATACAGCTCTACAGTGTGCCACCAAACAAGCCTAACTGTTAATTTCATTGATTTTTCAATCCAAAATATGGATCCCACCCAGCTGCTCCTAATTTTGTTCTTGGCTGTGAGACCTTTGTTCCAGTTTGAAAACGTGGGCATCAGCAAACCCACTGAATCCAAGCTTATCACAGTCACTATTCTCTTCAGTAGAGGACAACAAATGACCAAATGTCACAATGTTCATTTTGTTCACTGCGACTAACAAGAACTAAGTAGAAAAAGAAATTTTACTTGAATTACCTTCCTGTTTAAAAACAATATCAAAAACTTGCCAGGCCCAACCTCAGTACTAAAAGAAAGTCTGGATCTGTTCCACAACTGACCGCAACTCTGATGTTGCTGAACCCAGAGAGTTACACCACAACGTTGTTCTCTGGCCTCAGCGTGGGACATTGCCTGAGGCTCCCCACCGGCCCTCAGTGTTCATTGAATGAGCATGGCCTCCCCACAGACCACTGACAAGCTCCTTTATCTCATCTAATGCAGTCCTCCTCCCAGCTACCAGAGCCTAGCCCTGGTCAGAGAGAGCAGCGCCTGGGGCCTGTTTACCAGCCACACCCATCCCCACTTCCAGACATCCAGGGTAACAAAACACGCTCCCTCTGGACTGACCACAGACACTGTGACACACAGTATGTCTGTGAGTGTAATGTGTCAGAGGAAAGTGATGTCAGAGAGCAAGAAGGAATATTTCAACCCTTATGGTTTCATTGGTTTCCTATGATAGTGGCCATTTGAGAAAAGAACGAGAGCTGGATTTGACTGAAAGCTGCAGCCAGTTTTAGAACACTTGAGAATGATTATACAAATGATCTGAGGAAGTTGGAATGGCTTGTTAAAAAACAGTGAATATTATCCAGAATTGACTAGAAATAATTCATCAGCAATCCATTAAAGAGCTCCACTCAAAACAGCTATCCAATGAGCTGTTGTCGAGTGCTAAGTGTACACTTCACAGAATCATGTTGACATACATGACTCTGAATGAGTTCCAAATAGGACTCTTTTTTTTTTAAATTTCTACAGTATTGTATACAGTCACAGAATACTGTACAGACATTAGAGGTTACTGTACAAACATCAAGGTAAATGGACTGGTTCTTATATAGCGCTTTTCTACTCTTTCTGAGTAGAAAAGCAAAACACAACTTGTACATTCACCTATTCACACCCATTCACACAAGCACATTTTTCTAAGTGCTTTCACGTACACATTCATACTCCGATGGATGCATTGGAGAGCAATTTGCCCAAGGATATTTGGCATGCAGACTGGGGAAGCCAGAGATGGAACCACCAAACTTCCGATCAGTAGATGACCCGCTCTACCACCTGAGCTACAGCCACCCCATCACAGCTTAGTGTACAAATATCACAGGTTAGTGTAAACATCACAGCTTAGTGTACAAATATCACAGGTTAGTGTACAGACATCACATGTTAGTGTACAAACATCACAGGTTAGTGTACAGACATCACAGGTTAGTGTACAAACATCACAGGTTAATGTACAAATATCACAGGTTAGTGTACAGACATCACAGGTTAGTGTACAAATATCACAGGTTACTGTACAAACATCACAGGTTAGTGTACAAACATCACAGGTTAATGTACAAATATCACAGGTTAGTGTACAGACATCACAGGTTAGTGTACAAATATCACAGGTTAGTGTAAACATCACAGCTTAGTGTACAAATATCACAGGTTAGTGTACAGACATCACATGTTAGTGTACAAACATCACAGGTTAGTGTACAGACATCACAGGTTAGTGTACAAACATCACAGGTTAATGTACAAATATCACAGGTTAGTGTACAGACATCACAGGTTAGTGTACAAATATCACAGGTTACTGTACAAACATCACAGGTTAGTGTACAAACATCACAGGTTAATGTACAAATATCACAGGTTAGTGTACAGACATCACAGGTTAGTGTACAAACATCACAGGTTAATGTACAAATATCACAGGTTAGTGTACAGACATCACAGGTTAGTGTACAAATATCACAGGTTACTGTACAAACATCACAGGTTAGTGTACAGACATCACAGGTTAGTGTACAAATATCACAGGTTACTGTACAAACATCACAGGTTAGTGTACAAACATCACAGGTTAGTGTACAAACATCACAGGCTAGTGTAAAAGCATCACAGGTTACTATACAAACATCACAGGTTAGTGTACAAACATCACAGGTTAGTGTACAAATATCACAGGTTACTGTACAAACATCACAGGTTAGTGTACAAACATCACAGGTTAGTGTACAAACATCACAGGCTAGTGTACAAACATCACAGGTTACTATACAAATATCACAGGTTAGTGTAAACATCACAGGTTAGTGTACAAATATCACAGCTTAGTGTATAGACATCACAAGTTAGTGTACAAACATCACAGGCTAGTGTACAAACATCACAGCTTAGTGTAAACATCACAGCTTAGTGTACAAATATCACAGGTTAGTGTACAAACATCACAGGTTACTACACAAATATCACAGGTTAGTGTAAACATCACAGCTTAGTGTACAAATATCACAGCTTAGTGTACAAACATCACAGGCTAGTGTACAAACATCACAGGTTAGTGTACAAATATCACAGGTTAGTGTACAAAAATCACAGGCTAGTGTACAAATATCACAGGTTACTGTACAACTATCACAGCTTAGTGTACAGACATCACAGGTTAGTGTACAAATATCACAGCGTAGTGTACAAAAATCCCAGGTTAGTGTACAAACATCACAGGTTAGTGTACAGACATCACAGGCTAGTGTACAAACATCACAGGTTACTGAACAAATATCCCAGGTTAGTGTACAAACATCACAGGTTACTGAACAAATACCCCAGGTTAGTGTACAAATATCACAGGTTAGTGTACAAATATCACAGGTTAGTGTACAAACATCCCAGGTTAGTGTACAAATATCACAGGTTAGTGTAAAGACATCACAGGTTAGTGTACAAACATCACAGCTTAGTGTACAAATATCACAGGTTAGTGTACAGACATCACAGGTTAGTGTACAAACATCACAGCTTAATGTACAAACATCCCAGGTTACTGTACAAACATCACAGGTTAGTGTACAGACATCACAGGTTAGTGTACAGACATCACAGGCTAGTGTACACATATCACAGGTTAGTGTACAAACATCACATGTTTGTGTAAAAATATCACAGGTTAGTGTACACATATCACAGGTTACTGTAGATACATCACAGGCTAGTGTACAAACATCACAGGTTACTGTACAAACATCACAGGCTAGTGCACAAACATCAAAGGCTAGTGTACAAACATCACAGGTTAGTGTACAAATATCACAGGTTAGTGTACAAATATCACATGGTACTGTACATACATCACAGGCTAGTGTACAAACATCACAGGTTAGTGCACAAACATCACAGGCTAGTGTACAAACATCACAGGTTAGTGCACAAACATCACAGGCTAGTGTACAAACATCACAGGTTAGTGTACAAATATCACAGGTTAGTGTACAAACATCACAGGTTAGTGTACAGACATCACAGGCTAGTGTACACATATCACAGGTTAGTGTACAAACATCACAGGTTAGTGTACAAATATCACAGGTTAGTGTACAAAAATCAAAGGCTAGTGTACAAATATCACAGGTGAGTGTACAAATATCACAGGTTAGTGTACAGACATCACAGGCTAGTGTACACATATCACAGGTTATTGTACAAACATCACATGTTTCTGTACAAATATCATAGGTTAGTGTACACATATCACAGGTTACTGTACATACATCACAGGCTAGTGTACAAACATCACAGGCTAGTGTACAAATATCACAGCTTAGTGTACAAATATCACATGGTACTGTACATACATCACAGGCTAGTGTACAAACATCACAGGTTAGTGTACAAACATCACAGGCTAGTGTACAGACATCACAGGTTAGTGTACAAATATCACAGGTTACTGTACAAACATCACAGGTTAGTGTACAAACATCACAGGTTAGTGTACAAACATCACAGGCTAGTGTACAAACATCACAGGTTACTATACAAATATCACAGGTTAGTGTAAACATCACAGGTTAGTGTACAAATATCACAGCTTAGTGTATAGACATCACAAGTTAGTGTACAAACATCACAGGCTAGTGTACAAACATCACAGCTTAGTGTAAACATCACAGCTTAGTGTACAAATATCACAGGTTAGTGTACAAACATCACAGGTTACTACACAAATATCACAGGTTAGTGTAAACATCACAGCTTAGTGTACAAATATCACAGCTTAGTGTACAAACATCCCAGGCTAGTGTACAAACATCACAGGTTAGTGTACAAATATCACAGGTTAGTGTACAAAAATCACAGGCTAGTGTACAAATATCACAGGTTACTGTACAACTATCACAGCTTAGTGTACAGACATCACAGGTTAGTGTACAAATATCACAGCGTAGTGTACAAAAATCCCAGGTTAGTGTACAAACATCACAGGTTAGTGTACAGACATCACAGGCTAGTGTACAAACATCACAGGTTACTGAACAAATATCCCAGGTTAGTGTACAAACATCACAGGTTACTGAACAAATACCCCAGGTTAGTGTACAAATATCACAGGTTAGTGTACAAATATCACAGGTTAGTGTACAAACATCCCAGGTTAGTGTACAAATATCACAGGTTAGTGTAAAGACATCACAGGTTAGTGTACAAACATCACAGCTTAGTGTACAAATATCACAGGTTAGTGTACAGACATCACAGGTTAGTGTACAAACATCACAGCTTAATGTACAAACATCCCAGGTTACTGTACAAACATCACAGGTTAGTGTACAGACATCACAGGTTAGTGTACAGACATCACAGGCTAGTGTACACATATCACAGGTTAGTGTACAAACATCACATGTTTGTGTAAAAATATCACAGGTTAGTGTACACATATCACAGGTTACTGTAGATACATCACAGGCTAGTGTACAAACATCACAGGTTACTGTACAAACATCACAGGCTAGTGCACAAACATCAAAGGCTAGTGTACAAACATCACAGGTTAGTGTACAAATATCACAGGTTAGTGTACAAATATCACATGGTACTGTACATACATCACAGGCTAGTGTACAAACATCACAGGTTAGTGCACAAACATCACAGGCTAGTGTACAGACATCACAGGTTAGTGCACAAACATCACAGGCTAGTGTACAAACATCACAGGTTAGTGTACAAATATCACAGGTTAGTGTACAAACATCACAGGTTAGTGTACAAACATCACAGGCTAGTGTACACATATCACAGGTTAGTGTACAAACATCACAGGTTAGTGTACAAATATCACAGGTTAGTGTACAAAAATCAAAGGCTAGTGTACAAATATCACAGGTTAGTGTACAAATATCACAGGTTAGTGTACAGACATCACAGGCTAGTGTACACATATCACAGGTTATTGTACAAACATCACATGTTTGTGTACAAATATCATAGGTTAGTGTACACATATCACAGGTTACTGTACATACATCACAGGCTAGTGTACAAACATCACAGGCTAGTGTACAAATATCACAGGTTAGTGTACAAATATCACATGGTACTGTACATACATCACAGGCTAGTGTACAAACATCACAGGTTAGTGCACAAACATCACAGGCTAGTGTACAAACATCACAGGTTAGTGTACAAACATCACATGCTAGTGTACAAACATCACAGGTTAGTGTACAAATATCACAGGTTAGTGTACAAACATCACAGGTTACTGAACAAATGTCACAGGTTAGTGTACAAACATCACAGGTTAGTGTACAAATATCACAGGTTAGTGTACAGACATCACAGGTTAGTGTACAGACATCACAGGGTAGTGTACAAACATCACTGGTTAGTGTACACATATCACAGGTTAGTGTACAAACATCACAGGTTAGTGTACAAATATCACAGGCTAGTGTACACATATCACAGGTTATTGTACAAACATCACATGTTTGTGTACAAATATCATAGGTTAGTGTACACATATCACAGGTTACTGTACATACATCACAGGCTAGTGTACAAACATCACAGGCTAGTGTACAGACATCACAGGCTAGTGTACAACTATCACAGCTTAGTGTACAGACATCACAGTTTAGTGTACAAATATCACAGGTTAGTGTACAGACATCACAGGCTAGTGTACAAACATCACAGGTTACTGAACAAACATCACAGATTAGTGTACAAATATCACAGGTTAGTGTACAGACATCACAGGTTAGTGTACAAACATCACAGGTTACTGAACAAATGTCACAGGTTAGTGTACAAACATCACAGGTTAGTGTACAAATATCACAGGTTAGTGTACAGACATCACAGGTTAGTGTACAGACATCACAGGGTAGTGTACAAACATCACTGGTTAGTGTACACATATCACAGGTTAGTGTACAAACATCACAGGTTAGTGTACAAATATCACAGGCTAGTGTACACATATCACAGGTTAGTGTACAAACATCACAGGTTAGTGTACAAACATCCCAGGTTACTGTACATACATCACAGGTTAGTGTACAAATATCACAGGTTAGTGTACAGACATCACAGGCTAGTGTACACATACCACAGGTTAGTGTACAAACATCACATGTTTGTGTACAAATATCACATGTTAGTGTACACATATCACAGGTTACTGTACATACATCACAGGCTAGTGTACAAACATCACAGGTTAGTGTACAAACATCACAGGCTAGTGTACAAACATCACAGGTTGCTGTACAAATATCACAGGTTACTGTACAAATATCACATGTTACTGTACATACATCACAGGCTAGTGTACAAACATCACAGGTTATTGTACAAACATCACAGGTTAGTGTACAAATATCACAGGCTAGTGTACAAATATCACAGGTTAGTGTACAAACATCACAGGCTAGTGTACAAATATCACAGGTTAGTGTACAAACATCACAGTCTAGTATACAAAATCACAGGCTAGTGTATAAACATTGCAGTCTAGTGTACAAAATCACAAGCTAGTGTACAAATATTACAGGCTAGTGTACAAAATCACAGGCTAGTGTACAAATATCACAGGCTAGTGTACAAATATCATAGCTTAGTGTCAGTTAGTGTCGTTACTGTGACCTGCACATTGTTTTTCTCTCTTTGTTGTTTGTTTGTTTGATGGTGCACCACCACCTTCCTCCAGCTGTAGTAGAAGATTAGTTTCAACCGTGGCAGTAATAAGAAGCAGAAACATGTTTAACACAAGAAATAGTTGCATTAACTAATACAATGTAATTTAATAACTATCCCTTTTAGAGTTATGAAAATGCCGTTAAAGATCCCCAACCCTTGTGTGAATCTAAACATCATAATTATACCTCTGATTTGATTGCACTGTAATCGTACATTTTGATATTCACTTAAAGCTGAGGCAGGGCAGTCAGACAGCTTCCCTTATTAGCCCTCTAATAGATGGCATGAGGTGCAAATTGCTTAATAAATATGTCCACATAGGTTTATTTCTTCTTAATGGCACTCCCGGCATGGGATCCATTAGCCGCTGTGACCCAATTTAAGAGCCATTGCTCACACAGCCAAATCAGGAAAGGAAACATCTCTGCTGCCAGTATGATTTTACCATGCTGTCAAAAATGATCAGAGGATGGGACAGGACCGTGCTGTTGAGGTCTGTCACACAGTAACAGGGTGAGATCAAGTCAGCACGGAGGAGAAAGTTCTTCTAGAGAACATGTTCCTAATTAAATTTGAATCTAATAAAGCAAATGCAGGATGCACTGGAACAAGTCAAAGGAGGCCTCATCCACAAAAGTACATCCATGGATTGGCAAGTCCGAGTCCTTCAGTCAAAAGACATGCATGCTAGGTGATGACTTTTGAGTGTAATATGTATACCTAGTGACATTTGCATGTGTATGTTTTTACAAGTGTAAAACCTTATTGTGGATGTAAGAGACAATTATGTGGATATTTTGCGTCTTTATTACAATCATCTTTATTGTGTAATGTTTTATTAGGTTATACTTGATGGCTTGGGCCCCAGGAAGATTAGCAACCACTATTGTGGGTTCCTTATAAATAATAAATAAATGTGTGTATATATGTATATGTACACATAGATAGACATCTATAGCAAGTCTTAAGAGGTCCCTTTTAGAAGTCCCTGAAACCAGACCTCCCATTCCCTTCACCCAGTGCTTTAATAAAACCAACGCCCACGTTCATGCATAGATATGAAAGCACACAGCAGGGACCACAGAACAGGTATCAAAGAGAACAGGTGAACACAAAATAAGAAGCTGTGGTGGAGGTGGGTTGCCAAGCATCTTGCATATGCTTCTTGGTAAGCCAGCTGTGAAGAAGGGTAAGTTCAACCATCAGCTTGTTTTACTACCAAAGCCTACTGCTAAGCTTGCTTTTTACCCAAACAAGACTTTCCACAGTCCTGTGTGTCACCTACACATGTGACTGTGTGCATGTGTGCGGTGGAGAACGCCACCATCAGCCAGAAATCAAATGAAAGCCCACATTTGGTCCACAGTTCGCGTATACTGCTGCAACAGCGAGAGCTCACAGAAACTCCTCTCTCCTTTCCCCAAGTCTCGGTTCCTCTGTGCTGCTGCTTCTCCTCCCTCCCCCGAAAAAGAAAAGATGAAATTAAATGTGTGTGTACATTTTATCATGTCTGCTATCGCTTTTTGAAAATTGCAGGTAGCGGAGTGTTTAACATTCTCTTGTCAAGCGTCCTCCTGCTGGGACAATAAATGCCTGTCCAGTTTTGCTCACAGCGGCAGCTGCAGATTACAAACAGCAGGAGCACGCCGGAGTCTGAACACAATACCGATAAGGATGCCTGTCTTAGTGCCGCCGCTTTGCCTGGCTTCTCCTCACGCCAGGAACCCGCTGCTTTCTAATATTTACACACAACTAGAATGGCAAATGTACCGTAACTTCACCCACACACTCTCCCCACACCTGGAACCTGCGTGCATATTTTTTTCAGTGTTTTTGTCTTTTGGGAGAGGTGATTCTGTTGTTTTGACACAAACGGGGGAGAGGGAGGGCTAAATTGCAGCACAAACAGAGTGAAATTTTATCGCATCTTTTCATACAGGAGTTTAAGGGGGAGGTAGGTGTGGATGATTGCAACTGTTGGAAAGTTTTTATCGTACACTTTGGGGGGAGAGGCAGGTGAAATAGAATCGGTGTGCTACTTTTTTTTCCCTTTCCCAGGTGAGAGTGGAGGGTGAAATGCAGATTTGCTGTCAAAGCTGTGACAATTGAAGAGCCGGGGAGTGCTGAGAGGAGATACAGGAGGCCACTAACACAGCAGATTATTCACAACAGCAAGACAAAAAAGTCCACACGATCTGCTTTAAAAGACAATGAAAAGAAAATGACTTTCTTCTTTACTTTTTAGATCTAATTCTGTGTCCTAACAGGCACCAGAATGTTAAAAATGCATCAATTCTTTCTTTAATATCCTGGAACATGGAGTGATTTAGTGACTAGTTCACAGTGAAATTTACTTTTTAACAGTGTGACGCTTTCTTTCTCCCTCAAACTCACTCGCTTACAGCACAGTCATCTTAATATGCTGATGTGTGTCATCGCGTTGACCATATCACTGCCGTTTGTGTCCACTGGCCCGAACAACTCTGCTAACATAGAAGAGCAAAAGTGCAGTTCCCCAGATGGCCACTTGAGGCTCATGTGTGTCTTTCATATACAGTGTATGTAATGATTATAATAAACCAGCCTGTTTCTAAACCTGTAATTACACCAGTATCTAATTATCCTGAGGTCACTGTCTGATCATTATATTTTTGATCAGGTGACACATGTAAAATTCTTAACCAGCACAATAAAGAGCGATTCAAGGGTCTGGTCTCTATGATGATGATGATGATTGTGTGTGGGACAATTGCAGGCACATTTAAACATCGAACGTGTCTACTGTTACTAGTTTCATTTGGAAAAAGTGGGAAAAGTAAGAAACAGTGATGAAATACTGCTTTCAAGCAGTGAGAGGAGTTCTGTATTACTGACCAAAGAACAAACAAGCCACTGGCATGAGTTGATTTCTAGAGGTGCACACACACACACACACACACATAAACAAACAAGCAAATGAAAAAGGGGAATACTAGTTTGATGACTGCTGAGCTGCACAAAACACCCCAGCAGATGTTCATGAGCCTCATCGAACGACAGAGAAAATCCACACTGCAGCTCTCAAAGTTTTCACAGGAGCGTTTCCTCCAGACGCCTCCACTTTCTCCACTTTCTCCAATGCACACAGTCCTCCTAGAACTTGAAGCTTTAGTATTTCTGACTCTCGGGCAATTTGCATTCAGTTTTTCCCACAAATCACTTTTGGGATGACCAAATCTGACAGACCGTTTTTGAAACCATGAACACCTGGAACTATCTGAGTGTAAATAACACATTATGACCAAATTATCTGGTGTTGTCAGGAGTGCTGAAGGACTAATGAAAGTATAGCATTTGTATTCTGGTGTTTAAATGCAGTAAGCACTTAAACAGGCTTAAACATACTGCTGTGCTTTCTTAACTGTCATATGTGTCAACTTGTTGAGTCTTCTTAAGGAAACAAATCAATTCAGTTTTACTTATATAGCTGAAGGTCACAACAACAGTCACCTTGAGGACCTTTATATTATAGGATAAAGATCCTGTAATATTATCAAGAAACCCCAACACTGAGACAATCAACAAATCAGACAGCACCAGGAGACAGTGGGGAGGAAAAACTCTACTTTAACAGGAAGAAAGCTGCAGCAGAACCAGGCTCTCCATCTGCCACAACCTGTTGGGGGTGAGGGGAAAGAGTAGAGCAGCCCCAGACCATCACACTACACCACCATGTAGTATTCTTTCACACCACATGTGAATGGAAACAAACAAAGATGTCATTGTTTGTCTCATCAGGCCACATTTCCCAAAGGTCTTAGGGTTCAGCGGGATGTTTTTGCCACTGTTTTCACCTCTGAACTCTCCCATGGATGCCATTTTTTCCCAGTCTCTTTCATCAGCACTGACCTTGACTGAGTGCAGTGATATTACATATTACATTTCAATTCCAACATCAGGCCAAGGTCTTTCTGTGTGGAGTTTGCATGTTCTCCCCGTGTTTGTGTGGGTTCCTTCCGGGTACTCCGGCTTCCTCCCACCGTCCAAAGACATGCAGCTTGTGGGGATAGGTTAATTGGAAAATCCAAATTGCCACTAGGTGTGAATGTGAGCGCAAATGGTTGTCTGTCCCTGTGTGTTGGCCCTGCGACAGACTGGCGACCTGTCCAGGGTGTACCCCGCCTCTCGCCCTATGACAGCTGGGATAGGCTCCAGCGCCCCCCGCGACCCTGAAAAGGAGAAGCGAAAGTGAATGGATGGATGGATGGAATAATAACAATAATAATAATAATAATAATAATAATAATATAAGCTAGCTTTTCTCCTTAATAAAAAAAAGCACCATTTAAGAATAGCATGACGTAATTACTCAGGTTATCAATGTATAATATTCAATTTTGTTTAATGATCTGAAACACTGAAGTGTGACAAATATGCAAAAACTGAATCTGGTAAATAGGGCAAATAGGTTTTCAGAGTACTGTACTACTGTAATTAGTACTGATTACTACTGTGATGTAGTAATCACTGTGTTTGTCCAGTTTCTTTCTAATGTTGTGTAAATAAATGAAAATAGACACTTTTTTAACAGCAGCCTGAAATCTGCACACTTTGTCTGGTTTCTTGTGTCTCTACGTATCATGATGGATGAAAACTTTCCAAGTCCACTTTTGCTGTGCATCCAAACTTTAGACCCTGTGTGATCTGTGGCTGTACCTTCCACCTTGCTTTGAATGCGCTCCATCCTCTACCCCCCACCCCCCTACCCCACAAAACACTGACAATTGTCACAAACACAGGAAACCCACAGACTGGGGAAACTGTTATTGAGTTATTGGCATGTGAGCCTGGGGAGGGTTAGCATCCATATCGTGAGAGCAGTGGTTAGGCTACTGCTGCGAGGCTTTCACGCTCTGCCGGCTTGCCGATCGGAGGCCAACCACAGCAAACACGCGGGCAGCAGCTGCCTGCCGGGCTGGCCGCTGGATAACACAGCCATGCTAGAACACGACCGCTCGGGATCAAATTGTGCACCTCTCTGCTGCCTTGTGTTTAAGTGCTGTCCCTGCTACCCCCTCCATCGTTTGTCACTCTGCCCCCACCTACCTACATCCATTTGCCATCATTATGTACTACTGCCCCCTAATGTGGGCCCATGGCTGTGGCACCCACAAGGTCAATGTCTGAGAGGGGGCGGGGTTGTGCTGGAGCAGAGGAGGTGCAGAGGAGAGCCGTGTAGGGGGCCTTTTTACTTCTGAAGTGGCTGTAACGATCGATGGCAAGCCACCGGCCTCCACAGGGGCCCCTGAGGGCCCTCACAACACTAACATTAGAGGAGATGACTTCCTCCAAGGGAAAGGACGGGAGGGGAGCCTGCTGGGAGTTAATGAGAGCTGTGTGGGGGGTGGATCCTATTGGGATGGCCCATAAGCTTAAGGATACGGATGGATGTAGGGAAAACAGACAGCTTGTCAGCAGCTTCTCATGTGTAAAATGTTCTCCTGCACACTCACTTTGAAGGAAATGAAATTTGGATTGCTTGACGGAAGTTTGATAATTGTGAAACATTTCTGAGCAGCAGCACAGAGACAGACGGGTATGTGACCATGTGGAATCATGAAAGGACAGCGTTCCCACGGACCTGTGAACGTGTACGTTAGCACCGCTGAGCCTGAGCTTCTGTACGTACGCCATCAAGTGGATTCAGAAAGTCAAATACGACATTTACCTTTCTGCTGCTTGAAACTATAGAAGCAAAGTATAAACATGTTTTTAAAAGAGAAACGTGTCGCTGGGCTTAGCATGCTAACACACAATCCTGTGTAGTACTTTTATTATTCAAATATACTCAAGTACTCATTATACAGAAAAATATTCATATTATTGATAATCAATGTGTATAACACAGCATGTACAAACTGGTATTAATAGGGCTGTCAAAATTGAGAGCAAACTAAACAACTGTTGTACAATGCCGTCATCTTAGTTGAATTGGTCACATGACTGCATCACATGACTAAAATGCCTCATCGTTTTCGAAAGCCTCTGTTTTCGCAGTCCAAACTGCAACGTGAAAACGGCGTTTTCAAATTTATCTACTTTGGAGAGCGTTTTCAAAAAGCTCAGTTTTCCTTGACCCAAAACGCCATCTCAGTGTGGACGGAGGCCGAAACGGAGAGAAAAAGATGTGTTTTCAAAGGAAAACGTATTAGTGTGGACATGGCCTGAGCTTCAAACTCCAGTGCACGTATTAATATTAGTGAGTGCTGAATGAATGAACTTTGTTAAACTGCTTTAATGGAAAAGGTGCTTGCCTTCTTACGTCCCGGTAATGATCACAATACTGTGATGTGGCCAGATCTGACTGCGTCAAACACTGGACCCCTCCGACCATGGCTTACGCCTGTCTGATTCCTGTCGCTGGGATTACTACAATAAACCCATGCCTGCAGCTTCCTCGCCATCATCGGAGAGGAGTAAACTTCCAGAACCTGTGGATGCTCCTCGACCTCATTAAGGATTAGCCTTGGTAACGTTCGCTCGTAGCTAACAAAAGTTGGACCTTATGCTCCTAATGGAAACTTGGCTGAGAGCTGGTGAGCTCAATTTACTGAACCGACTGTGATTACTTAAACTTGCCGAGGACGGGCAAACAGGGGGGTGGAGTTGCGGCTGTCTTTAAGAAGAAGCTTACATATAAACAACTATCAACTGACTTCTATTCAAGCTTCGAGATTCTACTTTTTGAATTGGGGAACCCACGCCCATCTCTCGTTGGAGTAATATACAGACCCCCAAAATATAATAAAGATTTTATCTGTGATTTTTCTACCTTCTTAGCAGGAATCGTCCCAAGTTATGATCAAATCTTAATTGTAGGGGATTTTAATATCCATGTATGCTGCTCCTCCAACCTGCTGGCTAAAGACTTTTTAAATGTGATAGACTCTTTTAGCTTCACCCAGCATGTATTGGATCCAACACATGTACAGGGCCACACGTTGGACCTAGTGTTGTCTTCTGGATTACCAATTTCTAATTTGGAAATATCGAATGCGATTTTCTCTGACCATTGTCCAGTAGTGTTTAACATACTTTTATCTCACTGCCATTTTAAACCAACAATCCCAACACGCCGTTATCGTGTTTTTAAACCACTGACTATAGAACAGTTCTCCACTGCCTTTAAAAAATGGTCGGGTTCGAATCAACAGATCCGAGCAGATCGAATCAAACTTTTCTAGTAAATGCAAGGCTAATCTTGATGCGCGACTGACAACTCAATCAGACCCGAGGATAAACGAGACGACCTGATCAGCTAGACGACAGTGCAGGAAGGCTGAACGAAAATGGAAAAAAGACAAGCTACAAGTTTCTTTTCTGCTGCTGAGAGAGAGTCTATATAGATATCAGGACATTGTAAAAGCTGAAGTTTCTCGCAAACAACTCTAATAATCCCCAAACTCTCTTCTCAGTTATTGATTCGGGTCGAATACCTCCTCTGCCTCTCATATGTATAGCTCTGCTGAAACTTGCCATAGATTCTTGCAGTTTTCTATTAATAAGATAGAAATGCTTCGATCTGTGTCGACCCTATCTCTGTACGATGTCTCACTAACATATACCTGTTCTACTGCTTTTAACCAGTTTGAGCCTGTATGTTTTAACCAAGTGGGAGATCTTTGTAATAGTATAAAGACATCATCCTGCCCCACAGATGGAGTCCCAACACATTTTTAAAAAAGATTATTAAGATAGTCGGCTCCGACATTTTAACTATTTTTAATAGTAGTCTCAGCTGTGGAGTGGTACCAACTGGATTTAAGCACGCTGTAGTACAGCCAGTACTTAAAAAATCGAACCTTGACTCCTCTGTTTTTGCTAATTTCAGACCTATTTCCAAGTTTCCGTTTCTGTCAAAAGTTTTGGAGAGGATTGTATTTGAGCAGCTACAATCCTTTCTAAATAATCATAATATCTTTCAGATATTCTAGTCAGGTTTCAAAACCCACCACAACACAGAAACTGCCCTCCTAAAAATTCTTAATGACATTTTGTTAATCACCGATTCAGGTGACTCAGCTGTGCTCCTGCTTCTAGACTTAACTGCAGCCTTTGATACTGTTGACCACAGTATTCTGATCTTGCGACTGTATCAAAGGTATCCGTTTGGAATGGTTTCGGTCTTACCTCTCCGAGAGGACTTTTTCCGTGAGCCTTGGTGATTTCACTTCCTCCACAGCTCCATTTACATGTGGTGTCCCACAGGGTTCCGTATTAGGCCCAATTCTCTTTTCAATCTATATGCTACCCCTAGACATAATCTTTAGGAAGCATAACATCTGCTTTCACTCTTATGCCGACGACACCCAGATTTATCTTCAGCTTAATAGAAACACCTCCACTTCCATGGAATCTTTATTCAAATGCCTTGACGAAGTTAAAACCTGGATGGTCTCAAATTTTCTTACCTTTAATGAGACAAAACTGAAGTAATTCGTTTTAGACCAAGCTGTAACTTTAATGCCCCAGATTTAGATTTATGTAACTTAGCATTTGTTGTTAAAATAAAAAAAAACCCTGGGGGTTTTCTTGGATACTAACTTGCATTTGAGAAACAAATTAATTCTGTTGTTCAGCGGTCCTTTTTTAAATTAAGGCTCCTATCCAAGGTGAGATCATTTTTATCCTGTAAAAACCTGGAGCGAGCAATCCATGCGTTCGCCCTTTCTCAAGTGGACTACTGTAATTTGCTATACGTTGGTGTCAGTTCAGTCTGGCACGGCTCTAACTTGTACAAAATGCTGCAGCCTGCCTTTTGACTCATGTGAAGAGACACCAACATATTACCCCGGTGCTTGCTTCTCTTCATTGGCTTCCAGTGCATTTTAGAATTAAATGTAAAATCTTACTTTTGACTTATAAAGCGCTAAATGGCCAAGCACCAGACTATTTGTCTGACCTTTTGCAGCTTTAACAATCTACCTCTCCACATTAGAAAGGCCCCACCTGTCACTCTTTAAATCCCATCTTAAAACACATTTTTTCTCTTTGGCTTTCTATACTGTATGAGAGTTACCAATTTTTATTTGAATTTTCTTACCTGTTTGATGATGTTATTGTTATTGTTTCATTATTACTTTGTACAGCACTTTGGTCAACTCTTTGCTGTTTTTAAATGTGCTTTATAAATAAATAAATAAAATGACTAACCGACTCAGAGATCCCAGTGGCCCTACCTTCCTGCACCTGTGTCTTCTTTAGGTGCTATAACGAGATCAGGACCTTACAGCATTATAGACCCAAACTGCTGTTTATTGTAAAATGTTAAACGGTGTTAAGAACAGCAGCAGTTGGGTAGTAGTAGCTCAGGAGCAGTGTTGGGCAAGTTACTTTGAAAAAGTAATTAATTATAGTTACTTCTTCAAAAAAGTAACTGAGTTAGTAACTGAGTTACAAGATTCTAAAAGCAATTAATTACTTGAAAAGTAACTATTGCATTACTTTAAAAAAAAAAAATGTTTAACCCTCCAGGGTATAATTGGCCATTTTTAACTACTTTTGGTGTTTCCTCTACATTTCACCTTTAAAAATTTACTTTGCCTTGTTTGGTATCATTGTTTTCAGCACAACCACATGTGTCTGAATTTACAGTTATCTTTTCATTTTGACTACAGTATTAACACAACTGATCTAAAATCAGATAAAAAAAAAAAACATAAAATCCGAGTAGAAAAAGTTATATTTTTTACTGTAACAACCACAAACATGTTTATTGAATCATTTTTCATAACTTTAAATGCAAAAACTAAATTGTCAATTTTAAAATCCTATGCACAAGTTTTGCAAACAACAAAGTGATTTGCAGCCATTTACCCGTTTTCTAATAACCATTTCAAACTGTTTACAGAACAATCAGCTGTTCTTCAATAAGATGCCACACAAATTATTTGTGCCACTCCAAATATTTCTGTCCACTATAAAGAAGAACATCACAGCCTGATACCTGCAGGTCTGACAGCAGCAGGTGTGTCACTCCTGTTTCTACCTGGAGACAGCACTCGCCTCATTGTTCTGACATACAACACAAAACTATCCACAACACTACACACTAACTACACAAGACAACACATTAACTACACACTCCAAACACGCTAAACGTCACAAATCTCTCACATCTCAAAACTCGCTCTCTCTCTTCATCACTCCCCCTCCTCCTAAACAACCAAATGTCATGTTGCCATATCATTTTTTGATTGGTCGACATGGTGCATTTTTCCACCAACAGGCTGTTTTTGGTTTGTTTTTTAATTTTTTGGCTCATAAGCAGAGAGAGCTCACTGCGCTGTCCTTAGACAGTAAACATGATTGAAAACTGGTATATATCACCTTGTTGCTTTGTCTTTAAGTGGTCATGTGATTGGCTGACCACGACTACTTTGTTCTTCCTCAGTCAAACAGCAGCACTCATGCGATTATTTTGCCCCCTTAGCTCCAGGTGTTGTGCCAAAAAGTGATGTCAGCCAGAAAGTGATTGCCACCCGCAGGAGCGCGCAGCTGCTTAAAGCTGTAGCGCCCAGATTACTTACAGCTACTTCTGTGCAGCTGACATAAGGTGCTGTAAGCTGAACACAGCTTCAGCCGTCTGTTTGTTGAAAAATAGTAACGCGACCGCATTTTCTTGTTAGTAACGGTAACGGCGTTGTAACGATAGAAATAGTAATTAGTTAGATTACTCGTTACTGAAAAAAGTAACACCGTTACTTCTAACCCCGTTATTCCCATCACTGCTCAGGAGGTAGAGCAGGTCATCCTCTAATCAGAAGGTGGGAGGTTCGATCCAGTCTCCAAGTATCCTTGGGAAAGATACCAACCCCAAGTTGCTCTCTGATACAGCAATCCGATTATTGTTCAGCATCTGCAGACAAGTGGGAAACCATTTCTTTACCCCCAGTTTAAAGACAGCGCCATCTATGGACTCGTTCTTAATTCATGTGCCACTGAGTTCCTCAAACGTGCCATAAAAAAGCAACAGAACAACTGAAGTTTGAGCTTCTTCACACTTTGGCCCAGAAGTTTTAATAAGAACAACTGATCAATGTCATTATCTCTTTATTGTTACAATGCAATCAAACATCAGCATCCATTAGCACAGTGTAACAGTGTAACAGACCAAAGTAAATCCAACTTAAAAGCCTGAGTGGAGGAGTGAGGTGGATGTTCAGGTGCTCGTTTTCTTGGGTCTGCCTCTGGATTTTTGGGCAAGTCCGGGTGATGTCTGGGTTCCCATTTCCACAAGTCTGGATTTGGGGTCGCTGCTGGGCACCTTCCTGGATTTCAGAGTCTTTTGGGGACTTTTCTTTGGTCTGTCTGCAAAGTTAAATTCAGCAGGCTGTCAATCTTTTAACCCAAATGTTGTCATGTAGTTTTCATTCATAACCTCTGCTTCAGTTACTCTATTTAGAGATACACTGACAAAAACTGGTACACTCTGAAGAGGAAACCAACCGTTCTTCTTTGTGATTCTCTTTTTCTTGACGGGACTCGAATCCACCTTGCTCTCCTCCGCTCTATCCGCTGCCATCTTTCTTTTGGTCGTCTTCTACAGAGAGAGAAACACGATAAATATGAAGAGAAGCACCAGTCGGTGTGTTGATGTTGACTAAAAGACATTACTTTAAACCTGGGAGTCCACTGTGGGTCCTGTAGAGTGTGTTTCTACAGAATATGTTAAATCAAGAACAAATATGAATAAACATGAATATTTCCCACATAGATAATTACTGTCAAACTGCCTCATGCCATAAATGAATTGAGATTTAATTCTATTTTTACTGAATTGTATTAATATAGTGCCAAATCACCACCATCGCCTCACACTAAGTTATTCTGTAAGGTAAAGATGCTACAACCACACAGTGACAGTGGGAAGGAAAAACTGAACAGGAAGAAACCTGGCCCCCGGCTCAGGGAGGGGCATCTGCTGTGACCGGCCGGGGGTGAGAGGGGGGGCACAGGCAAGAAGAAACACTGTAGTTCATTCAGAATCATCATTTAACATAATCTGATGTGTTTAACAAGTCTACAATGTGCATGCCCATCTAGCCTTTGTTAACAGGACACACACATGTAAATGACACAAACCAAAGAAGCCAGCAGCTCGTAGTCACAGCCAACAGCAGCCACAACATCCTTGCAGCTTTATGATGGATGCAAACAGTCAATCCAGGCGTGCACTGATGATTATGTGTGCGTCTCACTGACCCTGAGCTCCTCATTATATACTCTCCTCAGCACTCACAAACTCTCAGTGCTGGAAAACTGCTACGTAAAGTTCTATCACAGGTATGAGGAAATTCCAGAGACTCCCCACAGGAAACATGTCATGCACTAGAATCTGACTGTCGCCATGACTCTCCTGATGTAAAGCTGTGACACTCTGCATCGACTAAAACATGGACCAACCTGGGTTCATTCAAGCTGAAATGTACTTTGTAGAGCTTCCACAAACACGACAGCTGCTGAAGAGTTTTTCATAAACTTATTATGTCTGTCAAAGCAAACATGGTATGTCCTCAGGAAGTAAAGGTGCCCCCAGAGAGAGCGATGCGCTTATCACAGGCAATCAGCTCCTCCATCCGTCGCTGTCCTTTCTGGGCCTGTGTAACGAGACTCCGCCCACTGCCCCCCTTTCCATTTTTGCCTCCATTTTGACAATTGCTACCTCATGATCACCATGCGGCACCCACTGAGGTGAACAGATTGGCGGGATAATTACATACAATAACAAGCACCAGGGCCGAGTAACCCTTCGGCTGGCAACACCACGTCCCCAGTGGCAGCTTCCATATGCACAGAGAGCAAGTGGGGGAGTGACGGGGGGGAGAGAGGGAGAGCAGGAGAGAGAGGGGGGGTGAGAGAGAGACGAGGGGGAGAGGGGGGGTGAGAGAGAGACAGGGGGAGGGGGGTTGAGAGAGACAGGAGGAGAGAGAGAGCGAGGGGGTGGAGGGAGAGACGGGGGGGGAGAGAGAGAGAGAGAGAGAGAGACAGGGGAGGGGGGTGAGAGAGAGGAGGAGAGAAAAATGGGGAGACAGGGGGAGAGAGTGAGAGACAGGAGGAGAGAGAGAGCGAGGGGGTGGAGGGAGAGACAGTGAGTGTCAGGGGGAGTAACAAATATAAAAGTTACATTGTAGCTGAGTGCTCCAGGATCACGTACAGAGGCGATGATGTTTGTCCTGATGTGCACCAACACTAAGAGCGAACACACAGTCAAAGACGGGCGACTGCATACAGACACATGAAGGGAAACTTCTTATCAGCTGAGGCAAAGACAGGAATGTTAATGAGTTCAGTTCAGCTGCTTTGGTGTTAATGAAATTAACAACAGGTGCACTAGAGGGGCAACAACGAGACAACTCCCAAAGCAATAGCATGAGGAGATACCTGGTTTCACAGCCAGTCCAGCCACGGCCAGGTTTGCCGTGTCACCCAGCACAGCCATAACCCCCCTGGGGGGTCCGTAACCCATCAGCAGGAACAGTATCTGTTTCTTTGTGCGAGGAGGAACACGATGAGCACTATAAGAGCCGTCCAGAAGGTTACTGGTGTGAATGTCTCCGACAAACCAATCAAGACCTCAAGACTCGACATCCTCTAGCAGGCCTTGTGATCACTACCCAGCACCATGGAGCCCGAGTGGCATCGGCCATAATACCAGACTTGGCATTTCATCAAACCATGTGGCATCGCTTCATTCTGGACACGCCCCTATGACCACAACAATCTGAAAAGACAGGCGACCCAGAGGTGTTGGCAGAGGGGACTGTGAGCAGTCCCTGGAGTGGACATCAAATGTGTCATATATATGAGCCTACACACTAACCCTTCGACCATAAAGACAGCTGGAGGATGGACACTAACCGAGAAGAAAGTGAAGTGGTGGATCAGTTAATGCAGAGGATACAAAACAACTACATATTATACAGTTCATAGATATGAACTGGACACCAACGACGCCTAAAACCATGGGACAATTACTCCTGTCATCACCAAACAAAGTTAGAAATAATTATGATGAAGCGACAGTTGTTCATTTCTTAGTCGACTAAATGAGGAAAACAATTAGACGGTAAGTCAGAGTTGTACACCCCCACAGTCTCGATCTCAAATACTGCATTTTCTCGCTTCCCTCTTGAAACAAGTAGGAGCGCTGACCTTGGTGGGAGGCACCGCTGCTCCACTGACGGAGGTGAACTCCAGCTTGCCGTCCTCTTTAGGACCGATGGTCTTCAGTCCAGCCTGCAGGATAGAGCGCAGCTTGTCGTAGGGTGGTTTGGCTGTGTAGCCCAGAGATTTCACCTCCTCCATGAACCGCTGTATCTCATCTGCAACACAATGAGAAGCCCGTTCATCAGAACCCTCACACCTTCTTGCTCGTTCGAAACCATCAGGTCATCCATGTTAGTTCTTTTCATCAAACACTTCATAAACAAAGACATAACTTAAACACAAGCTTCCAACAAGCACCAACATTAAAAGGCAACTTTTAGCACAGTCGGGCAACAATGTTGCCATTTACTGCCGCAGCTTGTGGCCTGTACTTCTATCCCAGTGAGAGGTCAGGTGGTCACTGCTCAAAGGCAGGAATTACATCATGTTAAAAACACATGATAGCAGCCAGGAACGGATGAAATGAATCAATTCACACTTTACTAATGATGCTGCTGTAACACACAAACCTTATCAAAGAACACTAACAGTACTGATCATAGCTGACAACACAACTCCAAGGCAACTTAAACTCTTTAAACACTGTTAAAATAATGGAAAGGTAAAATGTTCAACTAATCATGAACTTGATATGATTTGAGGTCACACAGTTTCAGACTGTGGGATTATGCAGGGCATTGTGGTTTTCACAACCAGATCAAAACATTAGTATTCATGATGTGACAAGTGTAAAAAAGTCTACAGTATATGAATAATACGGTGAGGCACATCAGTGTGACCAGCTCAGCGCTGGTCCATCGCAGCCACAGAGCCGCCGCTGTGAGTCTGTCTCACCTGGTTTGTCTTGAGAGGAGAAACACTTGGCCATGAACTCGCTTATGTTTTCTTGACTCCTGGAGGTGAAAACGTTACACAACTTTCTTTAATACACGTCAATCTGTGTGAACTGTACAACACAAAACAAAAATGTAAAAAATAAAACTTATTGTAGAATTGTATAAATGGCAAAGTGTTGCTGACTGGAGCACCCGGGCTGGGTACTGAGTTTCACATACCGGATCTTGGCGTCTCTGACGTACAGCGGGTCCTGCAACTTGTCCTCCCAGGGCAGCCGACCACACAGCCACTGAACCATGCAGTAGGACAGGATCTCCAGGTCGCTGCGCCTGGACGCGGCTGTTAGCAAACATGGCGTACGTAGCAACATTAGCAATATCAGACACTTATGTACATAATAGCATTCAGGTTATTTCCATGTTGTACAAGATGAGGAACATCAATCAGTATCAGTCTTGTTCTTTGGCAAACTTCAGCTGGAGCAACAACGCTGTGGCTGAACACACAGTAGACTCAGTACTACGACTGTGGCCCCGAAGGTAAGTCAGGCCAGCACACTGCCGTGTTAAAGTGCTCTGACTGTACAGCAAAACAAACATGGGTACTGTTTCGGTCTCTGGGCGAATGTGGGGCCGTGTCACACTCTTCTCTACACTCTATGGTGTGTGTGGCCGTTTCCCCCCAACTGAATCCCAGTTTAAATGGGGAGGAAACAGCCCAGCTGTTCCAAACTGTCCTCACTAAAATGGTTTGAAATCCGTTCACACTGATTTTCCTGTTCATGGTTAAAAACATCAGATCCTACAGACTCTTTCAGATTACCACTCTGGTTTTGTACACCATGTTGGGCGTCATGACTACTCGCGTACGTTTGCACCTACATGCTCCTTTGTGGCAGTCGATGCTTGTGAACTCGATGGTACCATCGTGACATTTCTTGGGGTCTTCCTTGTACTCCTTGGGCAGACCTTCAGGTGCGTACCTATAGGCCAGTCCATAATCTACTAAGTAAACCTACAGTTGACAAACACAAAGATTCAGGCATGCACACACATACACACAGTACTAATCCATGTTTTAGCAGTGTTCACTGACTGTACACAGACACGGGTCAGGATGAAGGAGAGCAGGAGAACACACGATTTCAATTCTAATTCCAGCTCCATAGCACTTTATTATTCCTCAGTTTGCATTGTGCTTATATTCTCTGTGGCTTTAATAAAGAAATGTAGAGCAATAAAAGCAAACCTACATTCACCAACTCCGAGGAAGAGCAGGAAAAACAACCAGAGCCAATATTAAAATCCTGAGGGGCTGATTTCTAAATTGTCATTTATAAAAAGCTCCTTAATAACACCACCGATGATACATTATTAATCTCCAAATTAAATATTTGCCCCTGCCCCCACCTTATTTGCAGCTCTGTGCTCCTGCCATCTAATCTCCCCCGTCTGAACACTCTCGCTTCACCTCCCCCCGTCACAAAAGCCTAATTGAATCTAATGAAGCGGTGCGAGTGTGTTCCAACCAAAACCAGGCTCCTCCTCCTGCCGATGCACGGGTCACAGCGGCACTTTGTAAACTGTCATAGTTTCAGTCAGCACGCTGGAACTCCAACTGACCTGGTTAGGATCGCTGTGACTCAACATGAGGTTAGACGCCTTCACATCAGCGTGCACGTACTCGTGCTCGTGGATGTACTCCAGAGTATCCAGCTGCACAGGAACAAATACTCCATCAAATACAGAGTACAGATACATCTGTAATGTAGCAAGACCCTAGTACAAAGTAATCACACTACATGGTTTAAATATAATGTGCAGTTTGGCCACACAAGAAGCTGCTCAGCCCGTCATCACCTCACTGAGCAGCAGTCACGTAGAGCCAAACCTGTGATCACATTAGAAGGATTTTATTAGCAGTAACTCGATTCATTACGTTCAGTTTCAGAACATAAACATTTGTCTTTTTTAGAGGGGAATGTAGCCAGGCTGAGCACCAGAGAGCACAGAGGTGAGTCTGACCAGAAACAAAGATTCACTTCCTCCACATAGATCTTAATAAACTAGAGCGAACGGGGAGACGCGCTGCTATAAAAGAAGCGTGGGATTTCCAACAAGAATAAGAGTCATAGTAAATGACTATTGTACAGTCTATCCAGTGTCATTGTGACAAATCTTACTGGACTTTGTAAACAAATTACTCCATTGTTGGTATTTTCCGGCAAACAAAGGATTTTCGATCGGAAGCACAGGTGCAGGAAATCTGCTGATGACGTTCGCGTTTCCGTAAAGCGGTGTCAGATTACAGTTTCAGCAGCTCACTTTAAAAACAGAAACAATCATTCCAGGATGAGCAGAATGCTTCTGACCCACAATCATTAACACAACTGAAAATACACTTTTCTGTCTTTTTGGGAAAACCCATTTCCTCCCCTGTGCATCACTAACTCTGAGGATGAAACCACTTGTTATTCGACCCTCATCATCAGTTATTTTCAGTTTGCGAACAACGTTCATCCTCAGGATGTTGGTCATTCCCCATCACACATATTCTCTTTCCTGTGATCACCATGACCTGCTGTTTACAACGTAAGTGTTTCAAACTGAAACAACTTCATCGTGACAAAACCAACCAGTCGAAGGCCGAGCTGCAGGACCAGCTTTCTGGGAAATCTCCTTCCGCATTCCTCAAACTTCTTCTGCAGGTCTGTGCCAAGTCTGTCGATGACCATGAACCTGTAACTGGTTGGTACAGAGAGCTTTGTTAGCAGAGCGTCAGAAAGGCTGCAGCTTTACCTGTTGCTGTGAGGAGAACACAGCTGTTTCACTTTACTTCTTATTTGGTGTTTTCTTTCATCGAGCTTTCAAGACATTAACACACAGTAAAAAAATAATAAAATATTAAAAATTGAGTTGTAAAGGTGTAAACAGGGAGATTAGCTTAAATGTCTGAGTTACTATAAGTGCACAGAGGAGGTCAGGAGAGGTGATGGAAGGGCTGAGGATAGTGCTAACTATGTGACCCAGGCGGGACCAAAGCTGATGCCTTATCAGGCCACTGGGGGTAACTCCCTTATGAAACCAGTAATAAGTGCTACTACTGAGATCCACTACATGGTATCAGGCGGTGCCAAAGTAATCCACTGAATGAATCAGAGTGAGGTCTGCTATAGAAGGCAGAGACCTTCTGAGCTGGGCAGGGAAAACAGAAGCTCTAATCAGTGTAATCATGCCCACCTCTCCTTTAAAACTGTGTGTGTAGTCATGTGACTCCATCCAGTGTGCAACATGCAAACATCATGGAGGAAAAGTCAAACACAGAGTTGATGCACAGCTCGAGCTGCTTGCACCAAATATAACTGCTGAGTCTGTAGTTTGGACACATTTCTCACATGTCAACAAAAGAAGAACCTGAACGACTGAATGTCACATAGATGGAGGAGAGACGGGCTGCATCATTACAAACTGAGACTTGTCCCCAGCACTCCCACCCTTACCTTTGACCCCCTCTCTCATGTCGACCTGAGCCCCAGTACCGGGGCACGCCCAGGTTCTTCAGCTTCTTGGACTTCATCCAACTCTGAACTGCAGGGCAAGAGTAAACTTATCAGACACGTACATGTTTGACTAAAGTGAGCTTTTAATGTGTGCATACATGAAATCAACAACACAGGAAGTAAACTCTGTGAAAAGCCTGGTGCTGGTTTAAGTGGGTGATGGATGTGAGACTCAAAGTAATAAGAGTATAAATCAGTGGGGGAAAGTGGCCAATATGGCCGCGAGCTAATCTGCTGCTGGGACAAATATTTACCAACAACGTGAGACTCCAGCATGAATAAAATATGAGGCTTTGGTTCCTTAGTCATATAACAGTTAATCGTCAGGGGAGACTGACATTTGGATTGTTATTATATAAAATGCAAAGCGGTGGCCCGAGGGCCGGCGGCGCTGCCACCAAACGCTTCCTTTCCTTTGTAGGGCTCCTCTGAGCCTCGGCTGCAACACCATCTTTTAATTAAGAAACTTGCCTCTCTTTTTATTTGTTTGCCCTGCTGGTGAGACTCTTGTGTTATGATCGCAGGGCTAACTTTGGCTCGCTGACAGTATGTGTGTGTTTATAGTGTCTGATCATGTGACTCACTGAGATCCGGCTTGGCAGCTCTCATGTAAAATGCGAGCTCGCAGAAAAGTGGTCCATTGTCAATAGGCTCCTGTGGACAGATCAACAGGTACATTAGGTCTGCAGACCCACAACAGCACACTGGGCTTTTGTGTTTTCACCCTTAACAGGCAGAAAAAAAGAAACAATTCAGAGTACAGCTCACAGTACGGCAGGCCGGTTCCTTCTCTTCTGTTTAAACATTTAAAAAACAAACAAAACTGCAAAAACTGGTTGTGTGTCTGTGTGTTTAAATCCAGGTTCACAGACTGTTACATCTCTGACAGTTAGGATCAGGTCCGTGCTGGAAATGAGCCCCACCAATCGGTCGTGCTGCAGTTTAAATAAAAATATTTAAAATGTTAAATAAAAATGTTGAATAGCTTCCATCCACAGTTTGTTTCAGACAACGACAGCACAAATAATTAGAGTTAAAGTTGGAATAAACACTGTATAGGTAGAGCTTTACATTTGGCCCACAACAGCCATCACGTCACTTTTTAACAGCAACACCTGCAGCGTGCAGATGTGAGCCTGCAGCGTGCAGATGTGAGCCTGCAGCGGGCAGATGTGAGCCTGCAGCGGGCAGATGTGAGCCCGCAGCGGGCAGATGTGAGCCCGCAGCGGGCAGATGTGAGCCCGCAGCGGGCAGATGTGAGCCCGCAGCGGGCAGATGTGAGCCCGCAGCGGGCAGATGTGAGCCCGCAGCGGGCAGATGTGAGCCTGCAGCGGGCAGATGTGAGCCTGCAGTGGGCTACAGCACAGTGGATCTGACGGCGCTTTTCTTCAGACAACGCTCGCTGCTGTACGTCTCGCCTCACATCTCGACATTGATTTGAACCAAAAACGTAAAATTTGGATTCAAACGTTGCCACTGATTTTCAGCTCAGATCTTGGGTAATGTGGCATCCCCAGGCTTTTTCTCCCCGTTTCTCCTCCTTAAGAATAGAAACAGGGAAATGGTCACAGTGCAGAAAGTGCCTTGTTGGCTGCAACATTTGCACTGTGATCACTTCTCGTGACACTTTAGTGACCAGCAACTGGACAGAGCCATCTGACAGGTCCAGGGTCAAGGCCTCAATATATACGCTGTGCTGGCTGCATCACTGCAGTTAGTGAACAAATAAATAAATCGGACGATTCTCAGAGTCAAATGGGAGAGACTTTGAGCCTGATGAGTCTGCACATTAGAGCAGAAAAGCAAGTCAAACTGGTCAAACAAGTCCAGTCAGTATGTGAATTATTTCTGGACTTAATCCAATGAATTTATGTTGCCAATTAAGTCTTAACTCTTGATGGGCTTAACTAAAGTGGAAGTGTTATAGAATAAAAATTGATATGTCATAAAATACAAAGCACTTCAGGATGAGTTGGCTTTTTTTCTGTGAATAAAAAAAAAAAAGTATGTGAAGGGTAATAATGCCTGGACTGGAACAAACTTAGTCCTACCACTTTGATGACATAGCGAGCATCAGCACCCACGGGATTTGCAGAATTTTCCTCGGCTGGGGAAAACATGAGAGGGAATATGTTCATTATTTACAGTATTTGGTTGACACATGCTTAAAATCTTTATTAACTTTTATTCAATATAAAGTTTGCAACTCAAACTCGGATGTTAACTAGAACTAAAATACAAATAACATTGTCTTTCATTTTACCATGACTGTGTGTCACTGGCATCCTGTGTTCTTACCCAAGTATATGACACCAAAGCCCCCTTGACCGATCGGAGCCCCCAGCTTCCATTCCTTCTTCATGGTGTCCTTCAGCACTTCTCCAGGAGGAAACTCCTCTGCCAGTTTCCTCTTGGCAGGGGCTCTGCCTCTGCCTGCCGCCTTGGCTTTAGGGGGCATCTAACACACACACAGCCACGGTGGTCGTTAGTGCTGCTTCATCGTGATGGAAGCAGAACTCCAAAATAAAACTAAGCTAAACATCGTTGTAAACACAACAAGAAATGGAAACTTGTACTTTTCGGGTCACATGAGAACCATGTTTTATCTGTACCGAAGTTAGCTAACCACATCCTGAGTTCCCCATCACCTGCTAATGTGTGCAGCCTATACGAGACATTTCCCCAACACGAACCGCCTGTTAGCATGTGGGTTCAAACCAACAGAAAGAGAAACAGTAAAGTGATGGCGTCGTGCGAATCCTGCACCTTGAGTTGTTCTTTCGAGGCTCGTTAGCTCTCATGCTAACTGCGCGGTTTTGTGAGTAACCGTGTGTCACATTAGCGCCTACATGACCTGCTACATGACGCCGTCCAACAGCAAACGCTCCCGAGTCGCTGTGATTGATTCCGTTAGCATATACATATGTACGTGTATGACAAAAACATACCGTCGCTTCGTTGTTTATGCTTCCCTGTAGGAGAAACTGTACATGGACCAAACTTCCCGCAAAACTACCGGTCAGGAAGTGACGTCCTCGTACCGCGCTATTTTATTGGGGGAAGTCGTGTAAACAGCGATGAGCTGTCCTTTCTGTTAGTGTGAAGAAGTTTAAATACACATTTAATCCCCGGGATATCTTAATATATGAAAGATATAAATATATTTTAAACATGTCTTAATATAAGAAAAAGTGCAGTTTCAACAGCAACTCTATTTTCTGCATTTCTGCTGCTGAAATCTGCCAACATGACTCCTGTGTGTTCAGTTCTAATAAATAAATATGATCCGATAGCTCAGACTGTCCTGTAAATATGAAGCAGAAAGTTTTTGTTAATTTACAGAAAATGCCTTTTTTTTAATCCATTATCTTCTGCTTATCCTCCATGGGGCAGGTCTTCAGTACGTGATCAACTATCAGAGCTGTGTTATTAATTTCTTATTGTTTTATTATCAAACCATGGACTATTATGTCCTATTGTGCTGTTTAGTTAAGTCCAAAGTCCAAATCTGTGTTTTTTTGGAAAAAAAAAACTGATTCTGTAAATTTATTTAATTTTGGAAAAAACAACAACATTTAATGTTAGGGCTTGTGCGTAATACTTTGCAGTCAATAACTCCCTGAGGTGGAGAACCATGAGTTTTGTGATTGCTTAAGTCAGTAAAAGGTCATCCAAAATCACTTTTTGTCTTTATAATAATGAAAACATCTTCACCACACCCAGTTTGTAGGCAGTGCAAATATATTAGAGTAAAACACAGTCCGCGCTGTTCATAGTTCAGATTGTGTATATTTACACCTAAGTGATTAAATATATATGCTTTTGTCTCCATGCAAAATAATGTTGTGTTTTCCACCCATCCAGCTACACCAGTACTGCTTCATCATAGCAAGGCACCTGAGAGAAACAGAAGGGAAAAGTCATATTTTCTAGGTTAAGAAGAGCATTCATTAATTTCACTACTGTCACTGTATTGCCCAATCAAAAGTCTTAATATCTCTCCCCTACTTTCATTATGTGCCTGTGTAGCAGAGTTTACTGTGGAAGAAGTGGGTGATAATGATGAACAAACAAAAATGAAAAGGTGGCACTAAAAAGCTAAGAGAGAAGACAAAATTACAAAAAGATGCAGCAAAATGTGTCTAATTAGTGCAGCAGTCCTAACTGCTATGGGCTTGAAGTCGGCCTCTAGTGTTGTCACATCCCCATTGAGTTCCTGATGAAGGCTCTCAGGGTCCTGTTGATGTTGTACAGTTCTAGGCATTCCAGGATCCAAGTGTGGACCATTGAGTCATAGGCCTTCTTGTAGTCAATCCAGGCAGTGCACAGGTTGGTCAGCCTGGTCTTGCAGCCTTGTCTGACTGCTCGGTCTACCAGTAGCTGGTGTTTTGCTCCTCTGGTATTCTTGCCCATCCCTTTCTGTGCCCCACTCATGTGTCTGTTCATCTTAGCCGCTATGATGCCTGACAGGAGCTTCCATGTGATGCTGAGGCAGGTTCTTGGTTGGTAGTTGGAGGGGACCGGTCCCTTCCTGGGAAGAAGCTGTTCTTTAGTCTGTTGGTTTTGCACCTGATGGATCTGAACCTTTTTCCAGAGGGCAGGATGTTGAAGAGGTGGTGGTTAGGATGAAGGTGGTCCTTTATAATTGCTCTGGCTCTGGAGAGACATCTTGAGCTGGAAATTAAGTGCAGGTAGGAGAGTGTACAGCCAATCACCTTCTCTACAGTTCTTATGACCCTCTGTAGTCTCTTCTTGTCAGCTGTTGTGCAACCAGTGTACCACACAGGTGGCACAGTAGGACACTAGGAGGTCAGACTGCAGCCTGTACCATCTCAGAACCCCCAAGAAGTGGAGGCGCTGCTGGGCTTTCTTCACCAGGGCTGATGTGTTTGTGGTCCAAGATAGGTCCTCAGATATGTGGGTGCCGAGGAACTTAATAGAGGATACCCTCTGTAAGAAACAAATTACTCCAATGAAAAGTTCATTCTTGTAACTGTAACCCTTGAAAAACCATCATTAGAGAAGCTTAGTGGGGGCTGCTGCAGAGACGAAGGTCTGACGGGTTTCAGTGGCTGTTGCAGTGTGTTGTGTCAGGTTGGCTGTGATACACAGACTGTTGTCTCTGAACTGTCTCCACAAACTGCTGCTTCTGTATTTTGTCTGTTTTATTCTGTCCTTTTTAACATTATCAGACAGCTTGCAGAGACAGACACTTCAGTGGGAAACTCAACCAAAGTATTTGGATAACTAAGAATATTTGATCGAACGTGGTTACCTTGGTAACTTACCTGTGTTTGTCTTATCCAGAACAGCCCTGAATTTTGTAAATGAATCTGAATAAGTATGTAAATGTGCAGAGCCTTACCTGTTTTCAGTGTGTCATTTGATCCAAACATATTGGGTAACAGTGCACAGCTCATGAATAAGATATTGGTTCTTCAGTGTCGCCACAGACTGAAGACGTTTCACATTCACGAGGGCACATCGTCACTACTTCACTCTTTTATGTTACCAGAAGTACTTCAGTAGCTGCTGTCACAGCTCCATGGATAGCATGTAACGTGACCGGTGCTGGAGTTCCCATCCTGACTAACCATTGGCCTTCTATTACAATAGAGCGCTCCATGCTGCAGTCCTAAAGTAAAGAGAGGAGATGACCAACTGCAGTGATGATGAGCAGAACGATGACAGCTCAGGACAGCCCAGAATGAAATCAAAGAGAAGTAAAGGAGGAAAGCATGTGTGCTTCCCTCCGGACGAACAGCTAGTGTCCAGCTTTGCTGAGCATGGGAACGCTGAGAAACTGGGTAAGCTGCTGTTTAAGTGTCATGGATGACGTTCAGTGAAGGTGGAAGTGTAGCTCTCACTTCTATACCTGATTTAAGCTCTTAACATCTCATTAAAAATGTCCACTACATGTTATTTTAGCATCTTAATATCTAAAGGACGTGATCAATCCATGATTTCACTAAAAGAAGTAAATTAAAGAATTTTATATATTTTATATTTATATTTGAGATTTTGAATCAACGATTTGAATGTATTTGTTAAAAAGATGCACCTTACATCATGTTAGCAAGTTACTCTTATTCTGTCCTTGAAAAAGCATCAAACATGTAGCAGAAAAGCTGAACTAAAATCCAGTCACCAACTCAATGTATTATTTATAACAATCATTTTTAGGGATTATAACAAAAATAATTTGAGGGATTTTGCAGGAAAATAATATTTGAATATTTTCCTACATGCCTTTGTTTGCTCCTGTGAAGACAAGCATTAGTAACACCTGCTTTTTTCTTTATTTATCATTATTTTGAACCCATTTTAATGGGGACTTTCTGTGTTCATGTTCCTCCATATTTCCCCTGGACTCCACACAGTAGTTTTGACTGACCTATACTTGGTGCATCCACATTAGGGGATCACCTGTGCATACTCAGACCTCAGTGAAGAATCAAATGTTGTCTCTCACGTCAGCTGGATATAAAGCTGTGCTTGATGCATTAAGATACGTGATTGGTTGATTGATCATTCAGAGAGTGACATTCATGTCCTTCTCACTGACAGTTCCCTGCAGTACACACACACACACACACGCACACACACACACACGCACACACACACGCGCGCACGCACACACACACACACCTTAAGTACTTTTGAATGGTTGCTTTTGCTCACTGAATGCAGAGACATTAAAGCAGTGAATGAGCAGATTCTCCTGTTTCAGCTGACAGCAGACTCACCTTCACAGAGGTGTCGCTGGCCTATCAGGACAGCTGCAGCAGACATCAGGTGCAGCCCAGGGAGCGCATCCTGCAGCAGCTCCAGGTATGCAGCCTCACGTCAGCTCCTGATGGTTTCAGTCAAAGTGCAGCAGACACGTGTCTTTGTTGGTTCTGTTGTTACACTCTTGTGTGTCTGTTTTCATCTTTGAATCTAGCAGAGGACTGTCTGTCTGTTTCTTGATTTTTGCTGCTCTTAACTTTAACTGTCCACTTTCTGCCGTGACCAAACAAATTTCTCACATGTGGGACTAATAAAGATAATATCTTATCTTATCTTATCTTATCTTATCTTATCTTATCTTATCTTATCTTATCTTTGACACCCCAGCTCCTGGTCAAGCCCTGCAGACACTCTAAAGTGTCAGTGAAGCCAGCGTGCCCTGTTAACGAGTGGCCTTATACACTAATGAACAACATCATACTGACTTGTGAAATCAAAAACTGATTTCCATATCGAGTCAGAATATCATGTGTGAATTAGAGCCAGAAAACCAGTCGACACATTTAAATGAATTATTGTCGTTTGGTTACGCAAAGATTTTTGTCCTAGATTTCAAAATCAGTTTGTTTAACTGCAGTTTGACAGAAATCAATTTTTTAGCTCTTCTGGAGGTTTTAATTAAATTGCACGGCCCTTCAAATGAGTTTTATTCTTCCAGGTTACTAAGAATGGTTGGAAATCTACGTGTATGCAGACTTCTACCAGGTTGCTAGGAGATATATATTTAGAGATTACATGTAAAAAATACAACCAGCACTCAGTGCAAGCCTCTGTGCAATATTTACTTTAAAGGGAATAGTGTTGTATTTTATATACATACATAGTGCAGTCACACATTTATCAGTAAACTTCACAGAGTCCAGAGTGATGTGATAGTTAGAATCCCGCACATCCTGTATGTGTTTATGTTGTCAGCCGCCCAGGGGGAAGTCATATTTACAGTGATTTCTTTCCTTTATGATCCTCACAGTGAACTCTGTGAGTGACATGTTGTAATGTGTGTTAAAACTGTTGGCTGCATTAAACAAAATGAGTAGTTTTCAGAAACAAGGGCAGTTCCTGCATCTCTTCAGTATGAACATATTTGTACCTGAACAACATTAGAAAACATTTGAATTCAAAGCTCGGCCACAGAGCCGCGTATCTTAAACCAACAAAGTGAAATATTGCTTTAAAAAGCAGCGTGTGTAACCTTGTTCTTCTATGCAACATCAGCAGTTCTGCTGATAAAATAAGCGTAGCATGCAATGATATGTCGGCTCTGCAGAAAGGATCAATATCAACTGTGACCTGGTACAGTTCAGGCCTCAGACGCTGTCACAGCCATTTTATCCAAACAAAGGCACTCTCAGGTATGATGTCAGAGCATCGTATCCACGCTCCCTGCAACTCGTGTGCACACACATACTGAAGTCCTGCGCTTAATTGAAATGATTTGGTTCCATCAACCTCAATCAGGCTTATTGCGACACAGCACTGACAGCATCTCCACTCTAAACAAGAGGCTAAGAGCAGGTTAGAAGCTCAAGCTAGTATGAATGCAAGTAATTAACACCTGTAAATAAAACGTGCACAGGTAGAAAGAGTGTACGGCACCGTGTCTAAGTTAATACTGAAGGAAAAGACACTGGCAGTAGTACGTGTAGTACCAACAGTCATTCTAACAGTGCTGATTCTGCGAGTGATAGAAATCCCATCCCAGAGGTTTTTAAGGTGGCAATAATTAAACCATGACTTGATCCTGCTGTGTTGGCTAATCATAGACCGCTCTCTAACATCTCTTTTATTTCAGAAATTCTTGAAAAAGCAGTTTGCCTGTTATAGACGGGTCCACAGTGCACCTCTGGCATCTTAGAAGCACACAGTGGGAGGAACAGTCTGTCATTTCTAGTTTCATTTTAGTGGATGGAGAGAGAATATCAACCAAAAACACTTTACATAACAGTTATAATTATAGAAATGGGATTTGCATGTCATTACATGAAGTAAATATTTAGTCCCCTAGCAAAGTATGAGTGAGTACTTGGTGGAGAAACTCTTACATGCACAGCTGTAAGACTTTTCTTGTAGTTGGCAACAGATATGCACACGAACCTCTCAGGAGGGATTTTACAGAAACAATCCTTCAGGTTTCTTGGCTGCCACTTGGAGCTTGGAGCTTCAGCTCCCTCCACAGATTTTCTGTAGGATTAAGGTCTGGATCCTGGCGAGGCTACTCTGTGACGTAGCCATAGTCTTGTTGGCTTGGGCGTGGGCGGTTATCATCCACAACCCATCTCAGTGGAAGTCCACTGGCCCTTCAGTGTGAGGTTGTCCTGTAACCTTTGCAGAAAAACAGAAATAATGTTTGTACCTTTGTGCTTTCCTGCGGGCAGCGGTGCTGTTTGGGTCATGCTCGGCATTTCTGTTCCTCCAAACTCAGCAGGCTGTGTTCATGCCCAAGGCTCCAGATGGTTTTATTACACTGAGATCACCAAGTCGTTTTAGGCTCATCCGCCACCTTTCTCATGATCATCTTCACCTGATGAGGAAGATCCTGCGGCCGCATGCCATTTCCATTTCCAAATAATTCTCACTAAGCTTCTTGCTGTAGCCTTGTCTACAGTCTGGATGTTCTAACAGCTCATTGGTTCTTGTCCATGGTGGTGGAGAGGTTGGAACGGAAGAAATGGATCCTGTGAACAAGTGTGTATCATAAAACACTGAGACCAAGGAGTCCCATATGTGTGCCCACATGGACACAGCCAGTCCGCGGGAGTCACAATTACTGACGTCACTTTTACGTAAAGTGTTTTTATTTTGGATTTTTGTTGATATCGATCCACTAAAATCCAACTGCCATAAAATTTAGAGACTGTTTATTTGTTGTGCGCTAACAGATAAATTCAGCAGGGATATAATAAGCACTGACCCAACTTTAAACTCTTACTGGACAGTGACTCAGTGCTGACATTTAGAAAAAAATAGACTTGATCCTGTTGTTGTGAGAAAAGCTGCTTAACCCATAAATGCCTTTGTGAAATGAATTGGTTGGACAGTGGAGACTGTGTGCTTGCACACTGGTTGCATGCACCGTGTCATGACAGCAGGGAGTGTTTGTTTCATCGTGTTGTGAACAGCAGTTCAAACAGAGCAGTTTTGTGTTGATGATGTTGTTACTGTAACACTAAACTGTGCGACAGGACAGGCCCCTGACAGCCTCCTGTGTTACTGTTCGTGCTGTGTGAGTACACAATGACAACAACACACTCCTCATGCACATTTAGCAGCAGTGTACCTATGGTACTAACTTCTAACCTGACATCAGCCTGTAGTCGCTCTCTCTTATCAGGAATACAGTAGCGTGGAAAACATCAGCACATCCCACCAGTGTAATCCTCTTTGAAACACTGCTACTGATAAAGGTTATGTATTCAAAGATATAATACATAAAATTGGCCTCTTTTACAATAATTCCTATAATTGAAATAAAAAAACATCAGTCAGAAGGAAAAAGTAAACACTCCTGATCCAGGAGCTTCCAGACCGGGTGCCAGAGCTTCAGCCTCCTGCTGTGTCTGGCAGACGTTTTGAACAGATCTCTAAATTATTTAAAATAAATCATCCTACAGGGAAGATGATCTACACATGGCATAGATTTCAAAAGAATGTCGATTTGTCCAGGATAGGCTGTTCCAGCACCAAGAGCAGGTATTTGATGCAAATAATAAAAAAAAGTCTCTAAAAGTTTTTTTCAACTGTTACCGTCATCACAGATCTGACCTGCTTGGGAGGGATGGCAACACAAGCCCACATATGTTTAGTGACAATGGAAGCAGCAGCTCGGTTTCCATGTGAAAAAGGAGCAAAGGAAAAGACTTCATTTGGGAGAAGTCTGAGGAGTTTGCACCGAGATGACCGACAAGCTGGGAAACAAACTCAGGTTAGGATTGGACAGACTCACAGCAAGAAGGGGACGGCTTGAGGAGTGGGCCATACTTAAGACGAAATGATCTCCAATAAGGAAATAAATATTCTTTCTCAGTGAAGATGACACCTGTTGGAATAATGTCTGTCATTCATTAAAGGTGTGAGAGTGCATCTTTCTACAATATGAAGATGTTAAGCACTCCACCAAGTCCAAATCTGATATAATCAAATTAGATCCCACTAACATTAGTGTGGAGCAGCTGTAGTGTGACTGAGTGGTTCAGATCATTAAAGAGGCTCTAAATGAATCCAGAAAGCAGTGTTTACTAATCTGCTGGCTTTGGCAGGTGCGCGGCACGCTAACCCAAGTTTGCGATAACATAGATTTAAAAATTGACATCGTAGGTACGTCCATCAGAATTTTCAGATGAGTTCGAATCTCAGTGACTTAAAGGTCAGAGGTCGCTCACCTGGGATTTTCAAATGAACACCACAGGTGCAAAAGTCTGGGAGAAGTTTAAATGTCAGTCACCTCATCTTCAAGGTCAGGGGTCAAGGTTTTTCAAAATCCAAGAACTCGAGAATTAGGCTACGTCCAAAATTCACTCCACAGATGCAGCTACTGAAAGAGAGTTTGAGTCTGAACTCAAGGTCAGAGGTCACATTTGTGAAAAGCACTGGCACTGGCTGCTGCTAGTATTTAAGAAAAATAACTTCTCCCTGTTGTGACTCACATATCCAATCCTGGATCAGACACAGGTCAGGTGATGACGACACTGGGCCAATCACATTTACCTCTGTGTCGAGTCGGCATCGGGCAGCAGCGATTGCTAGCAGCAGAGCTAATGCAGCTTCTGGACCCACTGTACAGTAACGCTCAGTGTTCAGAGCTTTTATTTGTGTATCAGCCGCAGTTTTTAATAAGTACGTGACCAGGTGACGTGACACAGCTGTGTGCTCCTCACTCTTATAACACTTGTTAGGAAGCGTTTGGTCAGAAGCTCGGTGCTGTGTGTGAGAGCAGTCTGCAGTAAAGACGTTCACACTGACTCATTGGGTTTATCTTGTTGCCATTATGATTTTTGAATACATCTCATTCTGACTGCCTGCGACTAAACTAAATATTAAAAAAGCAAAAACATCTGTATTTGAATTGCATGCACATCATCGTGCACACACACATCACAGTCGCTCACGCAGGCAGTAAAAGTATTTCCTTTCTTAGCGACACTCCTCTCTGCCTTCAGTAAGATAAAGTCTCACTTTCTGTCGCAGCCACACTTGAAACACAGTGTGCCATTTATAATTCATTTTATGTACATACTCACTTTACTTGGACCAAGCCATGTTAAAGCACGCTGCTCTCCTCCACCCACCCAGCCCCCCGGCACAAATTTCACTCGAGATCAAGGGGAATTATTTGTGGAAAATTAGAGACTTAGTAGCGCTTACGTTAAGCATACAGCCGCCGTATTATCTCTGAGGTGCTAATGAAGCGGGCTGCAATAGAAACGAATGTAGGTGGTCCTCCTCAAATAATAAAATATGTATGGCTAAGCATTAGCTAAGAGGGGCAATATTTAGACCAAAAGGCTGCGTGCGAACGAATCCATAATCAGACGATGCAAATGGAAAAGACAAATGCCTAAAGAGCAAATTTATTAAATTAGGTCTTTTAAGGCGAGAGGCGATTCCCCGAGGACCAGCGCTGAAGACTATTTAAAGCCTTTTTTATTGCACCCTCGGGGCCTGCGTGCTCCTTTGAAATGCTCTAAGTGGATAAAACAGTACTGCTGTCGGAGTGGTAAACAAGAATAAACTGTCAGATTTCACTGTACAAACCCAAGTGTCGGATATGTTGTTCACTCAGTGTAATTAGGAAGGCACAGTCCTGACTGTGAATCCACTGCAATGATTTAAAGTAGAACAAGACCTCAGGAACCGACTCAGGAACCAATGCGGTCGGTGCATGAATTCATTGATTAGCTATAGGCGGTGGTGGTGCTGTAGCTCAGGCAGTAGAGCAGGTCATCTACTGATTGTATGAACCCTAGACCAGTGCTGGTTGTAATGCATTCCAAAGTAACGTATTCACATTACATTTTTCAGTAATGTAGTAATATAAGACGTGACAGTTAAAGTGGCTCCTGCACATTTGGGTTGTTTGTGTGCAGGAGGTCTAAAAACACTCATGGGACAGAGCTTTGAGTGGGTGCATGGAGCAGTAGCCTAAGGTTTCTAATGTTAACTAGTCATGTGATTTAGGTCATTTTACAGTGCAACCCCAAAGTAATGTAACAAGTAGTGTACAGAATTACGAGTAATTAAGTAATGCAGTCGATTACTTAATTACTCATAATTCTGTACACTACTTGTGTAGTGTACATAAAGTTGGTCTGAAGGCAGCTGAGAGTCTCCACTGTCATGGTGAAACGTCAGCTTTACAGCATGTTTTTATAACCTGCTCTACACACAGTGTTGGGCTTTGGGTTCTTTCTTAATAGTAAAAACATTTTCCTGACTCACTGCAGTTAGGGGCGCAGCCGCTTGGACGATCTAAGACCACAGCTGACGTCTCGCAGGTGCTGGATCTCTTGGATACAGCAGACTCGGAGAACCACAGCTGGAGCGTCTGAGCCGGACCTTGAAGCTGTGTCTCTGCTGGAGCTTTTTCAGTTTCAGTCCAATAATATGTATTTATTTCTTAGTCTGTGTCTGTGCAGCGTCTGCTTCAGGTTACTCCTGCGTCTTGATAAGAGTCGGGCTAACGTGATGATTCAGCACTGTGTCCTCACTCAGCTGTCCAGTGTCAGCATCAGTCAGAATGAAAGGACGTCACAGGTTTAAAGAAAACTCCACTTTTCCTTGTTTCTTTACCTTTTCTTAGTTCTTCGTGTAAATATTGATTCATTTTTTGTAAATTCCAGACTAACGCTTTATTAAATCATTACCTTTGATCACATCATTCATTTCAGAACAATCAGCAGTTTTCATTCACTTCATGAAGTCACAATAATTATTCCCCCAGAACTGTTAAACACGTTGTCCTGGTATTCTTCCTTTCAAACTCTTCTTATTTCTTCCAGTTTCCAGAGAAAAGCGTTTTTCTGCCACTTCCAGGCTCAAAGTGACGTATTTTCCAAGCCCGTAAACACAAAGGGATTCTAGATTAAGCGAGCTTTAACAGAACAGTTTGTATTCTTTTCAGCATGTTTGGAGAGTAAGCTTGAAATTAGTTGCATGTTGGCAAATCTTCTAATGAATAGCTTAGTGGTTGTTTCCCTTGCAGATTATTCAGTTGAGTGGACTGAAGAGAAATCAATTACTCCAACTTAACTTTCATTATTTATCCCACAGTTAAAGAAACAAAGATGCCATGACAGCGTGCCTCTCCTAAATTCAGGGTCAGATTCAATTCCCAGAAATGTTATTTTCCCAGGATAAATCCCTGTGAGGAAGGAGGGAGGAGGGGGTGAGGAGTGGGGGAGAAGAGCGAATCCCTCCAGAAATGAAAAGACAAAAAAGGGAAAATCTGTTTTTACAGAACACCGCTGCTTTCTCAGCTCTTTTGATTAGCATTAATGCTGCACTGCGGAAGTCTGCCGGCACAACTGTTATAGCTCCTCACACACGCCACGCACACGCACACACACGCCACGCACACACACACACACACGCACACAGCTATATCTCTCAGTGCCTGTGTCATTCTAAGTGAGGATGTTTTTTTCTTCTCTTAAATTAAATGCACGCTGATTGTTATTGCGCCCCCCCCCCCGTGTGTGGAGCAAGGTAAATGTCACTAAGTAAGTGCCACAGTATTTTGCTGGGCGGTAGTTCGCAGGTTTCACGTGCAAAATAAAAGCGGGGGGGCGTCTGAGCGCGCGGGCTTATCGGGAGGGGGGCCGGACATATGTCGCCGCTCTCATTACGGGCCGAGGCGGCGATAACGGGGCACTTAGTGCTACACTTGAAACGCTGTCGAGCCACGGCCACGGTGGAAAAACGCTGCTGCTAACACAGGTCTGTCACTCACGCAGCCTGACACACCCGCCTTTATTTCACGTCCCACTGTAGTTTGGCTCTAACGCTGCGTGGGAACGTGGATACACGCGTGTCTGCGTGCTAAACAGTCTATTTTACTTTCTCTGCAGCTAATTGAATTGGGAGCAGTTGCAGTTAAACTGAATGGCACGTGTGATGCACTGTTGGTAGTGGCCTATTAGGGCGAATTGAATTTGCACGCTTGGGTGGCTGCACATGTAATATGAGTGCTTTTGGAGGGGGGGCTCCTCACTGAAATGACCACGTTTTAAACGTAATCTGTGTGCGCCTTACATCAGTGATCGACTAATCGAGAGGCTTTGGTTTTAATGTTGAAACCCAATCAGTGCAATATTCTCCTCTTTGCTTTCTTCACATATTTCATCCAAACCAAATGAAGGAGATTTCCAGTGCTCACTGTCACGGCCTTTAGTGTGTTCAACAAAACTGCATGAGCAGAGAGGGGTGGATTCAGCGTGTGTGTGTGTGTGTGTGTGTGTGTGTGTGTGACTGCTGTCAGTCCACTGGCTGTGTGTGGACTTCATCCTCCTGATGAAGGCATTGTGTGTGTGTGTGGTCCAGCCGCTCTGTGGGCCACACTGGTGCTGCTGCCAGTGTTAAAAACAACAAGTGTCCACTTTACGTTTCACTCTCGGTGAACTCCACCCGGCTTCCTTCCATGTTCCGGCCCACTTGTCAACCAGTCAGCATTCAGCTGATGCACAGCATCATCCACATCCCAGTTTCACTTTCAGTTTTTACTTGTCATATGCAAGTTAGCACAGGGTCAACATTGCAAGCTGTACAGTAAATATATAGTAAAAACATCCGTGACATGCAGTGGGGACTTTGGAGCACTGCATGGGAGTGATGGCTGGAAAAAAGCCTCTCGTATGCTGTAAATATGGACGATTATCATAGCATAAATTATGCATAAGTAATGTTTGATGATGACCCTGTCTGCTGAACAAGTGAAGGACATTTTGGTTTTTGTACCTGGAGTCTCGTCTTTCTGCCCACTGACACAGTGTCAGGGTTTCAAAAGCACAGAGGGAATATACATGAAGATAAACACACCTTTGGTCGTTTCTCCAGGTCAGTGTTTCACTCCTGGTGTGTCACACATCTGCACAAGTTTATATATATTTACATATCTAGTTTCTTGTTTTCAGCCCACATCTCTATGGCCAAGTCTCTTTGTGTGTGTGTGTTTTGTAGATTTATGTTTCATTTAACAGCAAAATGTCACTAAATCAAATCAATAGGCTCAGGTTTTTCCCAGCTCCCAGAATCCCTCGATAAAGGCTTCCTTCCGACACATTTCCAGGATTCACAAATATTTTCCAACTGTCCACTTTTTATCTGACCCATCCCCTCGTCTGAAATCCATCTGCGCCCCACTGTATTTTCCAAGATGCAAAGAAGACGGCAGCGAGCCGATATCGTCACGTCGTGTGAAACGAAGTGACCCTGAAAATTCAGCTGAGAGTTAAATGAACAAAACACCAAACGGCACAGATCAGAGCGCTGAGCACTGACGTGTCACACACACACACACACACACCGATGTGTACATTATTTTTGACATCAGCTATTTAACAGGACAGTATATTTTACACAAAATGGCATTAATTAAGTCACTAATCGCACGCTATCATGTATTTCAGAATGTCTGTGCATGAACAAAGGCAACAACCCAGGGAAATACTGTGAAAGTCAATTAGAATTTTATGTACGTTTTTAGATCTCTGGGTTTTTTTAAATGATAAATGAAGTTACTAATTTTGTCTGTGCTCTTTCTAGACACTGCAGCTTTAATTGCTAATTGTTAACAGCGAATGAATACATTTGCATATTAATTAGTTCCCAATTTACATTTTTAATTTGCTGCCTTCAAAGGGTGTGAGATAAAAGGTCGTGTTATTTTAAATAATTTATCCTTTATTGCAGGAAACATGCTGAAAGGAAAATGTGGGGGTGAGGTTTAACCCCTCAAAGCTCAGGAATACATGTTAAAAATACACACAAGTACATATGTATTTATTTATATTTGTGCAGCTTAATTAAAGGCGCTGAGAAGAAGAACAGCTCAGAGTGTGTGTGATATTTGGAGAGGTGGCTGTGGACCTGAGAGCAGAGAGAGCACCAGATATGACTCCTGTACAAGTCAAGTTAGGAACCCCCCCACCCACCATCGTTTTCTGCTGCCTGTGAGTGTGTGTGTGTGTGTGTGTGCGTGTGAGAGTGTGTGTGTGTGTGTGAGTGTGTGTGTGTGTGCGTGAGTGTGTGTGTGTGTGTGTGTGTGAGAGTGTGTGTGAGTGTGTGTGTGAGAGTGTATGAGTGTGTGTGTGTGTGTGTGTGTGTAAGAGGCAGAGAGTGTGAGGGAGGGAAAGCTTTTCTTTTTATCACTGCGTTTTGTCCTCTCTCCCTCCTGACACATCAATTGCTTTGGCAGCCGATGCCGTCGCTCTCCATCCTTCAGCACGAGGCAGAGAGAGGGAAACGAACAAGTTCAGAAATTCATTAAGATGAAAAACAGCTGCCGCTGTACTCTGTGTGAGGAGGACGTGCAGTGTGTGTGTTGGGAACATGGACACAGAGTCAGCGTTCTCCACGTGTTGGCTTGGTGCCACTAAAGAAAGGGAAAAGCAAAAGAACGACTTTTTGTTTTGTGACAAATTCAAAAACTCACAGGTGATTTAAATATGTGCATAAAAATGAGCAATAACACTGACCTGTCCTCGTACTCCGACGTTTCTGGATTCTCCAAAAATGGACTCACAGCACAGAAACCTGTTACCCAGTCAGATATATGCAGTGAATCACATGGTAATCAATAACTGGCAGAGGCGTCACCTGTGGGCAGGTGAACGAGTGCTGGAATGTATTGGGAAAAAAACTATTTATTTTCATATAAATGCAAATGATTAAGAATAACGATCAGACTGATAACCTGAGTGAGCTGTCAGCGGCGACATGCTGGGATCGTTCATGGAGTGGGTTTAGATGGTGACTGGTAGGGAGAGAAGAATCCACCAATCAGATCTGAGATAGGATTAACCAGTCTGGGGGTAAACGAGCTCGTCCTCGGCCCCCAAACTGAACCTGGCTTTCACTATTTTCAGGCTCGTGTAAATGCACAAATATTGCAGTAGTGTTCATTATTTATTACGCTGCCTATAAAACCTGTAGCAAATATCCCCCCCCCCCCCCCCGAAATTTTTAATAATCCTTCGATGAGCAGAGCCAATCACACTTCAGTCTCTGCTGCCACGGCGATGGTCAATAACAAGTGTTTCTGTAAATCAAAGCAACCAGAGCTGTGAGCAAAAACAGAACATGCTAGTCTGATAGAGCATGGAAGAATATTTGAATAATATCATTATTATAACAGCTCTGCAGTCTGGAATATTAAAGTCCAGACTATAGTAAATACTCATATTTAAAGTGACTTAATGTACATAATAGTTTTATTAAAAAAAAGCTCCAAAACATCAAACAAATCAGTGAAAAGGAGCAGCTGTAAGTAGCTACAGTTTTTATAGAACAAGGTTTATAACCTGTCATCCAAGTTTAAGGTGAAAGACAGAAATAGGAGACAGTAACATATGAATACATAAGAATCCAGATGTTTTGGCTCATGCATAAAGAAGCACACAGCATGTGTACTCTGTAGCTGCCGGTTTTTTCTTTCTCCGATTTTTTCTTGATGCCTTTTTACCTTTATTGTTGGCTGCAGGCAGCAAAAAAAAAACAACCAACATGTGAGTGATGGGGGAGGGGTCATTTTATTATTTTAATATTATCAAAGGACCCTAATCGTTGTCCAAAAAATAAGATGCTTAAAATGGATAAAAGCGCTTGAGAAAAATGTCAAACACGCCCATGAATCCTGTTGGTTTGGTGTTTCTAATATATATATGATACTACAACTCAGACACGTCTTGCTCAGTAAGATCCTCTTCTACCTGAACAGCACATGTAGCACATACATGTGTGTATAATATTAGTATGTATGTGTCTGTAAACACGTTTGTTCTTGAGTGTGAGGGTCTCAGTTAAGATAATTCCAGGGATAAATTCAACCTCCTCTACAATTACACATCAGCCTCTCGCACACACAAACAGTGCCGTTTATGTCCCATTGATCTGCCTAATTCCTTCAACGGGAGCACATTATGGCTGTCGTCCTTTGTCTCCCGCCTTGCTCTCTTCTGTGCGGCAGTAGAGGCGAGCGAGGAAAGCCTTCCAAGTCCTTTTGTGCTCCACGTGTCTCTTTGAACAATGAATCGTATTTAGCAACGAGAAAGGAAACGAGGCGCCGCTTGGAAAAGAGAAGAAGGTGGCAATTCAGCGAGCCAGCAGAGATGAGTCGACGCAGAGAGGGGGGGGTAGTCAGGAAGCCTTTGACTGACACGTGGGTATGAGAGAGGTGACAGGGGCTGGGCAAGGCTTTACGGGGCCTTGAGCACAACTGGGCACCCCGCACTGCAATTTGCTTTTTGTTGATGAAAAGAGAGAAACTAATCAGCTAAACACTGGGCTCTGTGCAGCCTCCTTCCAGTTAACAGTACAAATGAGCTGACGGAACCAAAGACGATGCACATTTTTAATTTGCTCACTTTTGGGGCCCCCTGGTGGATGTGGGGCCATCATTAAAGCCTCCACTATGTAATATTTTCTGCAGATATTCATTTTGCCCAAATGAGACATTTTTAAAGCAAAAATAAACAAAAGAAGGTGAGATATCTGCCAGGAAATAATCAGACCGACATGTGACTGATACAAACCATCTCTGGTCTTTGAAACAACAGAGACCTGTGGTATACATTACCCTGAAGCGATGTTCATCAATCCACAGTCGCTGTTCCTTTTCCTTGTTTTGCTTGTCAGGGCAAAAATAAAAAAGTGTGTTTTCCACTCGCTGCACAAATCTGCCACCTCCAGTGATTGATGCAGTCAAATTAGATGTATGTGGAACACTGGCTCTGAAAATGAACACATCAACTGATGACCAGCTGTTTCTAATTATTATACACTGGTTAATTAGGACGCTGTGTCACCATCAACGGTGGCGGTAAACTGTGTGAAATTCATAATTCATACTGTGGCATCCAATAAGCTCCCCGATCACACCAGCATAGCGTGGTGTGGATGGCGAGGCCGTACGGAAAAAGGCCGGGGAGGGTGGAGGGTGCGCTGCCGGTGCCAGATCTGTGTGTGTGTGTGTGCGCGCATGCGTGCGTGCGTGCGTACGTGCATGTGTGTGTGCGTGTGTTTGTACAGTGTGTGTGTGCGTGTGTGCGTGTGCACATTCTTTGTCACATCTCCAGCTTCTTCTTCCTCTCTGTGTCTGTCAGCAGGGCGTGCATGTAGGTGGCAGCTTGGAGTGTCTGGATCTCAAAGGTAAGATGAGCACCTCACTCTGTCATTATTAAGCATGACTGTGACTTCATGATACACCCAGTCATTTTGTAATGTTTACACACAGAAATGCATTTCTGCAATCTGCTGACCAAACAATCCAGTTTACCAAAAGCTGTGATTAGTTTTATATGGTTTTCAAACCAACATCAGATTCAAACACTAAACAGAGCTGATGTGTAATTCAGAGACCGTTGGTGTGCATGTTTAGGGTCAGAGGTAGGGTTAGGGTGGTTTGTCCATGTTAGAAGCACTATGGTTAGTCACACATCTAGTCCTGTGTATACCAAATCTGTTAGCTAGAAACCAGCCAACATTTTTCCAGACACACAAACTATAAACAGGTTAGCCTAAGGTCTGATATGTGCAGTTATTTACATGTACATGCTGTGCGATTTAGCTCCGATTGGCTGGTTTCTATACTTGTGATTTTCCCACACACGTGACGCTAACAGGCGAGCTGCAGAGCACTCTGCAGGTTGAAGCATGTTTCTCTCCTCTCTTCTTCACTTTTTACCTTTCCATCAGAAATGCAGAGACACACAGAGAAGCAAAGAGCCAATATCACCCTGTCAGTCAGATTGCTCCAAATGATGGCCAACATACAGAGAGTGCATGTTAAAGACAGCAGCTTCCTGTTTCTCAAATACTTTTCAGCACGGCGACAAAATGCAACTGAACCTAAATCCTGGCGCGCTGGTAAAGATGTTAAAATGTTCACCTGAGCTCAGTTCAGATCTGGTCTCCAAGCTTTGCTTGTAGCACCAAGGTAGAGCTGAAAGTCCTCCAAACCCTGGTCATGATCTTAATGCTGTTATCCTGAAATAATACTAAATATAGCATTTGATTTATAATAATAGACGTAAATCCTGGTTCACATCTTAGCCTTGAATCCAAACCCCTTTGCAGTGCAGTTTATATGCTGACACTGTGGGAACAAACAGACAAAGATGAAATAAATGGATGTTAACTAAACCCTAACCGTGGCTAGCTTGTCTGTTTCCTGGTGGAGAGGCTAAGCTTAACCTAACCTAACATAAATATCAAATCGTTATCATAAACTGAATTTAAACACAATCTAGTCCTGTTGATTAAAGTACAGTTTAGCTCTAAATGAAACGAATCCACATCCAGAAGAGTCCAAGTCTCCCCTCAGTCTGTAGGCCGGTGATTTTACTGCATATAACTGGCTGAAGTTTTAAATCCAAACTGGACGCTCTTCTCCTGTTAGAGGTCTTTAAATGTGCTAATATGGAGAGCGGGAGCCACATCTGCATACAGCAGCAGTGTAAACTTGTGCGTGATGCCATGATGGGCGTCACTGTCGTCACGCACTGATGACATCTGACTGCGGGTGCTGCTGCCTTATTATCTTTCCGACGCAGGGCGGATTAGAAAAAATGGGATTTCAGATGGCTCTCCCTTCAACCCCACACGCCCTCTGCCATCGCTCAGTTAGGTGATTATTGTTAAAACAGAGGGGAAAAATCATTTTGGAAATAATTATGATAGTAATTATCGTTTCCCCTTCTTGGCCAGGGAGATAAGAATGAACCCAGGAGATAGAGCAAAGGGGGAGAGACTAAGAGTCTTAAAAGTCACATGAATTTGCCTGATCAGTCACAGCTTAATGTGGAGTGTGACTTCTGAGCAGGCTGGAGTGACTTCCTACAGTAATCAGATTACAAAGTGGTAACATCAAACCCTACAATGGCCTAAAGAGCTCAACGCTCTGAAAATTAAGAAAATACCTTTATTAATTTGACAACACGTGCTGCAGTTACACATGACACACGTACTGAAACCTGTAGCGACACAGTAACAGTGGAACAGTTTCTGTGTTCATCAGGTTTGAACTGATGGAGACGTGTTCTTAGTGAGCTGTCCTCTGTATTTGCCTGTTTTCTTGAACTGTATTGAATTTGGGCCTCGATAATCCCAACAAACACTAAGAAACAGGGATTAGTGAGAAAAATCAGAAAAGCACTTTTCTAAATGTAAACCCTCATAATTCATATTTCAGTGTAAAATATGGTATCTGTATTAATTCATTAATATTGTAAGTGGAATTAATGACTGACCTGAGATCAGTTACATTTGTGCATACAGTCACAAATCACACATGCTTAGGCTATGAATGCAAAGCAGCGATTTTATGTTTTCATTTAAAACTAAAATCCCAGCCACGTGTACAGCGGTCCCTCGCTATAACGTGGTTTTTTACAGCGGATTGTGTTCTGCGTCCTGATTGGCTGTAGATCATTGTCAAGCCGTGTCTCCTGTACAGTACAGAACGCGTTCAGCTTGTCAAATTTAAACAAATCTTTGATCCTAGCAGTGTGACTCTGAAGTGCTGCACTGTATGTTTGTAAGTTTTCTCCCCAACAAACACAACAATGTCGATGAAACGTTGTCACCTGCGGGTGCCTTTGGTTTCATTCTATAACAGTGGACTTATTTTTCTACGAAAGTTTGAACTTTGAGAGTTTAAACAAGAGAGAAAAGTGAAAATGTTCATGCCTGTCTGAGAGAACTCTATAAAGTGTGTAGTGAGGGGTTTGACATCTGTGATAATTAAAGTTGGCTACTTAGCTGATGTCATCTATCGCAGTAACTAGCTGTGTCCCAAAACGTAGGCTGCATCCTTCGGAGGACCCGGCCTTCGCGGTCTACGTGGGCCAGGTCCTCCGAAGACCGAGAAGACCAGAAGTGCGAGGCTGTGAAATGGGACGGTCTAGCCTTCAGATCTGCGTCACCGCTGTCTCGGTGGAGTTGAACAAACTCAGCCGTCTGCTCCTTGCTATCTAAAATATAACAGGACACTGGTGTAAACTCTCGACAGTCTCACACTTCTGTTTAATCAGTTTTCTGTTTGACGTTTATTCAGCTGTGTGAAAACCTCCTGGGGGATTAATAAAGTTTTATCTAATCTAATCTAATAACTTTAATCTCAGCCAAACCGCTTTACTCCGGAACAAATAAAACACTGAAGAAAGCCAAACAATAACATTTTTAAGTTATCAGAGTGACTTATATATTATGTTTAACCTGAGTAGTGAAAGACCGCAGGGAGTTTGAAGACAATGAAGCCGGGAGTCCGCTGTTATCGACCCGGCTAGCTATCGAGCGGGTGGACAGACGTCTCCGAAAACGTCGGAGCGCTTTTGCAAATATGTGGTGTCTTGATAAACTGAGCAGATATTTGAAGTTTACACAGCTACATTCTCGCCTGGAAATACGTTAAAACTTTATTTTGTGACCCAGAAAGAGGAATAAGAGTAATATTAAAACTTAGTAGCTGCCGCCATTGTTGGAAACTGGAATGGGCTGAGCCGCGCTATGAATTCTGGGAAATGGTGGGACACGAAGGACCTCCATCCTCCAAATCTGGTGAAAAGGAGGACGCATTTGTTGGCCAGATTCGGAGGAGTCTACGAATTGGGACAACCTTCATCGCGTTGCTGTGACGTAATCGGTCTACAGATGCACCCTCAGGAGGATGCAGCCGACGTTTTGGGACACAGCTTCTGTGTGTGTCTGTGTAAGCGTGTAAAAACTGCAGATAGTCAGATTAACAGCAACAGTATTTTATCCGCCATTGTAGAAATTCATGTAAGGTAAACAATAATATGTTGTCCATATTGACATGATGGCCAGTGATCAAAGGTGATTGATTGGATGGTGACACAAGACCATTAGACTATATTGAACTTACGGTCATGTTCAAGAAACCAGTTTGAGACAGTCTGAACTTTGTAACATGGGGTGTTATCTTGCTGGAAGCAGCCATTATTACATGGGTACACTGTGGTCATAATGGGATGAATACAATCAGCAGCAAACTCAGTAAGGCTGTGATTATAAGCAATGTTTCAGCTGAAGTACCAGGGGTCCAAGAATGTGCCAAGAAAATATCCCCCATAGCATTACACCAGCAGCATTAGCTTATACTGGTACAAGGTGGGTTCATTCTTATACCAAGCTCTAACTGTACTAGACAGTTTCTGACTCATGTCCCCACTTTTTAACTTTACGCGTTTTTTTATATTTCTTTGGTTCCTCAAAGGTTCCAATAAAAAAATATATGTAGAAGTTTGGAACCACTAGCACTCTCTGAGCTGGCTGGCCAGTTAATCGAAGCAACTGGGGTAAGGGGCCATAGTCTGGGGGGTGATTGAGAACCCCACAGTCACTCTGACAAAGCTCCAGCTTTGCTGTGTTCAGAGAGAAGAATCTTCCAGAAGGACAATGATTTAGGCCCCCTGGATTTTGCCAAAAGACACTTGAAGGACTCTCAGACCATGACAAACACACTTCTGAACCTGGATGCAGTGATGGCAGCATCATGCTGTGAGCATGTTTATCAGCTGCAGGAAACTGGAAGACTAGTCAGGGTCGAGGGAAACATGAATGCAGTAATATACAGAGATTACACTCTGGTCCAGAGTGCTCTCGACCCCCAGGCCAAAGGCTCATCTTCTAACAGGACAATGACCCCAAGCACACAGCTGAGATAACGGGACAACTGCGTGATTGTCCTTGAGTGGCTCAGTCAGAGGCGCACTTGAACTCAGCTGACTGATGGTTCCTCTTCTTGCTCGGGTTTCTAATGCCTGAGGTCTTCACTAAGCAGCTGTGCCCATCTTCTGATGTACTCATGGATCTTTATTGTTTCATCCTGAATAGTGGTTCTGATACTCACTAGTCCTCAGCTTCCTTCCTTCCTTCCTTCCTTCCTTCCTTCCTTCCTTCCTTCCAGTAAGCCTACAGTCTCAGGATGCTGGATTTAAGGTGAACCTCCATGCATGGTTAGAAGTTTTCTTGTCTTAATGCCAGAGGCCACATACCTGCCCATTAGAAGATGACCTGCTCTTCCTGAGCTACAGCCTACAGTATGCCTTCTGGCAGTTCCCCTCAGTCCTGACCATCTTCCATCTCTCTGTTACGACTACACTTCTCTAGTCCACATGGTGTTTGCTGTAGATCCTACAGTGTGGAACATCTGTTTTCTTCTGACTTCTTTCTCTCTTGTATACCTCTTCAAGTGATTAGCCAAGGCTGTGAGTCTTTGGCTGTTTCTAAGGCCTCCAATAAAGGCAACTTTGGTCTTTATTGTCCACGTGTGCTCCAGTTGTTCCTTCCATCCCTGCTAGTTCTCTATTTTTTATGCTCCTGCTTCCTGATGTTCGTGTCCACTGGGATTTCCACATCTGTCACAACTGTGGTCTTCTGCTACTTGTCCACCACTGCTGTGTCTGGTTGGTAGGCCAGCAGCTGCTTGTCTGTGTGAAACTCCCACAGGACCTTAGCCGTGTTGTTATCAACCACCTTTGGTGGTGTCTCCCATCGGGACTTGGGGACTTGTAGTCCATGCTATGCACAGATTTTCCTGGACACTATCCCTGCCACATGGTTGTACCTCTCAGTGTACGCAGTCCCAACTTAAACCTTCTACTATGTGTTGGATAGTCTCCAGGCACCTTTGTATAGTCTGCAACTAGGCCTTTTCTAGCCACTAAGACCAGCTTATTAGTCCTGCTTACCTTCTGCAGGTTTTTGGCTGTGGCTGCCTTCTATTAAAGTCCTGCTAACCTTTTGTCCATGTAGTTGTTTTATAAATTTATTATTATGCCTTGTTGCAGCTCCATGTCTCTGCATCACCTTTGTAACCATTTGACTTCACATCCACTCTTCTCTGTAGATCTTAGTGAGATAGATTAGTGAGTCAGTGTCTCACACACACCTGGCATGCAGCTTTATGCATGCACAGGAGGTGGCTTGCATTCGCTCCACTGTGGAATCTGTCCTGTATCTGCTCCTAATGATAAGCTGGATTAAGAGGTTGAGGCCTGTGAAGAACACTTGATGATAACTTTGGGAGTTGGCCTGCAGTGTCTTCTTCTACGTTCCCTTTGGGTTCCTGGTGAACATGATCAGCGTGCAGGAAACTGACTCGTAGGCTGTCCAGTTGCTGTCCCTAGTGTTACCGTCTCGTGTACAGCTGTATCAACCAGTTACTGGTGTTTTGGCTTTCTGGTGTTATCTCCAGTACCGTTTATGAGCTGTGCTCATGTACTGACTCGTGTGCCTACTCACCTTGGTTCTAACATGTGTTGCGTATAACCTCTCTAACTGGAATAGTAGCATTTTATCAGTTTTATCAGTCGTTTTACATGCCTCAGCATTTTAAAATAGCATTAAACATGTTTTGTATTGCATCTCCTCTGCCCACAAACAAAACACGACAGATGGAACATGTCATTTTGAAGAAAATGTCGTTGTTGAGTATTTTACCAAAATAAAACAAATGAGTTCTGAAGTTTTACACGGACAGGAGCAATGAATAACAACTACATCTTAACACTGCAGCTAAAATGTGAATTTGGATTTAATTTACACAAAACAAACCACATTCTGCTTTTGCATGTTTATAACACCAGTTCCTGCAGAGGTGTGCCCGTCACTGAGTCTGTTACAGATTTGGCAGTTTTTCCACTGCTCGCTTATGTTGCACCAGTTTTATGGTATCATTTGATTGTCGTGGTTTCTATTATATGAAGCTTCTGGAGATGACTACTGGTTTGTAGTTGTGGTATATGAATAAAATAGAAATGATTTGAATGTCATTATTACGATATGTCAGTATGATTCACGTTTGAACAAAACATACTTCTCTGTGTGATGTTATGAGTATAAGTGGCATCAACGTGAATTTCTCAAGTAAATTCTAAAAACATAATTAAATGTATTAGTTGTAATCCACCACTGGGTTCTGGCACAAAGGATAAGTTGCCAGTTTAGACATTGTTATATGTATATTGCTATTATATACCATTAAACTGTTCATTTCACATTCAGTGTGCAGGTAAAGTAATCAGACTACATTTAGCAGCTTCAGAAGTTGAGGTGCTGTATTATTGATTACGATGGTTTGCAGGCAGACAGTAATCAATGGACCCTCCAACATTCACATCTTGGAAGTCCAATCATGAAAAACTGGAGCTGTCATCATTATTTCTCTTTCTGTGTTTCTGATTAACTCTCAGAACTTTATTAAAAGAAAACACACACACACAGATAAACTTTGCTTATAAGGGAAGTTGTTTTGTCGTGATTTTTGCTGAAATGTTCATTTCAGAAAAAAAGGATAAAGCACATTTAGAGTAGTGCAATTTTGCCTGTTAGCAAACAGCCTCCCAATTATCTTCCCTTTGATTGCTTGCCTCCATCAAGGTGAGCGATTAGACCACCGCTCCTGTGAAGCTCTGGAAGTCGTCCTGAAATCGCTGCACTTTGATTTCATCAATCTGCAGGCAGCCCAACTGGAAGAAAATGTGAGTTTTATGAGCAAAACTTATTTTGCTCATCTTCATCTTCCAGTTGCAATACAGTTTCATATTCAGGCCTTCCCTTGTATCAGATTAGAGGCTATTTTTTTCCTTCCAAAGAAACTTCATAACATTCCTGTCAAATTTGGGGCCTTGCTTTCTTTATTTTTTTCCCTCTGCTTTTTTTTTCTATTCCAGGGAGCATCGTCCTTGTTGGATATGATTTTGTACTATGAATCTACAACACATCTTGACATTTCTGACAACAGCAGTATGGGAACATCGAGTTGGAGGGCCCTCGCTCATTTGATAAAGCAGGTTGGCTGACGCAGTGGAATAGCAATCTTTTCATGTAGGCTATCTCCCAGGGATAATGTACATCCTGCAAAGTGAGTTTGTGGTACATTACCGGGACTGAAGATGCAGGGCAGAGCAAATCGGGTGAGAAGTTCTGCTATGAACATCAACACAAACGCTGGATTATCACAACTAGCATTTGCAGGCATAGCTCGTTAGCTCTGAGGGTTAAGTGACTGTTAGATTAATATCATCAGGGAGGGACAGAATGAGGGGAAAAACTGTGAGAAATTTGACTTTGAGTTCACGTAAAGACCAAAGGACTGTCGAAGCTTCTTTAGTGCTGCTGCATTTTAACCCACGGCTTGGTAAGAGCTCTGGCACATGTTGTGGCAATAACAGTGGATCTCACTGACTATGGTAAATGTCACAACAGTATAAATATTTATAGTTTTGTGAAGTGTTAGAATTCAAATGAAATGAAGGCAAAAAACTGAAAATATGACGAGCACTGGAAGGAACAGTTCATTTCAGTTTTATTTACACAGCACCAAAACACAACAACAGTCGCCTCAAGGTGCTTTATATTGTAAGGTAGATCCTACAATAATACATACAGAGAAAACCCAACAATCATATGACCCCCTATGAGCAAGCACTTTGGCGACAGTGGGAAGGAAAAACTCCCTTTTAACAGGAAGAAACCTTCGGCAGAACCAGACTCAGGGAGGGGCGGGGCCATCTGCTGTGATTGGTTGGGGTGAGAGAAGGAAGACAGGATAAAGACATGCTGTGGAAGGGTTAACATATCTCTGCATTAGCTTTGTTGTAAGTGTTTGGTTCATTTTGCTACAATTATGACTTAATAATTATTTATAGTTTCGTCAAAGGAGCTTGCAAAGAAAAGCGTCTGGACTTCTTTACGTCTGGACTTTAAAGAAGTCCAGACGCTTTTCTTTGCAAGCTCCTTTGACTACGATGACCTGGATGACTGAGAACCTTCACAGACATATTTATAGTTTCACTTTTAGTTTTAATATCAGGGCTTTCATCTCAGGGTCTGTGTGGGGACCAGCCTTGGTCCACTCTTTGTGAAGCCCTCCAATGAACATTTATTGTTGCTTGTTCAGTTTTCCTTCCAATCAACTTTCCATTAGCAGTTTTCCGAACAGCACTCAGTGAGCAGCCGGCCTTTTCAGCAATGACCTTTGGTGGTTTACCTTACAGAGGGTGTCAATTATCATCTAGTGACAGGTCAGCAGGCTTCCCCATGATTGTGGTTGCGTGTACTGAACTAGACAACGTATTTGAGAATACTTTACTCACACTAGAAATGAAATTTCCTGATAATTTGAGATTTTCATGAACTATAAATCATAATCACCAAAATGTAAAAAGTAAAAAATCATTTTCTATGTAATGAAAATGTTTAGCTTTTTGAATAACTTATGAAAAAATTTAACCTGTTCTCATTTTTGAGATCTACTACTTTGATAACCTTGGCCGAGACACCCATATCTGCCCCAACAGCTCTCCATATCACCCAGCAGCATGGACCTAACCTCCCTGTCACTCAGGGTTGTTCTTTCTCCGGGTTTTTTCCCAGTGTTTGATGTCAGGGAGGACAGACAGGTCAGTCCACTGTTCGAGTGCGAGTCCTTAGAAGCACCTTCTCCACTTGTCTTTCCACAGGTCTGAGTGTTTGACAGCAGCTGGTGAAGCTCTTTCTTTCAATATTCATCCTCCCCTTCTCTTCTTTTCTACTCTTGGTCAGATCAGACATTCTGACGAGTCTTTTTTCTGCAGTTGTCTGTATTCACTCTGTCTGCACTGTGTGTGTGTTTCAGAGTGTGTGTCTCTACAGACTGGATGTCTGCAATGTGGCCTTGGTCGACTATCCTGTCCAGGCTCTGTCTAAAGCGCTGCGGAGCAGCCGGCTCACAGTGCTGCACCTTCAGCATGTTCAGCTCAGCGGGATGCCGCTGTACACACTGGGTAAGACGTGTCCGTGTGCATCGCTCTGCACTCGCAGGCTGTTTTTTTGCAACGATTTTTAAAAATGTATTTTTGAAATAGTGTCTGTGTACATAGCATTTGTGTGTGCATGGATTTAAAATGTGGGTTTTTGTGCACGTTTATATGTGTGCATGCGTGCGTGGGGGTTTGTGTCCTGGCTGCCAGAGCCTTTATAGACATGTGCAGTGGTGTGTAAAGTGACAGGTAAGAGATTAGGCCTTTAATCCAGGTCCAGACCTGCAGGGAGGGTCACAGGTCAAAATCTGGTCCTGCTGGCCACTGAACACACACTCGTGCACACACACACACAGTTTGGAGTTGTGTATTGTTAGATACATATTAGGACGTAATGGGATGTGAGCATGCTCACACTGCACACACAGCTATACATGTTTACAGCATACGAAGACCCACAAATGATTTAAACTTCAGCACATCTATCTGACCTTCACTGATTTTTGTGACCTCTCAACACTGTGGAAGGACAAGGAAAGGAGAGGCTTTAGGATGGTGACTAGGAAGGTTGCAGGACTTTATGTTTGTGACCTGTGCACAGACACACACACACACCTACAAACACACAATCACTGGGTGAGTATATAGCACAGAAATACACTCACAAAAGGCTAACAGAACACCCAGGGTGGGTACACAGATGGACAGATATATAGCATTGTAGCTGCTCTCTCTCTCACACACACACACACACACACACACACACACACACAGTGTTACAAAGAAAGGAACAGTTTGATTAAATAATAAGTGCAACGTGAGTAGTTATTAATAGCCTTAAGGAGGCAAACCAGACAGTGATGTAGCAGTAAATTTATCACAGCGCCCAAAGTGCTCTATGGAAAACTAATTTTCTTGCTTTAAAGCCGCTTTAATTATAATCCCACAACAATCACAGGACGATGTGGTTCTTTGAATCCTGGTACATGAACTCGTGTAATAATAAATCCGTCTCTGTGTCCGACTGGGGCACAAATATCAAAGACAGCATCTGATCTCCTCTCAGCTGGGAGCAGGCAAAGACCCAAATGGACACAGTGTGCCGCCCACGTCCCAACTTGTTCCTCCAACATTTGCAGCTCCTTCCTGGATTTCTTTGATATTTTCAGGCTGCTAAAGATTCTGCTCCTCCAATGCTCATCCTCACCCCACTCCTGCCTCTGCTATTACCGAGGCCCACCGGCACCCTCCTCCTCCTTCCCTCCCAGCAGGGGGTCCCAACTGAGGATCATTGCCTTCGATTCGAGGGGCTTGTGATTGCAGGATTGGGTGCTTGCATTGGAGTCGACCGGATCAATCCCACTGATACCACCATTTGGTTCCTACTGTGCCTGATGATAATGTTGGCATTCCACATGCAGCCCAACAGGCTTGATCAAATCTGCAGCATCGATCTGGATGGAAGGGCAGCGAGGACCTAGACAACACGGACACATGTACAGTACAAATGACACAAATACACAGGGAACGCCCACAGCGCACACATAAATACAGAATATGTCTACAAAAACAGTGTCTCAGCTGTGATAAAGAAGTGAAAAGACTGGTAACGATGGTGTGCACAGTGATATTTGGAGCAGAGGGTCGTGGAGCTTCGCTGGTGCTTTGTTAGGTCTCCTGTGCTGGAAACTCTACTCTGCTGTTAACAATGGCTTCAAGGAGAAACACTTCTTTGGTATAATTACTGAAAGAGATTTTCAGTAATTACACTTTGTGCTGTGCTCCTGTTTTCATGTTCAATCAGTCCTACCCAGCTGGCCTGTGTTGGCACTCACAGGACAGACTAGTACAGTGGCACAAAGTTCATAACATTAGCTTCATTTGGTTAGGGCTAAGATTTCCTATATTTGAGATGTATTTGGGCCATGATCCAGAACACCTCCCACCGTGAGCAAGAAGCAGGAGCTTTTGATAGCTGTGTGCGATACTGCATATTTTGGTATCAATCTGATACCAAGTAAACACGGGCCAGATCGCCGATACTGAAATCGATACCGATACTTTTCAATAAATAAGGTGGATGCTCATTGATTTGCTAAATCTCAATTAAATTAATTTAAATAGTTAAAACCCAGGACATAATTAGCACAAAGTTTATAATTAAATAGAAAATGCTTTATTATCATTTTTTTAGAAACATCTTAAATAAAAAGTGCCGCAAGCTAGGAAACAAATGAAAACAAATAAGTACTGTTGAGAAACTATAATACTAAAATTACAATTAAAATCCTCAACAACAAAAACAACAACTGGTGAAAATATAAATATATGTAAACAACCCCCAAAGCGTCTAAGTCACATGACGGCGCAGCATCTAAACACAAGAGGGGGGAGGAGAAAAGCGTGCCTGCGCTGACACAGGAGCGGCGAGTCCGGCGACCTGGCTGTTTGTCTTTGCTGAAGCACAGCATTGCAAACAAGAGCAGAACTGAAAGTAAAGAATCGACCAGGCTAGTATCGATCTGATACCGATGCTGACTTGGTATCGATACAATCGATATTGCGATCGATCCGCCCAGCACTAGTTTTAGATTCCACCCTCACCAATGGAGTAAATGGTAAATGGCCTGTATTTATATAGCGCTTTACTAGTCCCTAAGGACCCCAAAGCGCTTTACACACCCATTCACACACACATTCGCACACTGCTGATGGCAGCTACATTGTAGCCACAGCCACCCTGGGGCGCACTGACAGAGGCGAGGCTGCCGGACACTGGCGCCACCGGGCCCTCTGACCACCACCAGTAGGCAACGGGTGAAGTGTCTTGCCCAAGGACACAACGACCGAGACTGTCCAAGCCGGGGCTCGAACCAGCAACCTGGGAGGATGGATAGCTTTGCTAACAAGGACATGATCTTCCCTCCACATCAGTAAACAACGTGTCAACACAAACGTGTCATCATTAACATCTTTTTTACACTCTCACATAATTTCTTCAGGGATTATTAAAGTATTGTGATTCTGAAGTCTGTCATTGTGAGTCCTAACCCTAGCCCCGAAGAAAAAGGTTGTATTTTTGGAAAATATCAAATCAATTGATGTTTGTCTGATAATCTGCTGATTACCCAGACAAAACAATTAAAAAAAAATATATATATATATATATATATATATAGTGAGAGACAGAGAGAGAGGATGCTGCTGTGTAGCATAGGCTCAAGGTTACGGTAATCGCTTAGGACTTAGAGTTCAGCGTATTAACCTGCAAGAATAACTGAAGTAATGTAAAGCCATGATCAGCTTTGCATTTGCCAGCTTAGTTGTCCTATCATAACTTGTCCATTCCAGTTGGTGCACTGAAGACAAACCAGGCGCTGCGAGAGCTACACCTTGCTAATAACCTGTTGAACAGCTACCAGGATGCCCTTCATCTGAGAGACCTACTACGGTTCAACAATACTCTGCAGACACTGGAGCTCAGCAACAATGCTGTAGCAGATGCTGGTAAGATGTTCATACATAAATCATAGAACTACATGGTTCACAGTCTACTATGTAGATGTGTGGTGAGATAGGCCCTGAGTTATACAGTCATAAAACAGGTGAACATAAACGAGGATAAGTCCATGGCTGAACCCTTACTGCTCATACATTACAGATAGATGAAGTTTGCAAACATGCACAGACCAACTATTATTATTTCACTAATACAGACATGCGGATGTGTAAGGCACATAGCAACTTACATCAGAGTCACTACAACCAACACTCCCACCATACATCTGGAAGTGCCATTTAACTCCAGCACAGACAACAATGAAAGTTTGTCTGTGCCGTCTGCTAATAAACATATTTTACTGTTTGTTTTCCAAGGTTTGGAGGAGCTGTGTGACGGTCTGAGGCGGCAGAAAGGAGGTCTCAAGGTCTTACTGCTGAGGAATAACCAGATTACTGTAAAAGGCATGGAGCATCTGGCTAAAACTCTGGTGAGGAACAAAGTGTTGGTTCTTTATGTGGAACAAAATCCAATAATGTGAAGAGTCAGCCAAAGGGTTGAATTAATACAGTGTCCGGTCATTTTGAGCCGTGTAAAGACATTAAGGATGACAGTGTTAGTGACAGTTAGCATTAGGGTTGCTAACTGTGGCTAGCAGAGGAAACACACGACTCTCAGAGCGTGTTTTAGGGCCACTGAAGCAAAGTGAAAACAGAAGAAACAGGTATGAACCAAACTCAGCATACGCCTGTGCGGCGCACCAACATGGATAATATGATGAAAGAAGGCAAACTTGTATGTATGCTGCTCCCTTACTCACAGGGGTCACCACAGTATCCTGACACAATCCCAGAAGTGTGAAGCACTACTCAGTGTAAAACAGTTCGAGCATGTGAATAAACCACACCCAGGCCAATCCTACATGTGTGGCTGGATGTCTACAAGTCATAGCTTCTTCTAGGTCGACACACCCTGAGTTAATGTGTGAAATACTACATTAAAGAAGGCTTAGCAGCAGAGATTCAGACTAATCAGGAAAATGTTTGCCGAGTTCAGTCATTTTTATAGGCTTTTATTTTTGCAAGAAGAATATTTCTGGCACTTCCACGTTGGCTTAACTTTTTAGCCCTGATGCTGTGTCCATCTTCTTATACAGTCTATGCATAAGTGATGCGTTTCATGTCAGCTGCTTGCCTCTGAGCGTCTGCACACACACCTATGATGTACTGATACTACATGTCTGCAGCATTTTATCTAGAAAAGCTACATTTACATTACACATCTATCATTCGGGTCCATGTTTGTCATGTGATGTCTCATCATTGCAGTGTTTCTTTTAAAATGTAACTGTGAACACTGAATAGTTCAGCACGCTTCAACGACACCAGCACGACATGCTGTCCAATCACGTGTGAAGGCAAAAATGTTTATTCTTGTCTCACATGGCTCGCTGCCTGGCTTCTGACTGTCTCGATGCCATGAATTGTACAAATGGAACTAATGGCTCACTTTTAGGCAGCCGGCTGCACCCATGAAAGACGACGACACAAACGTGCACACCACTGACTGACACTCAGAGCAGGTCAGCATCAGGTTAAGGTGTTAAGGGTTAACATTCATGCAGGTTTGCAGCTGCAGGTTTGTCATATCCAGTTTTTATCTTATTTTTAAGTTGTGATGATAAAATGACACCAGTCATACTGTCAGTAGAGGTCTGACAGCGTGCCTAATATGAATGTTGATCTCAAACCTGCGCTCACTGCCAGATTTAGTAGTCATGCAGTGCATCTTTTATGTTCTTTGGATCCTGCTTTTGTGCACATTTCCAAGACTGAGAATATCACTTTGGTGGTGGAGATTAGACGATCCAACGTGGTTGTTAAGATTCGAGGGCGTTAATAATGAGTTCATTTTATGGGTTATATTTTTTAAGGAAACATCTTTTATGTTACTGACACTAGGCTTGTTTAGCATGTGGCTGAAATACAGTGAAACCTGTTAGCATCTGTCTGACGAGCGCTGCTAAACCAAGAGCCAGGACGGTGTTCTCTTGGAGAGCGGTCAGCAAAGACTCGACCTGAGTTCATTTCCAGCTGATACTTTGTGCTTCCCTCTGTGTGGAGTTGTAGAACATGAGCCTGGAGAGATGAGTCCAACCTCCCAGCATCGTTGCACAGTCCTAATAACATGCATTCCTTCTATGTGATTGGCAGCATAAACTGTACCCTCCTGTCATGTGAGTGGCGATTGTAAAAGTCAAAAGGCTGGAAATTAAAGGCCTCTCTCTCTGTCTCAGCACACACGCACACACACACACGCACACACACACACACACTTCCCCAAAAGAAGGAACAGTTTGATTAAATAATAGATGTGTGCTAAGAAGGGCTGCTCATGCAGCCTGCCAGTCACAGGGATAAGTAGGTGTCCTTGCAGGCCGTAATGATGATAATTAGAGCCATAGCTGGTTGTGTCGAATATGATGATGAAGAGAGCTGTTATTAACCTTTCTGCTTGGTGTATCTGCATTTTCTCTCTGTCCTCCTGGCTGGTTTAGTCCTTTGGAGGCCTGAGAGAGCGGGGGCAGACAAAACCTGCTCAACGTCAAATTGGACGGCGTGTTTAATGACAGAAACTCTAAGCAGGGCTTTTCCGAGGTGGACGTGTCACCGAGAGCGCCAGCTTTGCCTGTTTCTGCTGCTTTTTTGTTTGAAGCCAGCACGGCATGTGTGAAAGCATACTGTGTTTTTGGTGGTTTCACACTCCTGCACCCCCCTCAGACTTCTCACTCCAACCCTCCCGTGGTTTACGTTTGACAGGTTTCAACCATGCTTGACTCTCACACACTCTCAACCATGCAGTTGCCTCTTTAATTGTCTGCTATTATCCCTCGTGCATATCCATTCAGGGAGGCTCTCCCTCCCTCTCCTCCTCCCCTCTTCACCGGAGAAGCTTCTCGCCACGCGTCGGATGCAGCGCTGCCTCTGTGTGCCGTGACTCAGTGAGGGAAAGGAGAAAAAAAGGTGGGGTGTTGGGGGCTCTCGAGTGTGTTTGTTGTCACTGCGGTGCAAATTAACATAGAGGAAGACGCTCTCAGGGTCTGTCAGTTGCTTTCCTAGCTTCCTTTCCACCCCCGCGCTCCCTCTTTCTTCAGAGCAGTGACCAGAGGAGTTTAACAAGGGTGGTGAGGCGAGGGGGCAACCGAGGAGTGGGTGGTGCGTTCCTCTTCAAGCTGCTGGGCAACACGGGCCCCTTGTGCCCTCGACACCCCCACTTTGCCTCACCAGCTAATCAACCTTCAATGCTAATGTGGCTCTGGAGAGTAAAAACAGAAGTTCTGAAGATTAACACGAGAGGAAACATTTTGAAAAGGAAGAATAATCACTGTATAATCACAATGATAATTAAAACTTCTCACACTCACTTGCACAAAGGAACACACAGTGATTAACTGGTGGGTTAAGTAAGTCGTCTTGAACCCTGTGTTGCAGCCAGTGCTGAAGGTCCTGCAGGTCTTGGATTTGAGTGAGAATCTGTTGGGGAACGAGGGGATCCAGATCATCAGGGAACCTCTCATGGTCAACAACTCAGTGCTGCAGCTTGGCCTGGCCCAAGCCAGCATCACCTGTGAAGGTACACCATGTTAGTCTGTGTTCTGCATTTGTAATACAGCTCAAGTTCACTTGTCACGAGATAAAGTGTAGAAAAACATAAGGGTCATGTACAGTCCTGCGTTACGTTGGGTTACTGCACGCAGCATCAGTCAGAAGTAGCTTCTTTGTACAGTAACATTAGCCTTAGGGTCGGGTCCAGATTTGGTGCTGCTGTCTTATTCTTTTTTCCATCATCTGGGCCTCATATCATCTTTCTAACAAGAGTTATTAACAATATTTTAACCACTGAAAAACACATCTAAGCTCTGCTAGGAAAAAATGAAAAATCAAACAGTTACTTTCACACCTCAGTCTAAATCCAGAAGCTTGTTTCTGCTCACGAAACACTTTGTGACCCACTTTGAGCATCAGTATAATGGGATATAGTTCACTAGCTGGGCCCACGTCCTCATTTTAGGTTTGACAGCGTTTTAGTAGGTAAAGGTGAATGCTTGGACATGCGGTTTGGGGAAGGCCTCGAAGGGGACTGGCGACGGCTCCCGGGCCTGGCAGATCCCCAAAGAAGGCATCCCCTAAAAGCAGTAATAACTGTGCGATACAAAGGTCGAAGATGTCAGCAGATTTTCGATTCGACTTATTAATACAGCACCGAACCACAGTGACAGACGCCTTGAGACCCTGCAATGATGTCTAGAGGGAAACCCAACACTCATATGACCCCCTATGAGCAAGCACTTTGGCGACAGTGGGAAGAAAAAACTCCCTTTTAACAGGAAGAAACCTCCGGCAGAACCAGGCTCAGGGAGGGGCGGAGCCATCTGCTGTGATTGGTTGGGGAGACAGAAGGAGAAGAGGACAAAGACGAGTGCACGGAGAGCGAACGTCGCTCCGTGGTGTGGAGTGGATGAGCTCGGACAATTTGGAAGGAATGGCAGGAGAAGAGATCAAAGGAAGTTGCAAACAACGGAAATCTTAATGGATGAATGAGGGGAACCCTCTATCGGGGAGCAACGTGGCTCGACTTTGAGCTGAGGCTCTGACGGACAAGAATGCTGGATTTGAGATTTGAGGTAGGGCTTGGCGGCTCGAAGAGCTTGTCAGCTTGTCTTTGAGTAGAAGATGGAGAGGGGGTGCTTAGCTGGTTAATTACTTCAGATAAGGTAGCAATAACGACTGAGCTGATTTTTGAATTAACAGAAGTGACAGCAGCAGCTTGGGAAGAGTTGATGAATTGAAAGACTGATTAGAGGAAAATAATCTCTATAATAATAACCCCCAAAATCATCCGAGAGCAGAGAGCGAGTCCACTGGACTTCGTGGGAGATGATAAGCCATTCAGACGCAGTCAGAACCGCGAGTTGACTTAGAGAGCGGTCTCGAATGATTCTGTCGAGGCTGGATGCCTGATGAGGCTAGTGAAAGCACATGAGAAGTGAAGGGACGCCATGAAGAATAACGCGCACGACGCAGTTTGGATGTCTTAAAAGGAGTGATAGAGGACAGAACCTGGCATCTCGGTGCCATGAAGGTTCACCTTTGCTTTGCAAAGGCAGGAAAGATGGCAGTGAAACTGGCATCTCGGTGCCGGAAGCATGCTGCTGCATTTACGAATGAAGGATAAAGAGAGAACCTGGCATCTCGGTGTCACCAGGTTCGCCGGTGCTTTGCGAAGGCAGGAAAGATGGCAGCGAATCTGGCATCTCGGTGCCGAGCAGAGAAACTGGCAACTCTGTATTAGAAAGCGTGCTGCTGCGTTTGCGAATGAGGGATGAAGAAGAACCAGGCATCCTGGTGTCAAGCTTGATATTGCATTCGTAAAGGAGGGACAGATGAAGAGAACCTGGTATGCTGCTGCATTTGCAAATGAGGGACAAAGAGAGAACCTGGCATCTCGGTGCCAGAGGGGTTTACTACTACAATAATGGATCCAGAGAAACTGGCAACGTGGTGGAAGAAGATTGCTGCTGCGATTACGAAAGATGGCTATAGAAGGAACCAGCTAGAACAGGGGTGGGCAACTCCAGGCCTCGAGGGCCGGTGTCCCTGCAGGTTTTAGATGTGTCCTTGAACCAGCACAGCTGATTTAAATGGCTAAATTAGCTCCTCAACATGTCCTGCAGTTCTCCAGAGGCCTGGTAACGAACTAATCATGTGATTCAGGTGTGTTGACCCAAGGTGAGATCTAAAACCTGAAGGACACCGGCCCTCGAGGCCTGAAATTGCCCACCCCTGAGCTAGAAGGATTCTCTGCTGCTTTAGCCATGATGGATGGACCGAACTGGCAACTCAGGGGTAAGAAGCTTGTCACTGCGGTTTGCACATGGCCAATATAGCAAGAGCCTGTCACCACTTTTCTAAAGGGTTTGCTGCTGCTTGCAATGATAGAAGCGAAGAAACTGGCAGTTCGGTAGTAGGGAAGCTAGATGCTGCATGCAAATGGGGGATGAAGGAAAACCTGGCAACCCAGTGCCTTTTTATTTATTTGTCTATGCAGACAACGCCAACCCGATGGTAGAAAAGCTGCTGCTGCTTTCGCAAATGAGGGATAAAGGAAACTGGCAACCCGGTGCCGACGTTTGCTAAGGAGTTTAGCCGAGGAGGGAAGAGGCTGGGAACCTGGCAACTTGGTGCAGAGGTTTGCTGCAGAATTTTACAAAGGAGGGATGAGTGGCTGAGAGGCTGGCAACCCGGTGCCGATGTTTGCTGCAGAGTTTAGCAGAGGAGGGATGAGTGGCTGAGAGGCTGGCAACCCGGTGCCGACGTTTGCTGCAGAGTTTAGCAGAGGAGGGATGAATGGCCGAGAGGTTGGCAACCCGGTGCCGACGTTTGCTGCAGAGTTTAGCAGAGGATGGATGAGTGGCCGAGAGGCTGGCAACCCGGTGCCGACGTTTGCTGCAGAGTTTAGCAGAGGAGGGATGAGTGCCCGAGAACCTGGCAACTCGGTGTTGAGGTTTGCTGCAGAATTTTGCGAAGGAGGGTTGGGTGGCTGAGAACCTGGCAACCCGGTGCCGACGTTTGCCGCAGAGTTTAGCAGAGGAGGGATGAGTGGCTGAGAGGCTGGCAACTCGGTGCCGACGTTTGCTTCAGAGTTTAGCGGATGAGAGGTTGGGAACCTGGCAACTCAGTGCTGAGGTTTGCTGCAGAATTTTGCGAAGGAGGGATGGGTGGCTGAGAACCTGGCAACCCGGTGCCGAGGTTTGCCGCAGAGTTTACCAGAGGAGGGATGAGTGGCTGAGAACCTGGCAACTCGGTGCCGACGTTTGCTGCGGAGTTTAGCAGAGGGATGAGAAGCTGGGAACCTGGCATCTCGGTGCTGAGGTTTGCTGCAGATTTTTGCGAAGGAGAGATGGGTGGCTGAGAACCTGGCAACCCGGTGCCGAGGTTTGCCACAGAGTTTAGCAGAGGAGGGATGAGTGGCTGAGAACCTGGCAACTCGGTGCCAATGTTGGAATTTAGCAGATGAGAGGTTGGGAACCTGGCAACTGGGTGCCGACGTTTGCTGCAGAGTTTGTTTGTTTTTTTATGTGTGTGTCATCTTTCCTGAGAAACTGGCAGTTTGGTGGTAGGGAGCTTGCTGCTGTGTTTGCGAATGGCGGATAGGGAAGAACTGGGCATCCCAGTGCCAACTTGCATAAGCATTTAGCGAAAGGAGGGATTGAAACATCACGACGATGGAGAACAGTAGAGTATGGAGCTAGCGACAGATTTCCGGCTTGCATTAAAGGGTGTTAGTAGGAAGGAGAACAGAGCTGTGCTTCCCCCTGCTACCTGGCTTTGTTTGGAAGCGTGGGTTCAGCACTGCCGGCTAACTCGCCCAGCCTGTGACCCGTTTCGGAGCAACGTGAGAGGAGCTGTGAGTTCTGCTGTCAGGCAGCCGGAGTTGCTTCATGACTGGATTTAGCGGAGATAAACCGACTGGATGGATGGACGTATGTTGGGTGGCGAGAAAACTGCTTGGAGGTCGTCAGCATTCGGTTTTTTGGAAGCTCTGCCGTGACGTTCGGTGTGTTTCTGGGATTGCCGGAGGAAAAGAGATGGATGCAGAGCTTGGGTAGTTGTTCGTCTGACGCGCTGACGGACGAGAGGGCGATTGTAGCGAAGGGTGAGTAAAATTACGTTACTCCTGAGAGATGAGCTGTGTCGAAAGGTATTCGCCGACCCTGTTTGCACGTAAACGAGAATGAACAGTTTGCAGAACTGGGGGGAACCTATATAGATGACAACCGGAAGGAGCGTGTTTGGAGGCGTGGTCCCGCTCCTGAAATTCCGATACATAATCTCCAATACATAATAGTTTCAGTGATGCAAAGGAAACCTTGGCCTCTTGGTTGTTGCTGTCTGGTGCTCAGGCGTTAGAGCAGATCATCCAATAATCAGAGGGTTGGATCCCTGCCTTGCTCTGTGATGTATCCATCAGACAGAGAATGAACATGAGTGAAACTTGGATTGAAAGCACTCAGGTGTAGAAAAAACTCTTGTGTGATGGGGGGAGTGAGCCATGTTGTATAAAGTGCTTTGCGTAGAAAAGTACTTTATAAGAATCAGTCCATGTACCATTTAATTACATCAGGATTTGGGATCGGGAGCAGGTCAAACCTGAAAGGTATGGTTAGGTAAAAGTAATATTTAAAGTAATATTTACCTACATTCCAAAAAGTACAGTTAAACCCAGTAATGATTCTATTCATCCATTTGTTTTAGCTGATCCAGTTCAGGGTCACAAGAGAAGGAGGGCCTGAGCCTGTCCCAGCTGCCACAGGCCACGAGGCTGGGTACCCCCTGGACATGTCACCAGTCTGTTACAGAGCTAATACAGAGGCCTAACCCACTACTATACTTCTGTGGACTGTGGGAAAAAGCCAGACTACCCTGGGAGAAGCCACAGAGACAACAAACTCCTTTTATTTATGGAGGGAGGCCCTCGATCTTCTTGCTATGAGGTCATAGTACTGACCCTAACACCAGCATGCTGTGCTTCATCTGATAAACTGGAGACAAAAATATTTCTTTTCCTGGATTTAACATTTTCCAAAATTTGCCCCGTTGCCATCAGCATCACTCAATGAAACATGGTGCTGGGTTGCAAACTACCCTGGCAGCAAGGCATTAATTATTGTTCCAGCTCCATCAGATCCTGTATGAAAAACATGCTCTGGTATCCAGAGCCATGATGTTTTTGGTTAGTTGTTGAATCTTCAAATTATTTTCCCATATGGATGAACTTTATGGCACTAGCTAAAGATCATATGCTAAGATCATACATTTACATGTTATAACTTGTTTTTATCCCATGAGCCTTTAAAGGACCCAAGTTTACTTTTTCAGGTATCCTCCTGTGCAGGGGTGTCCAACTCCAGGCCTCGAGGGCCGGTGTCCTGCAGGATTTAGATGTGTCCTTGATCCATCACAGCTGATTTAAATGGCTTAATGACCTCCTCAACATGTCCTGTAGTTCTCCAGAGGCCTGGTAATGAACTAGTCATGTGATTCAGGTGTGCTGACCCAGGATGAGATCTGAAACCTGGAGGCCTGGAGTTGGACACCCCTGCTCCTGTGAATTATCAAATTTACACTGATATATCCCATCATACTGATGCTCAGGTTTCCTGTTTAAGTCTGCTCTAACATCATGTCTTCTTCCCCTTCACCCCCAACCTTCCTGAGGGTTTTTCTCTACATCAATATATATTTAAAAACTGAATTGAAAATAATATAAGATAAAGTAATGTTATCTTTACAGAGGGATTATATTGGGTTTGCATCTTGTATCTTCCTGATATCCCCTGTTTTTTGTGGTGGAGGTGCTGTGGCGCTTGCTGAGTTCCTTGCTGAGAGTCGTCAGATTCAGAGGCTGGACCTCCGTCACAATGAGGTGAAAGTGGGAGGCCTGATGGCCCTGAGTCTGGCCTTGAAAATCAACCGTTCTCTTTGTAGTCTACATGTGGACCACATACCCCAACAGGAGCAGGTAGGTGCAACTTGAACTGCATCTTCTCTGTGTGAGTGCTTGGTGTTAGATACTGATTACTTGTGTTTACATTAGCAAAATGATGGCAAAATATGATCTAAACTTTCAGACTCAACAGAACTGAACTTGAATTTAGTCTTGACAGCTTTGTACTATTACAGTATGTATTCAGACATTTGGTTGTTTGCCTCATTTCAGTGTCTGTTACACCTGAAAAAGATTTTTCAAGTCCAACATCATCTGTTCAGTTTCACTCATGGTGAAGCCACCTCGCCCATTTCAGAGGTTTGACTATACCAGGGGTCGGCAACCTGCGGCTCTGGAGCCGCATGCGGCTCTTTTGTCCTTATACTGCGGCTCCGCGTGGTTTGGGAAAATAAATTAGAAGTATTTAGCTGAAGTGTAATTTATTTATGTTAGTTCTTTTTTAACTTGTAGTTCTAAATTGGAAGATTATTGTGATATTGAAATATAAAAATAAAATTATATTTAATTATTTTTTCATCGCTCAAAATAAGCGTCACACTCGCGGAAGCCGGTGTACCCGCCAAAACGCCGCGCATTTATCGAGACTTTCAACCCCAGGTAGGCCAGTTATGGATCTTCGGATCCACATTATGTCAGCAGCTCCACCGTGAACTATGTTAAAACAAACACCGCTCACGCCTCACAGATGACAGCTTACAGTCCTGTAAAGATGAAAGTGACTTCGTACAGCCCCGATTTGCAGACGCTGTGCGCAGAGGTTCAGGAGCAGAAGTCCCATTGTAAACATATCACGGCAGACCCGACGATGTTTGCATGAACACGCTTTTCACACACGGTTGCTGTACGCACACAGCCGGCTGTAGCTTTTCAGCTCACATCCCGACACACACCAACACAACAGCATAGATCGCACAGACGTTAAGGCGGCGAGGCGTGATTGCGGGTGCTACTCAGTTGCGTCCTCCTCCCCTGCAGCGGCGCTGCAGACCACGCCCCGCCACACACATTAACCAGGTAAAATACATATTTAGGCAGAATTTTGCAAATATCTATTTTTTAGCAGCATAGTGCTTTTTTCCCAATTATTTTTTAAAAGTCAGGTCAAGGCTCCAAAAGCTCAAAGGCGATATAAGGGTGGCGGCTCACAACAGTTTTTGTTTGCTACATGGATCATTTTAGTTCAGCGTCTTTCCTTTTGTTATATTTCTTTAAGAGTTCAAAATGTGTTAATTACATAAATAAAATGTAATTTTCTCTGTAGCACTTCATGGATTTCATAAGCAACACACCTTAGTTGTTCCGTGGATTCTTTTAAAAAGCAGTTAAAAACGTTTCTGTTCAAACAAGCCTTTTGTTGATCTACGTATTTTATATTCTTTACATTATTTACATTTGATCTTTTACATTGTGTATAATGTCTATTGATTGTATTGTTTATTTTAATATGTGTGTACAGCGCTTTGTGACTGCCTGTCTGTGAAAAGCGCTTAATAAATAAACTTTACTTACTTTAGTTGTTCACACAAAGCATAAAGGTAAAAAACAATATTTACAGTGTTATCTTCATTTTAGATGTCAACAAGTATTTGCGGCTCCCAGTGTTTTCTTTTGCGTGGAAACCGGGTCCAAATGGCTCTTTGGTGTTAAAGGTTGCTGACCCCTGGACTATACAGTACTTGGCTAATAACTTGGCTCTAGTGTGAATGGAAGTGTATGGTGTCAGTAGAAGAACTGTAAAATCTATGCAACCCTTAACTGTCCAGTGGTCCAAATTGGAGTCTTGGCCCGGCCAATTCTAGCCCCTGGGCCTCATATTTGACACCCGTGATGTAAAGCCTGTAATGTAGCCAGCATATATGCCTGTGTGACATGTAGCTCATCAGGTTATGGGGCAGGGTTTCAGTGGGGTGCAGTTCCCTGTGACTTTATTGTAAGTGCAGTAAGCCCTGATAAACAGGAGTGCTGCTGTTCTGTTATTCTAGAATTAAAGGCTCCATGTCTGTTTGTCCCACTCAGGCTGTGGTTACAGATTTGTCTCTCTGAGCCACAAGTCTTTCATTTATGTCTTGGTTCATGTGTGACTTTTGTTTTCGTGTGGGTGTGGGTGTGCGCGCCGCTCTCTTCACCTTCCCTGGTTTCAGAGGCCTGAGGAAAACGATGCCATAACTTTAATACACGCCCCTGCTGGATTCACAAAATAATTACCCACACTTGCCATCTGTTTGTCATGATTTTATCTCTGCTAACTTATTTGCATATTAAAGCATTAATTAAAATCTCTGAGGAAAGGAACGCTTACTTTAAAATGAACTCTGAAGGCGATCCGTGCACGGCTTCCAGAGATGTTTTATTTTTGTTTGTATTGTTTGTTTGTTGCTTTGGTGGGGTTGTTTGTTGTTGACACAGTTTAGTCTGATGTTTATTAACTGTGTCCTCTGGCTAAAGTCAACCGGCAGGATGTGCCAGATTCTAGAGAAGAGCCACGACGTTTCTGTGAATGTGTGTCATTAAATCTGGGATTTCTTCATCTTTTTTTCTCTCTTTCTTTGCACCACAAACCTGCACGCTGCCGGATCTATTTCCATGCTCCTCTAAGCTGCCGAGAGATGTGATTAGCATTTCCACCATCGCTCGGCGTTAGTGTGGCGGGACATTTTGGGGGAATTGTAATAAGGGAATTTTTAAGCTCTGTTCTGTGGTTTTTAGAGCCACACAGCTGGGATTTGTCTTGGCTTGGCATATCCAGGTGGGAGGAGTGACGATTGTATTAAAAAGCAAATCTTTCCATCAGAAAACAGCGGGCGGCCAGATCAAGTGTTCTCGCTCAGTCACATTCCCCGGGTCGCTGAGGAATATGTGAAAATTTCATTCTTCTAAAGGAAAATAAGTGTGGGCATGAACGTGAGTGAGTGACAGAGGGGGCTGTGGCAGCGCCGTGTATTTGTCACAGTCACTGATATGGACTTTGTGTGTTCATACATGTGTCTCTTGTATGTGTGTGGTTTTATGGCGATGTGGGGGGTGATTGAAGATGCGCATATTTAAAAGGCGAGAGAGAGAGGGGAGGAAATCTGGGGCCTCTTGTCTTTGTTTACAAGAGTCTGATTTTTCATGTCTGTTGCCACACTGCTCCATTTGATCAGTGGCCTGTTTACTGTTAATTATTAATTATTTACCCACTTGAAATATTCATGCACCCTGGCCCTGGTGGAAAGCAGCTTTTTTCCAAGGGGCAAGTTATCTCTGTAGCCACTACAAGGTGGAGCTGTTTATACACCCTTATCAGGAGACTGTGTTAACCCAGCTAATGAACTAAACTTCCCTGCCCAACTCTCCCTGAATGTGGGCTTGGACGAGGGAGCCTCGCAGCATGTTTACCTGTTTGATGCTTAAATATTTGGCTTTGGATTTGGCCAACGTGTGCATCCCGTCAGCTGTTCTCCAGCAGAGCAGCTCCGCGATAACGCTGGAGATGGTGCTCTCCTGAATGTTGTGTGTCAGCAAGGTGTAGCTATTGTCTCACTGAGTCATAATTACAAGTGTGGTGTGTGCGTGCAGGACACTGCTTCCTATGAGGGGACCTGCAGCACTGTGACCCCAGCCAATCAGAGTGAACCTCTTCCTATATAAAGGTGGCATTCAAACTGCATGGCCCTCATTTTCTTAGAGGTGAAAACTGTACTGATGTTTGAGCCTTGGAGCATCTCAGACACTCGTGTTTACTAAATCTGCTCATCAGTAGAATTATTCAGTAAAGTCTTTGTCACTACCAGAAGCTCTCAGAGAGTCAGAGAATGACTTTAACATCTGCACATGAGACATCTCATGAACGCTGCTCCAGCTAAATAACCTGGAGGACCGAGACCACGTCTAAGGATCCTGCTGGACTCGGAGCTGAAGCTGCAGTACAGCGTGCCCAGGAATCAAACAGCACACCTCTGAAACTGTGTTTCTGTCCAATCTGCTGCTGATATTTCAGTGTTGACAAAGAAAACCTGCAGCCTCGTGTAACAAGAATCATCTGATCCAGTGTTACTCTGGTTTACATCAAAGTACATGACAGACTACTGCATTAAGCTCAGCTTTGTGTTTGGTACAACTAGCAACAGTCAGTTAGGAGGTGACGACTCTCACACAGTGTCTCCCGTAACATCTCATCAACAAACATGGTGTAAACTTGGCATTATTCTCATGTTTCACTAACACTACAGGTAATAAATGGAATAATAGCACAAGTTTTATTTAAGTAAACCAAACTGACACTGTCAGTAAGATGCAACCTTCTAAGACTACATGTTCACTGTGTGTGTGGTGTTTATGTAGCAGGTTTTCCACTGTAATGAATTTGAGTGGCCATAATGAGGCTGCTCCCTGAGCCTGGTTCTGCCGGAGGTTTCTTCCTGTTAAAAGGGAGTTTTTCTTCCCACTGTCACCAACGTGCTGGCTCACAGGGGGTCACATGATTGTTGGGTTTTCTCTGTGTTTTTTTACCTTCCAATATAAAACGTCTCGAGGCAAAATAAAACTGAACACGACGATCATGTCTGATAAATGACCGTGAAAAGATCAGCTCTGACTTTACCCAACAATGCTGACTGTTCACACCCCGGTTTAGCTTAGCGACGGCCTTTGGATCACTTTGCTGTGAATGTGAGAGCGACGAGAGTGACATCTGAGAAAAGATGCTTGTGCCTGCTAGGATCTGTGGAGAGACTGCTGTGAGAAATGAACTGCACAGGGGGGCATCATTTGAAGGAGCGTGGATTCTTATTTGGAGGAGAGCGTGAGACAAAAAGGTCTCTGGGTATGTGTTTGGGCCCCCTTCCTGTCACGGTCAGTCCCAGGAGGGTAGCTAGGTGACGGGACAGCCTGACCATGCATGTAGTCAGCACTCAGGTTTGAGCTCACATCATGATGACACTGCTGCTCTGGGGAATAAAGTGCGTAGGCAGACAACAGCAACCAGGCAGAACAAGCCTCCCAGCAATGCCTCACAGGGCAGCGAGGAATGGCTTAGAGTAGCTGGAGGGAGCAGGGTTCACTGCTCCCAGATCAGCCTGGTACCTGTACAAACACACGGAACAAAAATGTGTGTGTCTTTATTATCCTTATCTTATCTTAGACCAACTGTCAAAACAACAAAGCACCAATATTATACAAATCTGTCAAAACTTGTTTAACCCTCAAAGTTATTTTGTTATTTTTCAGGCAACTGTGAGAAATAATAAATGTAACGACTAAAACTCGTTTTTCTGTCAATAACTGTTCATTTGGCTAAAATAATGAGCATAATGAACATTTATGGTTAACAACTACAACTATATTTTTACATTAAAAATGTAATTGTCATTAAAGAGCACAGAAATAAGCAATTCTTTTCAGAATATTGTTGGTAAAAACCAATATTGTTCATTTAGGGCCGCTGTGCCATAACACTGGATTTGTTCAGCACTTATATATGTGTGAAATTAATGTTTGGTCATTAGCAGGTAATCATATCGTATATGTGAATACTGGTTGGTTTCATTTCAGCGTGTTTAAACTCCAGTTTTGTCCTCACTAACATGCAGCAGTACTTGTGCAGTCGACATTTCTCTCATGATACCTCTGAAAGGGACAAAGCTGGATGAGTCTCTCCAGCAGACGAGGGGGGGTTGCTGAGGGGTAGGGGGGCAATCCCCAGTCTCTGTGCAAACACAACAACAACTGCAACAACACACTCCTTGCTGCACTCATGATGTATTTTCAGGCAAAAACAGGCATATTTGCCAGCTGTGTAATTTACTGCGGCTCTCATTTGCATATTAAAGCCTTAATTAGCCCCTCTGAGCGTGTGTGCGTGTGGCTGTGGTTGGGGGTGCAGTAGAATCACTTAGATGTGTAGTTAGAGGGGGTGTACACCATTTTGAATCGGTCTGGACCGGGGCCAGAGGGGAGAGGAGCGACTTCCTGTCCCGGACCGGCAGGGTGTGACGAGAGAGGAACGTGAAGCTCTCTGATGAATAAGACTCGACACATCTCCTCGTCCTTTTTAATCACCTCCAAACCACAAGGTGTGACCTGTGACATCACCCAAAGAGGGGATATCTTTTTACTTTCTCACAGAGTGGAGGTTGGGTACATGTTCATATTCTCTCTTCACATTTATACAGTCCCATGTCTCTCTCTATATACCTATAAGCAGAGATGGGCAGTAACGCGTTACTGTAATCGTTACTTTTTTCAAGTAACGAGTAAAGTAAGGGATTACTATTGCAAAAACGGTAATTAGTTTACCGTTACTTTCCCGTAGGAACGCTGCGTTACTGCGTTACTAAAACCGTGAGTTTTTTGCGAGAATGTCTCATGACAGTGACGTAAGCGAGTGAGACGTTCTTTACAACAGCAGATCAACAGTGGATAATATAACCAGTGCGGGAGAGAGTATGAGCTGCAGCGTTTAAAGCGTGGAAGTACTGACCTTACTTTGAGTTTGATTCCATAAAAAGTGACAAAAACATTAGTGTCCGCTGTGCGTGGGAAGAAAACTTCTTTTTACAGCAAAAAAAACCCCTAAACAAGCTCCGAGTGCGCAACGACGTAATGGAAAATTCACAGAGAAAATCGCGGATTCTTCAACTGACCGCTGCGGCACACCTGCACCAGGGTAAACCTCCGCCTACCCCACTCCTGCTTTACAGGTGAAAATAGAGCAACAGGACCGCTAGTCTTTGACTTTATTTATTTTCTGCTGTGTTTTACTTGCATCTATTTGAAAGACTGAGTGTAAACGCAAAAAATATTTTATTTTATGTGCTGGAATGTGCAGAAAATAGGTTTAAATGTTAAACTAATTTCTTCCAGTCAGAGAATGTTGCATATAATTTAATTTTTGCTTGATGCATAAAGTTAAAAGATTAAAACTGATAAAACAAGTTTTAAAAAGAGACTTTTCCATTTGATTACATTTTACATGAAGGATTATGCAGAAAAAGTAGAATTGGGCTGAAAGATCTATCGTTTTATCACCTATTCAGGTTGTAAATCGTGTTTTTAAAAAGTAACTAAGTAACTAAGTAATTAATTACTTTTGAAAATAAGTAATCAGTAAAGTAACGGGATTACTTTTTTGGGGAAGTAATCAGTAATTAATTACTGATTACTTTTTTCAAGTAACTTGACCAACACTGCCTATAAGTAATATATGACACACCATGGGAGAGAGAGCCAGAGTTTAATCATGCTAATGTTAAATACAGTAGTGGAATGAAGAGATATGATTGAAGAAGTAGCACTCGGTGCATCATGGGAACCCCGAGCAGCTTGAATCTATCGTAGCATAACTTCAGGATGGGTCGAGGTCACCTGACCCAGCTCTAACTATATGCTTTATTCAAAAGTCCAGCTTTAAACTAAATCTTAGAAGCAGAGAGTGTCTGTCTTCTAAACCCAAACTGGGAGCAATAACAGATTTTCCACACCAGAGGGGCCCAAAGGCTCCACCTCCCATTCTACTTTTGAAACTCTGGGAAGTACAAGTGAGCAGTAAGTCGTCCTGCAGTCTGAAAGTGCAACGCTCGGTTAGCTTCTCTACTGAAGTACTATGACACGCCCTGATTATTCAAGATTTTGTCAGTCAGGATTTTACAGTCTTTTCTGAATTTAACATAAAGCCAGTGAAGAAAAGCTAATGTGGGAGAAGCGTCGTCTTCGCTTTCTGTATTTTTACTCGTTCCTGTCAGAGCTGTCGCTGAAGCATTCTGGTTTAACTGAAGGCTTTTCAGGGAGCTTTTAGACCAAACAGATAATAATGAACTGCAGTGGTCCAGCCTAGAAGTAATAAATGCATGAAATAGCTTTTAAGCCTCACTTTGAGACAGGATGTTTCCAATTTTAGGGATACTGTGCAAATGAATCCTATGTGAAAGCTTCACTCTCCTCTGTCATTGCAGCCGAAGGATACATCGGAAATGACTCACAGTGTTACTGGAGTAACGCCATCTAAAGTACATATTTGGTTAGACACAGCGTCTCTACAGTTTGTAAGACCAAGAGCAATTTGAATTTAGAAGTGGTAACCAGAGGTCATCCAGACCTTTCACACATAGTTTAACTAATCGACCTGTATATCAATGAATTGCTCGTAATATTGCCTAAGAGACGCACGTGTAATGTAAACTGTACTGGTCCCAGCACAAAGCCATGTTGAACTCCATGACCTTTGTGTGTGAGGATCACTGCGGTGCAGTTACTTTGATAACAGCAGCGTGTTCTGATCCATGTAGTGAAATATTATTGTCAACAGTACCAAATGCTGCAGCTGCACAAAACTCTTCAAACAAACCCATTTTTCAAATGATCAGTTATTCTTTATCAGCTACTCTTTCAAGAAGTTTGAAATAAAGGAAGTTTAGAAATGGATCTATAATTGGGATTTATAAGTAGTGGTTTAATTACCACCACCTTAAAGACCTGTGGTATGTAGCTGTTAATAGAGACTGATTAATCCCATTCAAAATGAATATGTTGGAGGTTTGCTGCATTTCTTCCCATATGTTCAAACTAACCCAAATGTGTCAATACAGTGTTCAGTCTGGAGCTGGGGACAAAACTAGAAGTATAGCCAGTCCCTTGTTCTCTGAGTAGTACACACATGTGTGCGGAGTAAAGAGTCTAAAGTAGCTTCTACTGCACGACAAGCAGTTGCAGCACTCGTGTTCTGCAGCATCCCAAAATATAAAGCACACCTGGCTGCAGGAGCTGCTTAGGTTTACATCCACCTGGTAGTTTGGTGATAATGACATTAAGTCAGATCATTTTTGTTTTTCTCTCATTCCAGCCGTATCCCAAAGCAGTGAAACATTTGGTTCATTTTCTGCACCACAAACACAGCAGGCCTGTTTTTTTCTGATTATAAATATGTGCTGATGTATCTTTATACCTTCAGCAGACTGATGTCACAGGTCAACTGAGTTTCTGTTGTTACGGTGCAGCCACACAGTTTTACAGAATGTGTGCCAACACCAACTGTATGTCAGTAAAAGTGCAGTTAGTGCTGTTAGACATAAGACCAAAAGCTTTACTATAATTACTGGCCTCACAGGGAATAGAAAGGTTGTCCTCACTGGGATTAATCCTTCCTGCAAGTTCTCTTATCCAAACTTTAGTCACTTTCACCGCTTTTGTTGACACACACCAGTCAATGCAATTCTAGATTTGGGGTCGTTTTATACAGAGGAGGCTTTTCTCAGTGGTCATAGCCCAGTAGGTCTACATTCCCCATTCAGACATGCAAGATGCTCGCTCAAACAACTTGGCATAATGACCAAAACATTGGAAGTTCTGCAATTGATATGTATGCATATGTATATAAACTCTGCATAAGTGGGGGTATCGGATCGGATCGCCTTTCAACGGGCATGTCCTGAGGCGCCACGCTCAAACAGTCACCCATCAGCAGCTGGCAGCCTCTCATCTGACTACCATGAAGCCCCATGCGTGTCTATCTCTCTAGCTCCCTTCATCCACAAGCCACATCCCTTTCACTTTTGGATGGTGGGCTGACTGCAGAAATTGCCCCTGTCCACCATGCGCACTGAATATTTAACTATGAATACGAAATATTCTGGCAAGACTTCAACCACCTTCAAAAGTGAGAGGCCCTCTAACTCTCACAGCATACACACACTGTCCCAAAATCCCCTCCTTTTTCCTCTCATGAATCGATCATCCCGTGCCTGTATGGAGGGGATGTCGGGAGAGGAAGTGGTGAATGATCTTCTCCGGTTGGGCACCAAAGTCAGCGAATGAAGGCGAAATTCCAGACGCTGAGGCTCTGTGGATGATAAGGTGAGACTCCTCCGACACAGCGCGGGGCTCCGGTGGAAAGAGGAGACTGACAGAGTGAGGGAAAACATAATGGCTGAGGAGTTCTGCTTTGGCTGTTTGCCGCCTTTTGCTTTTCTTTCCCTTCCACACGTCATCCCTACCAGACACGTTTCCCTTGTGCTTCACCTTAGTCCATGCCGCGGATCGAGCCCGACCTGCGCTGGTCTTTATCGCGTTCTCTCCAAGGCAATCAGCAGGGACCAGTGTTGATGTTCAGATTTGAGCTGGTTAGCATTTTGCCCACAACTGCTCTGCTTGATATGGAAGTAAACATAAGAAGTTTGACTGCTTTGTGGTGTATTGTACAGTCAGCAGTCATTATCTGCAGAGAGCAAGAGGTCAAAGTCTTTGAAGAGCTGATGCTGAGGAAGAGGAGAGGCAAATGTGTGTAAACTCTCATGTTCTAAAATGAAATGAGAGCTGCTACTTCTAAATTTATCTGACAGTTTGATCCATGAATTAGTTAACAAGGAGTTGACGGGGATCTGACGCTTTATATTACAACATGTTTCTCATAGTTACACATTTGTAAGGCAGAGGGCCGATTACCTGTGACCTCCACCCCAGCGCTAACCCTGATTTATTATTTTAATACCACATAAGCACTGAAACAGGAGGAGAAGAATTCAAAACTATAAGCCAAGTTTTCAGACGGCTCCAGCATCCCCTCCGTGTACGTCTCTGAGCGACTCTACTGGAATATCATTAACACAGCGGGAAACAGACCGTACAGCTGCGGCGGCCGAAGAACCACAGAAACCGTGTCGCACAACGCGCAGTTCTAACGAAGTGGCGAACGTGATGATTTTATCTGCTTTAATCACTGTTCTAGTTATGATGACCACTCGGCGCGAGCTACAGTAACACATTCATGTGCTTTTTCTATTACACACTCACCCACCACTGCTTTGGGTTCAGTGATGTCTGCAGGCAGTAAAGCTGTCTGTGACTGGGCGTGTGCTCCCAGCACCTCTCATGGCTCCGAACCTTCAGCTCTCCAGTTGATGAACATTTAGTGAGTAAAGCCAGATGAGGAAAAGATATCCTTGGTATGCTGAACTTACTGTGTGGTACAGGTGACCATTTAGGCAGTTACCAAGTTATAAGACTTGTAGTTACTGGCATTAGTGGCTGTGGGAGGGCTGCAGCAAGACAATTACCAGTAACTGACATCCCACTGTGTCCACTATTGTTTCCCACTCCAAAAATAACCATAACTACTGCTGGCAACACTCACCTGTCAACATGTGGCCTGGTCCTGAAAACACACCGAGACAGACCTGACTGTGCACAGAGGCGTTTGAACAACAGACTGGATCCATTCATACACACACTGACACTAAACACTTCATGCACAAGTTTTATCATTCAGATTGTAACAGTCATAAATGCTGTGATTACACTTCTGTGGCCCCAGAAATAAAGTCCAGCCTCCATGGCGACACTGAAACCTGCCAACCACAGGCCTGTTTGCCAGTTCGGTGTCACTGCTTGTGCTAGCACCCTGTCTTTCATGTCCTTCTTCCTCTATAGCTTAGCAACGTGCTCCACTGTCCCACTGTCACTCTGCCACACTCCACCCAGCCCCCAGCCTTACCTCCACCCAAGTCTGGTCCAGACACCATGGAGGGTAGGTAATTGGATTTGTTGTCACCTCCACTGGCTGGCAGGTCTGGTCTGTCTGCTCAGCTTAGTGATGAAGACATCAGTGTGACAGGGACCCTGAGAGAGGATCAGCTGCTGTCCTGGAGACCACTAATAGAGCTGTGGTCATGCCACGGCCATGACGCTGGGTGCAAGTGCCCACTCCACAGCTTGTGTGTGTGTGCGTGCATGTGTGTTTGAAGGGAGGTTACATGGTGAATAAAGATAAGGCAGACTTATTAAAGCAGTCCCTCTCTCAGTGGGAGAGGTCAGAGAAACCCTCAAACACACTTCTGTGGTTGTGGGCGATGCTGGCACCAGACACCACAGTCCTGGCATTCCCTGTGATGCTACGCATCTTATTAAAGCACTGAGAGGAAGCTCGCCAAAGTCAGGGTTTGTACTTTAGGCTTCATTGCAGTTGTCCCCTAGTTCACCTTATCGGGGGTCCATCAGTTCAGCGTCCAGAAAAAATAGTTGACTGAACACTTCACTAGTTTACTTGAATGCAAAGCAAAGCTCCTTACAGACACTTGTACCTTTGAGAATATTCAGGCTTGGAAACATTTTCCTCTTGTAAAGATGTGTTTGGCTGTCTTCACTTAGTTACAGTGGAAAAATAAGAACAACTGATTTGTGCAGATATGGAACAGTGTGCATAGATGGACAAATGAAAGAAAAACTGAGTTCTTTCAAGAGTAAAACATGGCAACACAATGTGTTGGGTTTGTGGAACTGGACACAACCTCAGTGTTTGTGCAGAGCGTTGTGCAGCAGCATCATAGCAGCCATGCTGTGAGCGTGGCTGACCCACCACCTGTGCACTCATTATGTGACGGCAGTGGTGACTGAGTTCACTGCCAGTGACAGCACTGATAATGTGACTGTAACCATGAAATAACTGCAACAGTTTTATGTCACTACACTTTGAGTTATAATAATAATAATAATAATAACATATTCATATATTTTGGTTGAATTATTACATTTATTTATTCTTCCTTTTTTGAAACCATGTTATAGTCTCAGGCTCTGATTTCATCTAAATGGAATCACACTCAGGATCTGTGGCAGAGAAACTGAACATTTAGCAGAATTGCCCAAAATCTCCTGTCTGATCATTTCTTAAAAATATTTTAATTGACAGTAATGGACAGCACCGCAGTGGGGGATGCATGTCATTATAGTAGATGTATTTCTGTGCTGTAACTACGTTCACTCTGCGTACACCCTCAGAGCTTTGTTATTTTGGTAGCAGTGTTAAATCCTCACTGTGTACAAGTCTGGATGCAGCTCGAAAGCAAGTTTGAAATTCGGGAAGCTGGAATCTGACTGAAGTCCTGACATTAATTAATGCTTCAGTTTTAAATGATTAATCTGTCTTTATTAACAGATATTACTGACGGCTTAAAAAGTCACCTGTCTCACCTGATTAGAAACAACAGCAGTAAAAGTGATGGAGAGGAGTTTGACCTTCACGTGGCCTCTGACAGTAAGACTGCTTTAAATGCAGACATTGATAAGAAGATTTTTCCAGAGTTTAGGTGCGGCCATTGCAAACGCTCGGTCGCCTCTAGTCTTTCGTCAGGGCCTTTGCACTAAGAGCAGCTGGTTAGAGGATCTGAGCGCTCTCTGTACACGTTGAGAAGGTCTGTTAGGTAACTGTGCCCCAAGTTATTTAAAATTTTAAAAGTATACAAAAGGACTTTTGTCTTATGTCCAAGCTCCCTGAGCTCACTTCTCTTTCCCTCACCCTCCACTGGCCTTCCAGCAGATGGCCCCGCCCCTCCCTGATCCTGGCTCTGTTGGTGGCTTCTTCCTGTTAAATGGGAGTTTTTCCTTCCTCTCATCACCAAACATAGCGGTGTCACTACCCAATCCGTACCGGAAACCCGATCGGTACCCCGCATGTGCAAATCTTACGTCACTTCCTCTCTTTGCCAACATTGCGACATTCAATATATTTGAATGATACGGTTAGCGCCCAGTTAGCTCCTAGCATTTCTCAGCAGCTCTGCCTCCTTTTTTAACACACGTTTGTAATGACGCTAATTCAGTTTACAATAGGGTTCATTCGCTCAGTCAGCAGATGGCGGTATCCTCGTACACTGGGGAGTACACTGCCATTAAACGAACAGAAGAAGAAGAAAACCCCTGCACATGCGCGGTACGGATCGGGTAGACCCGATTTGTACGGTCCGACTTTGCACATGCGCAGTAAGGATCGGGAGTCCCGATCTGTCACTATCTTTTAATTTTTTTGTTTTTGTCTACATTATATTAAATGTTTCATTATCGGAAACATTTTAAGAGATACTTGTTATTCTTAACAGCTTAACAGATACTCTGACCTGTAACTATCGTAAAATGCTTCGACCGGAAGTAGACACCTTTCGCGCATGCGGGGTACCGATCGGGTTTCCGGTACGGATCGGGTAGTGACAAGGGGACTGTCTGATTGTTGGGTTTCTCTCTAATATTGTAACATTTTTACCCTGAGTGTTTTTTATATATTTGTTATATTTACATGCTTATATTTTCAGAATTGTAAAACCTTATTGTGGATGTAAGAGACAAATTATGTGGATATTTTGTATCCACTTCATTGTGTAACATTTTATTCGATGGTATTTGATGGTTTGGGCCCCAGGAAGACTAGCAACCACTGTTGTGGAAGCTAATGGGGTTCCTTATAAATAAACAAATAAACAAAAACAGTATAAAGTGAAGTGACAGTTGTTTTGATATGGCGCTATATAAATTGATAAATATATATATACCAGTTATATATACATTTTCTCTGCTTATAAGAAAACCTTTGGGAATGATCATAAAAGTTGAACACTGAGGTTATGCAGGGTTAACAGATGAAACTGCAGAAGCATGGGACTGAACGTTGTGCAGTAAAAGATTTGTCCTTTCAGTCGTTATGATATCTAACTTTTTGTGCCACGTGTTCATTGTGACCACCACGTTTCATGGAAAGCTTTATGACGATGGCGTCACCATAGATCCATCTGTTACATTGAAATGGGTTGAAATGCACATTTATTTATTTATTTATCTTTTACGTGTAGCTGCTTACCAAAACATAAATTATCGTTTGTCTGGAAAAGTCTAGAAGACAAACAGAAAAGTGTGACGTCAGGACAGGAATACAAGGATCTGAATGCCAGACGAGGAGTGAATGAGCGATGCTTGTGCCCTTAAGGACACAGTGAGTGCTGAGGGGTGTGTCATTATTTCTTATGTGCTGCATGTATTACTTTAGTCTCTACTGTAAATTTAAATATGATTAATAAATAGAAGACATTTTAGTAACTTTCATGAAGCTTATGAAATGCGACTGCATCCATTTAATGTCAGTACTGCTTTATGAGATGCTCTGTGTCCAAACAAGCAGGTAAAACTGCTGATGGCTGAAAATGATATATATGTAAATGTGTCGATATTATAGTAATTACTAAATAATAACATTGTTGCTCTGTTACACTGGACTTTTATCTTTAGGTTACAGGAGAACCAGTGACTTAAAATAACTCCAGTTAATGAAGCGTGCAGACCAAAATGACTCTGAGAGTGCGTCGATGGCTGTGGAGAGCAACGTGTGATGAACTGCAGGCGTCACCTCGGTTAAGATGAATGTTCATGATTCAACAATAAGAAAGAGACTGAAGTTAAACTCATTGCTGACCAGATAGAACACAAAGAACACGTCTCACATGTGCTCAAAACATTTTGGAAGTTTTTAGTCTTCATAAAAAGAAACATGATGACAGTAAGTATGGTGGGAGTGTCCCCAATAGCAGAAAACGAGTCGTTCATATTAAATTAGGTCAACCTCTTAGCACCTAAAGTGTAATGTTTTACTCCTATGTTATTTGTTTGCAGTTGGTTAGATCTGCTCAGTTACTGCAAAACAATAATCAGGATCTGGTCATAATATCAGTTTTTGTTGTGTGACACCATTATACATTAAGAAGCACATTTACTGGGAAATGTGTGTCGCAGATACATTTCTTGGGCTTGAAGTATAATTCATTAAAATTGTTTTTTAAAAAGTGAAATAAAATGTTAATGATCTCACGCAGGCTTACCTACAGAAGCTGTTTATTATTTTTAACTCCTTTAGATAGACACTGTCGATCAAAGGCTGTCTTTTATCGTCTCAGCTGAAACTGAGCAGCGGTACAGCGCGTCTTCAGCAGTGGGAAGATCAGCGGTTTGTCCCCAGTTCCTCTGTCAACGTCAAAGTGTCCTTGAGCAAGTTGCTGAACCCCACATTGCCCTCATGGTCCCATCAGAGTGTGAGTGTGGTATTTAGGAAGTTCTCAGAGCCACACAATAAAGCCTTACATGAATGTGTGTAGCGTTCGTGTCGCATATTAGCTACGTCGCGAAACGCGCTGACGCGTTATTATGACAATGACCACACATGTATGGAGGTACTTAAATGTAAAGGAAATCCAGTACAAAAGTGCTGTAGCACATAAGTACCAGTGGATCTGTCATTAATACAGTGAGGTAGTAAGGAAATGTTTTCACTTTATCGCTTTCAAATTGTACCTGATTGCGAGCTCCTGGGCTAGCTTACCTCAATCACTGTTCAACATGTATCAGTACCACAGTAATGTGTAGTGTTCCCACTATAGGGAACATTAGGTGCTGAGCAGAAAGTGGAGGCCGTGGTGTCCCCTCTGCTACAGTTACAGCTCACTGTCTGATTATCTGTGTCAGACAGTTAAAGCTGAAGTGACCATCATCTGTGAACTTCTGATGACTGCATCATGAATGCTGCTGTATAAAACAGCATCAAGAAAAACGTCAAATAAACTACATCCAATTAGAAAATAAAAAGTAAAAGCTGTGCAGTCTCTCACAGCCAAAACATCCAGTTTTACCTGCGCTTATTTCCTTTTTCTTTTTTTGGGGGGGGGCTTGTAAAAGTGTGAAGATCAATTAAAAAGCGTTAAAGCATCAGTGGCTTAGGAGAGCATGGCCGGGGGTCTCTGTGGTGGTCTCTTCAGATAATCAGCAGCCCAGGGCTCTCCATAATCACACGGAGGAGTGTTAGCTTTCACACACGGCTGCTAAAGAGAGGGATTAGAAAGTCACACAGCCTGATAAATACAGGGTAGGATGGAGAGAGCGCGGAGGGAAGCAAAGGGGAGGGAGATGGACATACTAGTAGGTGGGGCAATTTAATGGGCCCATTATAGTCACTGCACTGGGCACGATGTGTGCAGACAGTGACGTTGACACAGCTCCGTACCATTCACACCAGTATTCGCTGCAGTGTTCTCCTCTCTCTATCCGCACTGGTGCAAGAAGACAGGAAGTCCAGACCCGAAGCAGAGATCTGTATATAAGTGACACATGTGTCGTTTAAATGGCACTGACACAACTGTACACGTGTCTCGCCACAGCACACAGCTGAAATAACACCAAAGCTGGTTCCAACATGTGTGACATCACGTCTGCCTTCAGGTGCCTTTTGCAAAGACAATGGGAGCGAAAGACCAGAGAGTCGCTCCTGTGTGTCACCAAGTTAAGAATGAACACATTTAAAATGTGAAAGTTTCAAAACCAAACAGAGTAAGTCCAGGGAAGGCTGCACATGCTGCGTGACTCTAATACCTGCGTCACAGGTAAATAATGAAGTCCTCTAAAATCACCAACAAATATTCCTCAGAGACATTTTTATATGAACCAAATTGTTCTGGTCTTACTTGTGATCTCGTTTTCTTTTGATTCCCTTTTAGAGTAAGACTCCCGACGCATCGTGTGCTGCTTTAATCGTGGAAACGTTTCTTCGAATTAAAGCATTTTAACAGACATTTCATTTATTCACATAAAGTAACAACAGTGTTTTTATGGTGTCCCAATAAAAACAGTTGTGACTTTTTTATTTAGCTGAACCTTCTGCACGTTAAGCCTCAAACTGAACACCACTGTAGAGATAAGCTTTAAAAACAGTTTAAATGAAATACATTTAAAGTGAGTCCTGTTTGACTGCCAGCACTGGGCCAGAGGTAAATATCCTCATCATAGTTTATTTCTATAGCACTTTAAAAGCACACAAGGCTGACCAAAGTGCTGAACAACAGAAGTATAAGAGATACAATAAGAATAATAAATACAATAAAATAATAAACATAGTAATAACAATAAAAAATAAATACATATGTGACTATATCAAACATGTTTTGTTGTTAATTCACTTTCTGACTTTCTTTCTGCTGCGTCTGAGAATTTGGGTTTTTTAAATCCTGAATCTCAGATTGTGATATTCCAAAACAAAGAAGCTCAGCAGCACTGCAGACTTCTAATTTTGAATTTGTTGCCTGCTTCGTACCACGCAGGTGTTCTCTTACATCTCAGGTACACGTTTTGGAACTAATGCATGTCAGTGTTAAAGTGTTGTCAAAGTGGACGCTGAAGCAGTAACCTGAGGTCCAGTAGCTACTGTGACATACGAATATTGTTCATTTTTACTACAAAGATGTAACACTGTAACACTCACTGAGTGAGTAGTACTGGCACCTGTGTTTGGCTTTGTCAGCTCTGACGCTCGGCTGTAACAATAACAGTAATCTGAGTAAATGATGACGTTTTTACCATTTTGATGTAAAAATCATTCTTTATATTTGTGAAACGTTTCAGACACGTGTTTGAACATTTTAAGGTAGAGGTAACATTTTAGTTTATTTTTTTATGTGTCCACAATTTCAGTTTTTTATACAAAATGTTTACATTTTTATACAAAATTTCTACGCGTGTTTTTCATCGACACGTGACATCGACGAGCCTCGCAGCCTGTTTATATCATACACAGCAGTAACATCTGGCAGCACTGTGGAGGACACAACTGGGTTTGTGGCCACGTTAGAATATTTACCCGTTGAATTTAGTGACTGTTATCTTAATCTGGCCCTGATTTATCAGTGTGGGTGAATTTACTCTTCTCTGAATTTTCACAGATCATCAAGAGGAAAAGTGGAACAAAGCACAAACACAGCAATCAAAGAAAAGAGAAAACAAATGTTTAAAATGTCAAATCTAACGGTTAATAAATGACATATGATATTCAGTCTGTGCAAATGCACACGAACGAGAGTGGCAATGATGTTTGTGCGTATGGGATCACACACGATTTTATGTTTTATTCAAGCTTCACGTTCACTCTCCTTTTATTTGTCGTCTTTCTGAATATCTCAGTATAATTATCAAATCATAACATTGATGCTGTAATTACCAGCATAAAAAAATAAAAATGAAAATGCACTAAACACCCAGCGTGTGCCGTGGGTGAAGCCGGACACGTGTGTGTGGCACCACCTCCTGCCCCGTAAAGAGCAGTCTTCATTTTCATAATTGACCTAATGAACACTTCTGCGCTGGGATGCAATCGTTACTTCTCTATTTTCATTCGCTGTGGGAATTCTTTGCCGGCAAAATAACAAAATAAGGAAAAGTGATGAATTTGAAATGTGGAAAGCGGCGAGTTAATGCAGTTTATCGCCATATACTTAACAATCAAATTCAAATATGTAATTTAGTTGTTTTGACTTGAATGTGTTTCTCTCTTAAAGATCACCCAGCTGGATGAATTCTGATGGATTTCTTTTGTTTTTTTTGTCTGTCGTACCCCCCGCTTTGTCAAAACTTCACAGTCGAACATCTTAAATACGACAACATAGCTTTGTATCTCACTGATGAACACAGAAACGTGTTTTCTCGTCTCACAGACAGAGAAGAACAGGGAGCAGCTATTTGGTGTACAACAGTGACATCTTCAGTCGGTGTGATGGAAGGCTGCAGAGCAAAGAGACAATGGAGAGCAGCTCTGTATGTCTGTCTGTGGCTGATTACTGTAACAGCGTCTCCATTGGTCACAGTCTCCTGACACAGCAGAGAGCAGCCGATGGACTCCAAGCTTAAACCAGGTCACACTGGGAATGTTCAGTCAAATCCCAGCTCACATATACTGGTTCTGTTTAATGAGGTGGTCGTGTAATGTATTCACTGCTCACAGTTAATTCTCATGAATGCACGGTGAGACACCTCACTGTAAATGCAAATCATTTCTCTCATTCCTGGCGTCTCACTGGGATCCATGTGACTGATTTATAGTAGCTGTCTGTATCCACATATTCACATTTGGTTCCACCCGTCCCACCAAGCCAAGCACGTGTCAGTACATACATCCACCCACAGGCATCTGTATGACTGCAGCGGGAGAGTAACAGTGTTTGGACTTATTGTAAATATGACGAGCACGTTTTCATTTCATTTAACGTATGAAGGGAAAAGAGTTTGAATAACTTGAAAAGGTCAAAGGTCACAGATTCATCTCTGCAGAACATTTGTTTTTATCCTTTGTGTGTACTGCCTGACATTTCTAAGCTTTCCCACACTGAACAGGAGCGTTCAACAACATGTTCATAAACAATGATGAACAGCACTCCATAACTCTATTAAATGCTACAACGTAGCTGTAAAATACTTTTAATGGGTTTGTAACTTCCTGTTGTAAAGCCTTTTCATCTGGCATATAAACAATGTTACCATGTAGCAGTTATTTGTGTTCTTATACACTGGGAGCTTTTAATGGAGACCAAAGTCGTTTATATATCGATCAACTGAATACAGTTAGACTGGTTCATAGCAGCTGCCACAACATCAGACTGTTCCTCAATAAATGTGATCAACGTATCTGTAACTTTGTCCTTTACACAAATGAAGGGTTAACGTGTTACAGAGACTCATCATAAATCATAAATATTTCTTACTTCCTGTGTGAAATGTAAAACTCCCGGTGACATTAAAGTCTGTAAAGTAGGCTGTTAAAATAATTAATTGATTGATTAATTAATTAAAATAAACACATTGTCTTTAGAAAGGTCACAGCTTCATTTCTAATATTGTGAGACCCTGTAGCTAAAACACACAGAGGTTATTAGATCACCTGCTCATATAAGCCACAGCTGCCCGACACCAACAGCATCAGGAAGGATCATCCACCAGTATGTGCTCGCTCCTTCATCCAAATGTTTTTGGGTTTTTATCCATGAATTTTTCAATCACAAATATAGTGCAGGCACTAATTTAGTAAAAATATGCTTACACTACTGCAATGTACAATACTGCAGTTTATCTTTACTTTAGACACACAGATCTGTTTCCTCACATTTCCCCACATTTTCTACAGACATCATTGATACTTCACATAATGTCTGTAGGAAATTTGGGGAAATCAAAAATCAGTCAAATTCCTGTTTCACTTCTAAATACAACCACAAAATGTATGCACAGCATAAAGCACTCTGTGTGTAGAATAAGCAGTTGGTCTACACTCTGCATGGAGGCCTGATCAGAGACGTGTTTGGTCTCCTGGCAGATTGTCTCGATGCATCGAGTGCTGTTTAGTCATCCTAATGATAAGAACAGATATTATGAACTCTGAAATGTAGATCACTGTTAGTGTTGCCAAGTAATCCTAACCTGGTTTCTGACAAAAGCCAAAAATGTATTTAGTAATGATATCAGTGACATCGTCTGATTATTAGACCTCACAGGGTTCAGTCAGTGGGTACAAAAATATGAAATTCACTTAGCTCCAAAAATGTGGGTGTCAGTTTGAGTTATTGGATAATAACTAAGTAAATAAATAAATGTATTTATTTACTTGTGTCTTTGCTACAACGGTCTTTGTTTTGTCTGAATTTGGTTTGAAAAGTCAGTGTTGTAAGCAGAAAATGAAAAATGACATGAAAACCGATAAAGCGCCTTTGCTGTTTATGTCAAATGATCCACGTGTAACTCTACAGACTATTCAAAGGAAGAAAGCCCACAAATACGATGGTCTTCAAACTAAATGTATCATCCGTGTGAGGTGAACGTGTGGTTCACGAGGAAATACAGAACTTAACACACCTCCAAATTTAAAGAAGTCGTATTGTTGATCAGCCTCAACAATACGATTTAAAAAAAACAAAAAAGACACAATACGCCGCTCGCATAATACTTGAGACTGGCATCTGAGATGTCATTTACATATATTAGCATATAAAGTAATTGGCACAGATGCCAAGGAAGCAGCCGCAAACAGATTAATTGTCATCGAGCAGTCATGGTGACATAGTTAAAAACGAGCTCCTTTTAAGGCACCAATTATCAGAGAATTTCCAAAGTAACCTTTTTTTCATCAGCCGTTTTCTTCCCCACCGTCTCCTCACGCACACACACACACACACACACACACATGCAGGCTAACAAACAGACACGTATTATGCATAGTATCAGCATCCTAAATGTATAAATATTGTAAATAGCTGTCGTCTTTCAAGTTGCGCCTTTGAAATAAGGCCGCGCTGCACGCCGCTCCGAAAACAAGCACATGTGCCTTTGTTTAGCTGCACATGAGGAGAAACGGTGAATTCTCACACGCGCTGATTGTGAGAATGCGTAATGAATTTTCACAGATCGAAGTAAGAATGTCTCTGCTGGGGCTTCCATATGCTCACTTTTTTTAATGAACACATTTTATTGCTCCAGTTTAGGCTCAAGTATTCCACGTGTGTGTGTGTGTGTGTGTGTGTGTGTGTGTGTGTGTGTGTGTGTGTGTGTGTGTGTGTGTGTGTGTGTGTGTAATTCAATGTTCTGAGTTTGACCACACTGAGTCTTGTGACCCTGCTCATCTCCCAGTACAGGGTCCTTTCAGGCCAGTCAAACC